>NC_138779.1:120212601-120732601 GCF_965119305.1 Pelophylax lessonae
AACGCGTACGGGGGGAAGTCATGTGACCCGCAGCCATCTTGCGAACACCAGTAAGCAATACAGCACGTTGCATGCTCTGCATTATAGCTGTTTACATTGAGAAATCATGTGAGTGCACATTTTATTCATCCATTATTTAATAAAGCGGTTTCAAACAAAGAGCATTAGATCTTCTACTATTTATTTTGCAAATTGTGGGAGGCGTTCCGTAGGCGTTTATCTTGCAGTGGAAAATATCTTGCTGTGTGATCTGCAGAGTCTGCCTACAGGTTGTCTCGGAAGCTGTGTCCCCATATAGTGGATGGTGGAGCTTTTCTGACCCTGTTGGCTCTAAGCCATAAGGAGAGAGGCAGAGATTGCTTGGTGGTGGGAACCTGTGAGCACCAAAGAAGGCATATATAACATTGGATCTGTTCACCAGTCTCCTTTCTGGACCTTTTCTCATCACCTTAAAGAACTATCTTCTTCACCCTTCATTGTATAATTTGGCACTTTATTGTGAAAATTTGAATTGCATCCTTATATATATAAATTGAAGATCATCATACTGGTGGTTGCTATATAATTTTAGGACTGCGCTGCACTATTGTTTGTATGTTAACAGGAGGTTTTTTTAGATTGCCCTTGAGTGTCCAGCTGCAGGTCCAATATTTTTATAAATTTAGGTTCAGCGCTGAATATTTGTTTATTTATTTTGAGATTTAAACATGACCTTGACTCCTGCACAGAAAGATTGGGCCCTTTACTTTGGTCATCAGTCCTCCCTGTCCAGCAGATACCAGGAGGCAGAATATAAACTTTTGACCCATTGGTATAGGATCCCTGCACTTCTCCATAGGATCTATCCAACTGTATCTCCATTATGTTGGTAATGCCAACAACAACCTGACACGTTACTACATATCTTTTGGTTGTGCCTTAGCATACAACCTTTTTGGGAAGATATCAAAAGCTTACTGATCTATCTCTGGAAATGTGCCCTGAGACATTCCTGCTAAACATCACCCCACTCTTGAGACGGGATGCATCCTAATCCAGTTGCTTAATATGGCCAAGGTTTGCACCCCACAAAAATGGAAACACACTGACCCTCCGTCGGTTGGATGGATAGCTGTGGTAAATGAGATAAATGCTATGGAACATCTAACAATGGCTATAAAATGTAAGAAGGAACAATTCCATAAAATGTGGCATTATTGACACGACTTTCAGTGATCAGGAGACTATGCTTGGTACCTGTCCTCTTAGGCCATACAGGCTCCAGCCCACTAGCGATTAGCTACTCTGTGTCTTTCGGCTTTCCTAGATGAGCACCAGTCCCTGCACCCCCTATACCCACCCACTGTTTTTTTCACTAATTTCTCCCTGATCCCCATATCTGTTATAATTTAGGTTTACATAAACTCTCTTTTGGCTTAAAGCAGAGTTCTGCCCCCGCCCGCCCCCCTCCAAAACATACTGTAGCTGCTGACTTTTAATTTTAGGACACTTACCTGTCCTGGAATCCAGCGATGTCGGCACCTCTGTTTATGTTTCCATCGGCTGTTGGGTGCTGCTGCCGCCATTGCTGGTATATGAACCCAGCAGTGAAGCCTTGGGGCTTCACAGCCAGGTCCGTACTGCGCATGCGTGAAGTGTGCTGCTCTCCCTAATTGGTCTGGAAGCAGAGGGAGGAGGATGGGGCCGAACCTCCGACGTACCTTGCCACGGCGACGTCCGACGGAAGTGGGGTCAGGGTACCTGTCAAAAACAGGTACCCGCTCCACCCTCCTCCCTGAAAGGTGCCAAATGTGGCATCGGGGGGGGGGGGAGCAGACAGATAAGCAGAAGTTCCACTTTTGAGTGGAACTCCGCTTTAAGCCTGCATGGGTTGGACCCCCGCTTATGCACCTGTACTGTGTGGTCATGAATTTTATCTTCCAGGGGCCTTTTTTTGCACTACTGTTTACCATGTAATTGGATTTCTAATGGTTTCAGAGATGTATAAGATGACACGGTTCCTGATGTGTATTCCATTTCTCTTACTGTTATGTACCTTATGACTGCTATTGATCCGCCATGTTTGGCATACTACTTTCTATTGTACTGAACTATGTGCTTTGCTGAAGAGCGAAATAAAAACCTATAAATGAAAAAGAAAACCCTGGCCCCTGGGTTTGGTAAGCATTTTTGTTAAGTGGCTAGACTTGGGAAAAAGCACCCTCTGTCAGAGAAAGTGATAGCAGCAGGGAATATTTCCGGATGAGTAGGAACAGGCTAGGGGCTCACAATACTGTACTGTAGCCTTCCCTTTGGGAGTGGACCAGCAAAGCTGTATTCTGCCCTCTGAAGACAGGCGCTGTAGGTGCATCTTTACCTGCTACGCCTCTGCCTTGCACTGAACTGTGAGTGTTACCCTAGCGGCACTCTCCCGCTGGGGTTGTTTGTAGTTGCCATTCAGTTATCTGCAACCAGACTCTGTGCCTTTACCACCGCCACCACTGCACCTACTCACATACTCTCCTAACCCAGTTACATTTAACAATAACATATTTATTGGAGAAGCCAGGATAGAGGCTTTTGTCAGATAATGTGATCTATAGGAAAAGAAAATGCATAAATGTTTTAGCCTTTGCCTTACAACAGTCTTTCTGGAATGTATTTATGTCACACTTGGATTTGAGTATTTTTGTAGTAGAAACTTTGTTTGCAAAATTTTACTTGATGTTATTTCTTATTTAGTTTAAAACTAACTAACTAACTGGTTCCCTAGTCCTGCCTGAGCTGCACAAGAGAGAACGAGAGAATAATTGTTTACAATGAAAAGGCTTTTTGATGCCCATATCAAGCAAGATGGTAGCAGTGTTTAAGAGAAACAACAAGATATGTCAAATCAACTATGATTAAGGCCTTGTAAGCTGAAACACATTAGCGGTTTGTTGCTGTACTGAATTGTCCGATTTCTAATCTATAAAGAATCAGCAGTTCATATTTGGACTCCATCTTTAGCACTTCTCTGGATTAACTTTGGAGGACAGACAGGTGCCCTGTTAGGAGGCCTGCATTTCCAAACACCATATTGGCCAGGATGTAGAGCTTCAGGGGTTCATTTGTGCAGATGATTGGAAGCCTGTGGGTATAAGGAATATGGTAAGTATAACTGCTTTTTTTTGCTCTCTCTAAAAAAAAAATGAGCCTAACTGCAAGGGTCAGTTTTTAATTTTACAGACAACTGAATTTTTTGACCATGTTAGCAATATCTATTGCATTGCAACAACATGGTTTCCTATTTTTTAGTAAGAATATATCATCGCAAAGTTTATACTCCCCCCCTCTAGTGAGTGAATAAGATTATCTTTTCATTTAAAGTGCTAGTGCATCACAATATATTATAAATATCTTCAAAAACTCATATCCAAAAACAGTGCAAAAAGATAAACTTTCTGCAGGAAATATTAGTGCAGAAAATTCCAAAAATATATATAAATTCCCCAAAAAAAAAACTCAACGTATAAGTGCAGTGCAATGGAATAATAACTATATTAAAAAAATGATATATGTGTGTGAATATTATCTAATCAATTCATCAATAAAAACATACAATACAAATCTGTACGGTGGTGTTCGGCATCCTAGCCACGCCCTACTAGTTTCATCACTTGACATCCTCACGGAGTGGTGTTAGACCGCTTTGTGAGGACATCGAGTGACGAAACTAGTAGGGCGTAGCAAGGATGCCGAACACAAGCGCACATATTTAACTCACATTTACCGCTTTTGTAACACGTCCGGAAGTGTGGAGGATTTTTAATTTAATTCCTAGTGTCAGGTAGACCCTTGAGAAATGTGAGTGTAACCTTCTTTGGGTTTTGATAAATAAGATTAGTTTTATACAAAATTACACTATGGATTCTCCTTTCTTTTAAATCACTACCCTCATATATCCTTATGAGAGCACTTACATAGGAAGATGGCAATGAACATTGTTTGGATATAAGAACTTACTTGCTGGAAATTATATATATAAAGGCTCAGTTTGCTGGTTTATAATTTGACCAGCTACCCCATCTGGTGAGTCAGTTTAGGGGATACGGTGAAAGGATCACGTTGGGTGTTTTGCACGTTTTTGCTCACAGAAGAAATTGTATCATATAACAGACACTTGTTTGCACTTATTTCACTTGGGACTTTCAGGAAGATTGAACATTGTGTTTTAAAGATTTATGTTTTAATTTTTTAATTTTATTAATTAAATTTTTATTGATATTTATTTTTATGAAATTGCACACATATTATATGCATTGTATGATTTTATTGATGAATTGATTAGGTAATTTTCACACACATATATAATTATTTTTTTATTTTTTATTTTTCCTTTGCACTGCACTTACACCTTGAGTTTTTTGGGAATTTATATATATTTTTGAAATTTTCTGCACTAATATTTCCTGCAGAAAGTTTATTTTTTTGCACTGTTTTTGGATATGAGTTTTTGAAGCTATTTATGACATATTGTGATGCGCTAGCACTTTCAATGAAAAGATAATCTTTTTTACTCACTGGAGGGGGAGTATAAACTTTGCGCTGATATAGGCCCCTTTCACACATACGGCCCGTTCAGTTCTTCAGTTCAGTCACGTCAAAATGTATCAGTTTCCATCCATTTTTCATCCATTTTTCATCAGTTTTTCATCAGTTTCTCATCAGTTTTTCATCCTTTTTTCGTCAGTTGTCATCCGTTTTTCATCCGTTTTTCGTCAGTTGTTATCCGTTTTTCGTCAGTTGTCATCCGTTTTTCATTCGTTGTCATCCGTTTTTCATCCGTTGTCATCCATTGTCATCCGTTGTCATCCGTTTTTCATCTGTTGTCATCCGTTTTTCATCCGTTGTCATCCGTTTTTTGTCCGATACGTTTTTTTGACGGATGAAGAATAGGGTATTCTGATTTACTAAACCTGGAAAGTGCACACTCTGGTGCAGCCCTGCACAGAAACCAGTCAGTTTCCAGGTTTTTTTTTTGTTTTTTTGTCAATGCCTAATTAAACAAGCTAAAGTTAGAAGCTGATTGACTACCATGCACAGCTGTACCAGGTTTTTATCATACTAGCAAACGAGTTTTGACAATGGCCTGTATGCTAACTAAAAAGTTACATTGCTTGGGTCATAGTTCTCAATTTCTGTAGCAAACAGGACTCAGTAAAAAACAGGCAAGGAAGCAGTTTCTCTCATAGTGTAGATTTAACATCATCCCCAGATGATGTCCCTTTTTTGGTCCTTCCAGGTCCTCTCTGGCACAGACCTTTCTTGGTGTTATGGAGCCCCCCATGTGTGTCTCTCTCTCTCCCTCCCAGTCTTATCCTAGTTCCTTCCATTTGCTATTATTGAGGAACCTTTGATTGTTTCAACTAGCATAGGCATGTCTTTCTCATGAAAGTGTATGGATGGGAATCAAGCCCTCTTTGATGTCATTATTATCCAATATTATTTACTATACTGTTCAGTCATGACATCTCTAGCAAGTATGAGTACATACTTCAGCTCTTCACCACGATTCTTCTTAAAAGACCCAGAATTCCCTGGGTAAGGTCCTCTTACTGAGCTTACGCCCAGCCCCATGCCCAAGGCTCCGTCCAATCCACTCATCCCATATAGCCTCCTGTTTGATCCAAGCTCTTGGCCATGCCCCCATCAGTCAAGGCTCTCTTTCCCTAAAGGGGTCAAGAGGTCTTCGTATCTATCTGCCATCACACCTGGTCAGTTGAATAAAGAGTTAGCCAACTTAGCATACCAAATCCATATCCCCTTCATGGAGACAGCATGGCCATTAACTGATCTCCACCCATTCACCTGCCCGAGGAAGACAAAGGGACAACCTTCCACATTTGGCTTTAGCGTATTAAGGAAGACGTCAACAGCAAAAAACTGTTCTCTTGAGAGACAGAAGACAATCTTGTTAAAGTAAGGCCTGAAAAAACACCCAAACGATGTTATAATATACAGTGGGTACGGAAAGTATTCAGACCCCCTTAAATTTTTCACTCTTTGTTATATTGCAGCCATTTGCTAAAATCATTTAGGTTCATTCTTCTTCCTCATGAATGTACACACAGCTCCCCATATTGACGGAAAAACACAGAATTGTTGACATTGTTGCAGATTTATTAAAAAAGAAAAACTGAAATATCACATGGTCCTAAGTATTCAGACCCTTTGCTGTGACACTCATATATTTAACTCAGGTGCTTTCCATTTCTTCTGATCATCCTTGAGATGGTTCTACACCTTCATTTGAGTCCAGCTGTGTTTGATTATACTGATTGGACTTCGATTAGGAAAGCCACACACCTGTCTATATAAGACCTTCCAGATCACAATGCATGTCAGAGCAAATGAGAATCATGAGGTCAAAGGAACTGCCTGAAGAGCTCAGAGACAGAATTGTGGCAAGGCACAGATCTGGCCAAGGTTACAAAAAGATTTCTGCTGCACTTAAGGTTCCTAAGAGCACAGTGGCCTCCATAATCCTCAAATGGAAGACGTTTGGGACGACCAGAACCCTTCCTAGAGCTGGCCGTCCGGCCAAACTGAGCTATCGGGGGAGAAGAGCCTTGGTGAGAGAGGTAAAGAAGAACCCAAAGATCACTGTGGCTGAGCTCCAGAGATGCAGTCAGGAGATGGGAGTAAGTTGTAGAAAGTCAACCATCACTGCAGCCCACCAGTCGGGGCTTTAGGGCAGAGTGGCCCGACGGAAGCCTCTCCTCAGTGTAAGAAACATGAAAGCCCGCATGGAGTTTGCTAAAAAACACCTGAAGGACTCCAAGATGGTGAGAAATAAGATTCTCTGGTCTGATGAGACCAAAATAGAACTTTTTGGCCTTAATTCTAAGCGGTATGTGTGGAGAAAACCAGGCACTGCTCATCACCTGTCCAATACAGTCCCAACAGTGAAGCATGGTGGTGGCAGCATCATGCTGTGGGGGTGTTTTTCAGCTGCAGGGACAGGATGACTGGTTGCAATCGAGGGAAAGATGAATGCGGCCAAGTACAGGGATATCCTGGACAAAAACCTTCTCCAGAGTGCTCTGGACCTCAGACTGGGCCGAAGGTTTACCTTCCAACAAGACAATGACCCTAAGCACACAGCTAAAATAACGAAGGAGTGGCTTCACAACAACTCCGTGACTGTTCTTGAATCGCCCAGCCAGAGCCCTGACTTAAACCCAATTGAGCATCTCTGGAGAGACCTAAAAATGGCTGTCCACCAACGTTTACCATCCAACCTGACAGAACTGGAGAGGATCTGCAAGGAGGAATGGCAGAGGATCCCAAAATCCAGGTGTGAAAGACTTGTTGCATCTTTCCCAAAAAGACTCCTGGCTGTATTAGATCAAAAGGGGGCTTCTACTAAATACTGAGCAAAGGGTCTGAATACTTAGGACCATGTGATATTTCAGTTTTTCTTTTTTAATAAATCTGCAACAATGTCAACAATTCTGTGTTTTTCTGTCAGTATGGGGTGCTATGTGTACATTCATGAGGAAGAAGAATGAACTTAAATGATTTTAGCAAATGGCTGCAATATAACAAAGAGTGAAAAATTTAAGGGGGTCTGAATACTTTCCGTACCCACTGTATATATATATATATATATATATAATATGTAATAATAAAGTATTTAGACCCCCTTCCCTATTTTCAATTTTGTTATGTTACAGCCTGATAATACAGTTGTTTAAAAATATTTTTTTTTCTCATTAATCTACACTCAGTACCCCATAATGACGTAGTGAAACAGACTTTTAGAAATGCCTGTGAATTTATTAACCGCTTGCAGACCAGCCGCCGTAGTTTTACTGCGGCAGGTCGGCTCTGTCTCGCGAAACAACGTATCTGTATGTCGCCTCGCGCGTGCGCCCATTGGCCATAGGGGGAGCCAATCAGCAGGTACGGCGGCTGCGATTGCCGCTGGGAAACCAAGATCGCTCCCCATGGAGACAGAACATCGGTCTGCCATTGTAAACACGGCAGACCGCTGTTCTGTCAGTTATGAACACAGGGATCCTGTGTTCGTCTTATTTGGGAACACAGGTCCCTGTGTTAATTCCATAAGTACATCCTCCACGCAGTTAGAAAGCACCCCCTAGGGACACATTTAACCCTTTGCTCGCAACTGGTGTTAACCCCTTCCCTGCCAGTGTCAGTAGTACAGTAACAGTGTATATTTTTAGCGCTGATTATTGTAGTAATGTCACTGGTCCCCCCAAAAGTGTCAAAAATGTCAGTGAGGTGTCCGATCGGTCCGCCACAATGTCGCAGCCCTGCTAAAAATCGCTGAACACCGCCATTACTAGTAAAGAAAAATTAAAAAGATAGAAATTACATAAATCTTTCCCCTAGTTTGTAGACGCGATAACTTTTGCGCAAACCAATCAACATACACTTATTGGAATTTTTTTTACCAAAAATATGTATCAGAATACAAATTGGCCTAAAACGATGAAAAAATTAGATTTTTTTATTTATTGGGAATGTTATATAGCAGAAAGTAAAGAATATTGTTTTTTTCAGAATTTTTGCTAATTTTTTTTGTTTTAAACGCAAAAAATAAAAATTGCAGAGTTGATCAAATACTAACAAAAGAAAGCTCTATTTGTGGGGAAAAAAAGGACATCAATTTTATTTGGGTACAGCGTTGCATGACCGCGAAAAGGTCAGTTAAAGGAATGCAGTGCTGTATCGCAACAAATGGCCTGGTCATTAACCACTTGCCTACTGGGCACTTTCACCCCCTTCCTGCCCAGGCCAATTTTCAGCTTCCAGCGCTGTCACACTTTGAATGACAAATGCTACACTGTACCCATATGAAATTTTTATCATTTTTTTCACACAAATAGAGCTTTCTTTTGGTGGTATTTAATCACCTCTGGGTTTTTTATTTCTTACAAAAAAAAGAAGAAAAAAGACAGAAAATTTTGAAAAAAAAAGAAAAAAGAAAATGTTTCATCTTCACTGATGTACGCTGATGAGGCGGCACTGATGGGCACTGATAGGCTGCACTGATGGGCACTGATGAGGTGGCACTTATGGGCACTGATTAGGTGGCACTGATGAGGAGGTCCTAATATGCCGCACTGATGGGCACTGATAGGTGGCACTGATAGGTGGCACTGATGAGCACTGATAGGTGGCACTGATGGGCACTAAGAAGTGGCACTGATGGGCAGCACTGATGGGCACTGACGGGTGGCACTGATGAGCACTGATGGGCGGCACTGATGGGCAGCACCATCATTGCCCACAATCAGTGCCCATAGTGCTGCCAATCAGTGCCCATCAGTGCCTAGATGATCAGGCACTGATGGGCACTAACTGGCAGCACTATGGGCACTGATTGTGGGCACTGATGGCGGGCACTGTGGGAACTGATGGTGGGCAGTAATTGGCACTTTATTTACATTTTGTGTAATCAGGGCACTGATGATCAGTGCCCTGATTACTTGTACTTGTCTCCCCTATTAGGAGGAGCCGCTGATTGGCTCTCCTCGCCTCACACACTGACAGTGTGAGGCGAGGAGAGCCGAATAATGGCACTTCCTCATTTACATGTGACCGGCTGTGATTGGACAAAGTCGATCACATGGGAAAAGAGTCATGTCATTGACTCTTTACCGAGATCGGGATCGCGGCATGTCCTAGCAACACGGCGCGGTCATGATCGCCACTCTGCACACCCCCGGGGGGTCATATGATGGCGTCCCAGAACAATAGCTACACTGCTCCGCCGTCATCAGACAGCGGGCAGGTAGCAAGTGATTAAGGGAGTAAATTCTTCCGGTCCAGAAGTGGTTAAAAAGACAAAACAGAAATATCACATGTACTTAAGTATTCAGACCCTTGAAGGACCTATAGCAGCAAGTACAGCCTTGAGTCTTTTTGGGTGATTTTTTGCCATTCTTCTTTGCAAATCCTCTCAAGCTAAGTTAGGTTGGATTGGGACCATCGGTGAACAGCCATTTTCAGGAACATTTTTTTTTTTTCAGTTCATTTATTAATTAACCTCCTCCCGCCCGCGCTATAGCCGAAAGACGGCTACAGCGCCGGCTCTAATTTCCGGGAGGCCGTCTTTATACGGCCTCCCAGTAACAGGCTCCCCGCGCATCGGGGAAAATCTGTGTGGGCCGTGTCCCTTGGACACAGCCAATCACAGATCGTGGTGAATGGCCAATCACATCGGCCATTTACCACGTGATCGGAACGTGCAATGAGAGATGATCTCAAATGTAAACATATGAGATCATCTCTCATTGCCAGCTCTCCTTCCTCACAGAGACTGCGTGTGAGGAAGAGGAGAGGCGATCAGAGGTAAGGGGACACAGAGAAATGTAATCAGGGCACTGATCACCAGTTTCCTGATTACACAAGAGGGAAAAAAAATGCCATAACTGCCCACAGTGCCCGCCATCAGTGCCCCCATCAGTGCCCACAATCAGTGCCCATAGTGCTGCCAGTCAGTGCCCATCAGTGCCTGCTCATCTAGGCACTGATGGGCACTGACTAGCAGCACTATGGGCACTGAGTGTGGGCACTGATGGTGCTGCCCATCAGTGCTCATCAGTGCCGCCCATCAGTGCCACCCGTCAGTGTCCATCAGTGCCACCCATCAGTGTCCATCAGTGCTGCCTCTCAGTGCCCATCAGTGCCGCCTCTCAGTGCTGCCTCTCAGTGCCCAGCAGTGCCACCTCTCAGTGCCCAGCAGTGCCACCTATCAGTGCTCATCAGTGCCGCCTATCAGTGCTCATCAGTGCCGCCTATCAGTGCCACCTATCAGTGCTCATCAGTGCGGCATATTAGTACCTCCTCATCAGTGCCACCTCATCAGTGCCCATAAGTGCCACCTCATCAGTGCCCAAAAGTGCCACCTCATCAGTGCCCATCAGTGCAGTCTATCAGTGCCCATCAGTGCCGCCTCATCAGCGCACATCAGTGAAGGAGAAAAATGTATTTATTTTTAAAATTTACTCACAGAAAATAAGAAAAACTTTTTTTTCTAAATTTTCTGTCTTTTTTCTTGTAAGAAATAAAAAAACCCAGAGGTGATTAAATACAACCAAAAGAAAGCTCTATTTATGTGAAAAAAAGGATAAAAATATCATATGGGTACAGTGTAGCATTACCGCGCAATTGTCATTCAAAGCGTGAGAGCGTTGAAAGCTGAAAATTGGCCTGGGCAGGAAGGGGGTAAAAATGCCCTGTAGGCAAGTGGTTAAAATCGTTTTTGCTGAAAGAAAATAATTTGATGTGCACATCAAAAAACTAGCATAAATACGTTGTAGCAATAATAATGTTACAACATGTTTATGAATAATGCCAAAATCAGTGCAGACTTTCACAGCTACTCATTTGGGGTCTAGCCACTTTTATTGACAGAATAGCTGTCTTAGGCCCCTTTCACACAGGGGGGGGTCCATCTGCGGGCTCCGTTTTTCCCAGCGGGGGATCGATCCGCCGATCCCTGGCTGAGAAAGCAGATGGCAGCTGTGTCTCCGCTCTGTGTGCAGAGACAGAGCTGTCAGGTCCCAGCTGTTCTCTATGGGGGAATCGGATGAGAAGGGACCGTTTGTCCCTTCTCATCCGATCCCATCCTATCCGATCCGCTGGACGGATGGAAAATAGGGTTTCCATCCGTCCGGATTTGATGGATCAGATGTCAGCGGACATGTCTCCGCTGAAATCCGATGCCCCATAGAGATGCATGGGGCATCCGTTCAGATCCGCCAAAAAAATGGACAGGCGGATCTGAACGGTCTGCCTGTGTGAAAGGGGCCTTAAGGGCAAACAGGACCTAGAAAACCAGGAAGCACATTCCCTCCAAAAATTCATGATGTCACTAAAGGAAAATAAATTAGAATTGACTAAAAAAAATGAATAAAAAAATGCATGAAAGCGGGCACAGGTAGATGTTAGCAGAGTCTTAGATTAGGATTCTTAGAGCATAACTTGTACTCCCATATGTAAACCCAAAACCTACAATGTATTTTTTTTGTTGTTTGGTAGCTTGCTTCACAGTATGCACAATTCTGACACCCATCACATACATGTAAAAATCACTGACATTGTAGTGCACTATACTCGTAAATGTGATACTATATTTTAATAAAGTGGCATTATTTATATAAAAAAAAAGGTAAAACACTGTAAATGTCTTTTAACCCCTTGCGAACTGCCCCACGTATATTTACTGCAGGGCGGCGGCTCCTGTGCACAGAATCACGCACACGTACCTGATTCTGCACTTCCAGGTCTGGGTCAGGCATACTCGCCACTGGCAACCTGCCCCCCGTGTGATTGGACACAGCGGAAGTCAATCAGCGGGTCTGGCAGAACCGGTGTCTGCCGAGACTTGCTGATTGTTCCAGAGAGAGGCAGAACAGCGGTAAACCTATATAAATATGGCAAACCTATGTAAACATGACAAATCGCTGTTCTGTTACAAGGGAAGGTAAAGATCCTGTGTGTCTGCTAAGCAGGAACACGGATCTCTGTTTTCCCACAGTTAAAGCACCCCCCGCACAGTTAGCAAGCACTCCCTAGGGACACATTTAACCCTTAGATCGCCCCTGATGTTAACCCCTTCCCTGCCAGTGTCATTAGTACAGTTACAGTGCATATTTTATAGCCCTATCACTGTATTGGTGTCTCTGGTCCTCAATAAAGTGTCAAAAGTGTCTCTCAGTGTCCGATTTATCTGCCGCAATGTTGCAGTCCCGCTATAAGTCACTGATCGCTGCTATCACTTGTAAAAAAATGTAAAAAAATACAAATTTCCATTAAAATATCCCATAGTTTGTAGATGCTAAAACATTTGGGCAACCTAATTAATATACGTTTATTGGGTTTTTTTTTTTTTTTTTTTAAAAAACAGGTAGCAGAATACATATTGGCCTAAATTTATGAAGAAACTACATGTTTCAGAAAGTGAAAAAATATTGTTTTTTTTTTTTTTCCAAAGTTGTCGGTCTTTTTTTCTTTATAGCCCAAAAAATTATTTATTTCAAATTATTTATAATTTCGAGATGGAGTTGTTGGAATAACTTTGTTTGCTCGGAAGAATGTGATCTGCTAAGTAACGTCTGAGGTGATGGAGAATTAATTGACATTGGACGGAAAAAGAGAAAAATGGCGCACATAGATGATCCCTTTTTTCCTTTCCCTTTTTTCATTCCCTCCCCCTCCCCCCCCCTTTTTTTGGGGTTTTGGTTATGGTTATGATTTAGAATAAAGAAAACAGATTTCAGAACATATTCTGATACAAACAATCATTTTGGAGACATAAAAGCAAATGTGATAATATGGAATTAGGTAATCAAAGTGTTATATTGTATTATATTTTGGATGAAAGGTTATGATGATTGTAAGACCCCGTTCACACTGGGGCGACGCTACTTGCGGGGGCGACCTCACAGAGAGGCCGGCATGGACTTCAAATCATTGAAGTCAATGCAGGTCGCTCCAGGTCACCCCAAAGAAGCTCCGGACCCTTTTTCTAAGTCGGAGCGACTTCTGTCGCTCCTATTAGAACGGGTCCACAGCTACTCTATGGCAGGCGACCTACGGCGACCTGACAGGTTGCCCCAGTGTGAACGGGGTCTTAATTGTGTGGTTAATCATAATAAATAAAGAAACGATTTTGAAAAAAAGATAGGAACTAAGGGGAGGAGTAGAATATTCAAAGAAAAAGTCCAACGGCACCTTAAAGCGGATTTCCGGGCACAGAAATCATTTTTCAACAAACATACCCACGGGACAGTCAGGGCTAGTACATTCCACAATGGCTAGCCTCTGATCTGTCCCGGTTCGCACTTACCTTTTAGAAGAAATACTCACTTATAAAATTTCTTCCACAGCGTTTCCATCCCTCTTGTGGGCAGCTGAAGCCGGCGCGGTCCTCTTCGGCGTCTTCTTCCGCGTCTTCTTCTCCCAGAATGCACCTGCACCGGCCCCTCTAGTCACTTCCGGTGCCGCATTCCTCCACAGCTTCTGGGCATGCCGTTCAGCTCCCAGGAATCAGTGCAAGCCCAGAAGTGACGGCGGAGCCGCGGCACAGAGGGAGGAAGTGAAGACTAGGTGAGTACATTCGATCTTCAATTACAAGGTGAGTAAATAAAAAAAAAAACCTAACTATCCAATTCCTTTTCAGGTGAAGGGGAACAAGCGGACGGGCACAAAAAAAAAATATCGATTTTGTGCCCAGAACTCCGCTTTAATGAGCTACCGCAATTAGATATGAGAATAAGATACTGTAATAATGATCTAGGAAGGAGGGCTTTATTTGGAGGATTGTATTACTATTGTATTTTAAATTTCACAAAGAGTGATTATATGGTACATTTGTTTATTATATAAGGAGATAATAATAGGATAGATATATGCACTGGGATATCATTTATATACACTATATTACCAAAAGTATTGGGACACCTGCCTTTACACGCACATGAACTTTATTGGCATCCCAGTCTTAGTCCGTAGGGTTCAATATTGAGTTGGCTCACCCTTTGCAGCTATAACAGCTTCAACTCTTCTGGAAAGGCTGTCCACGAGGTTTAGGAATGCGTCTATGGGAATGTTTCACCATTTTTCCAGAAGGACATTGTGAGCTGAGGCCCTGATGTGGACAAAAAGACCTGTCTCGCAGTCTCCACTCTAATTCATCTATCTATCTATCTATCTATCTATCTATCTATCTATCTATCTATCTATCTATCTATCTATCTATCTATCTATCTATCTATCTATCTATCTATCTATCTATCTATCTATCTATCTATCTATCTATCTTTGTATCTTCAGTGAATTTTTGGTAACTGTTTGTCATTCTTTGCAGGATGTTGAAGAGCTGGAAAGGGACACATACACGTCCACCAGAGGCCCTGGACATAGACAGCATCAGAGGGGGACAGAATGACCTCACAAACCAAGGAGAGAATTATAGAGATGCTGCAGGAAATGTGGCAAGAGAGGCATGGTGTGAATGCATTTTTGGATCCAAGTAAACCAGGCGTCATCTTCTGTTGCAACATGTACCCTGTACTAATAGAGACCTTAAAAAGCAGTGCATAGTCCTCCTATGTACCCCGGGACCTCAGCAATGCCATATCCCCGCTATACCATCTACTCCCTCCTTCCATAGCCCCCAATCCCTACATGATTTCCCTCCTCCATCCCTGCCCCCACCCACCCAATCCTATGCTGAACCCTCCTTCCATAATCACCAATCCCCACGGGGATCCCAATGGGATAATTCATTGTCCCTCCCTGTGTTCCACCAACTTTAAATTCCAATTTTTTTCTGCTCTTATTTTTACCCCTTTTTCCTGTTTTTTCCAATTTTTCATTGGGTAATTTAATTAAAATTTCAAAGTTATATTTAAAAAAAAAGATTTTTTTGCAAATTGCATACTGTTGTCGTGTTTTCTTTAAGTCATTTAAAAAATGATTTTGCTTGCTTCCGGAAAAAATTGGATCAATTTTTTTCTGTTTCGAGTGAACCTATACAGATACCAAAATGGTCTGTATAGTTTTCCCTTCCTCAGAAAAAAGAACTCCTCTATGTGGGGTATAATTATACAGACACCAAACGATACTTTATATTTTTGCCTACCACAGAAGAAAAAGACCAGACTGAATACAGTATTCAGTTCTGTCACATGACTTAAATTCCTCTTCCTGCTGAGTCCAAGAGCATCAAGTGGGTGTGGTTACTGAAAGCTAGTGACATCACTTCCAGGGAGGGGCATTGTTTCTGTGTAGACAGGGGGCGTATACAGAATGGGAGGAGCTGATCATAGGTTCCCGCTCAGTGTTCAGTGTCAGTGTATCTGGAAGTCCTCTGGGATCTCAGCTCACAGTCTACAATGATCATAGTACAGGCAACCACACTAAGTCTACGTTTCCACTAGTGTGACTAATAAATGGCACCCGTTCCCATCTATACAACTTTGAAAATCAGTGACCTTGAAAAGGTGCCTGCACTTCTTTGATGCAACTTTTGATGCGACTTTTATCCAGAGAGTGTAAAGCTCATTTTCTACTAGCGTGACTTGTCATGCGACTTTTGACACACAAAGTCGCATGACAAGTCACAGCCCATTGATTTCAATGGCACCCGTTCCCATCTATGTGACTTTGAAAATCAGCGACTTTGAAAAAGTACTTGCACTACTTTGATGGAACTTTTGATGCGACTTTGATCCAGAGAATACAAAGTTGGATCAAAGCTGCACTCAAAGTTGCACTCCAAAGTCAGACTCTAGCCTAGTGGCTACATTTCCACTAGTGCGACTAAGTTAAGTTGTGCGATTTAGAGTTCGACTTTGAGTACAGCCTTGATCCAACTTTACACTATCTGGATCAAAGTCACATCATAGTAGTGCAGGAACGTTTTCAAAGTTGCTGATTTTCAAAGAGGCAAAGATGGGAACGGGTGCTGTTGAAACCAATTGGCTGTGACCTGTCATGCAACTTTGGGTGTCCAAAGTTGTATGACAAGTCGCACTAGTGGAAACGGAGCCTAAAACTCGTTACTCACATGTAATGAGCAATAGAAATTGATCTGTATCCTTCTAAACTTTCAAAAATGTTCCTTTGTACCTTATTTCTTTCATATATTGCGATAGTCACGTGACCCCCCCCCCCCCCCTCTCCCTCTCTCTCTCTCTCTCTCTCTCTCAGGAGAAGCTTCTAGCCTAAACGAGTCTATGAAAACAGGATCAGGGTGAAGGATAGGCGGGATGGGGAAAAGAGTGGGGTTGGATGGGGCTGGGCAGGTCTAGGCATGTCGGTCTAAGAAAGACTGACAACCTTTTCAGGAAGTGAAATACAGATTAGCAAATTCAGATAAAGGGAGATAGCCTTGTCGGTGAAGAACAGGAAGAAGTTGTTTGTCTAGTTTAGATAAGACTTTCTAAGCTAGACAAGCAGCTTGCCAGAAAATGAATAATATCAAATATAATGCCCCGTACACACGTGCAGATTATCTGAAGACTTTTGTCTGCAGACTTACCAAAACCATATAATATGAGGTCAAACCTAAACACTTTCAATTTGTATGCAATCCGGCAGGCCCTTGCACTACATAGAAAAGGTAAATCTGAAGACAAAAGTCTTCAGATAATCTGCACGTGTGTACGGGGCATAAATATATTTACTATTCTAATAATAGGAAAAATTTAATTTTTGACTTGAGTTTCCCTTTAAAAGTGCCCTAGGAAAAAATACAAAGCATTGTTGACAGCCCTTGTTAATGAAGGGGTTAAACTAGGCATTTTTGATAGCAAGGTGGCTGAGACCCTGATTCCGGAATACCCTGTGATATCTGTTTTTCACCATCTCCCTAAAACCCATAAAGGTTTGGATCCACTACATAGGAGACTATTATTTCCGGGATTGACTCTCTGAATTAGAGACTTGGCCAGCGGCTGCAGCTTCTGGTTTGTATACTTCCCAGTTATCTCAAAGATATGAACCACCTTATAAACACTGCGGGACAAGCATTCCATGTGGATAATCTGCAATGTATCTAGCCTCTATTCCTCTATTCCACATGGGCTAGCCATTGAAGCAGAACATTTCTATTTGGAACACCACACCAATCTAGCACCTGAATTTTGTTTGTTTGTTTTGGATATTCTCCAGTATTTATTAACACATAATTTCTTTGTTTTCAATGGGGAATGTTTCCTTCAGAGGTGGGGGGCAGCCATGGGGGCAAAATTTCCGCCCTTACTTGCTACTCTCTATATGGGATGGTGTGAGCGGTGCTGCATATATGGAGGGGGTAATCCCTTTAGATCGTACATCATCAGGATGTTCCATTGCTACATAGATGACATGATATTTATTGTAGACGATCATATAAGTACTATGGAATGCTTTTTGGAATACCTAAACAACAACGATAAAAATCTGCGATTTACAGGACACTTTGATAAGAGGGAGATTTGTTTCTTGGACATTCATCTGTATAGTGATGGAACTAGTGTACACACCAGTCTCTGTAGGAAGCCTCTTTTGGGTAATACCTTGTATAAAAATGTGGGAAACAACAAAATTTATAATGAAGGTATACTGGACAGCCACTAAAATATCTAGTGAATATTTAAAACGAACAGACACACCAAGAGCAGTTTTGATAAAAAGCATAAAACAAAACTTTACTGGACATCAAAATACATAAGGCTTCCTTACATAAACAATACACCAAATAACAAGACTTAAACATACACTCCTACTTCCAATATCTCAAAGAAAGGTAAAAAAATACCTAACTCTGGCAACAGCTTGCACTCGATATCTGGAACAGGACAATGAGGTCTTGGCTGCATGTTTCTACAACTCTAAACAGCGGACCTTCCCAAAACGAACCCCCCTTCACCCATGCTAGAGATTCTGTTTATAGTGCTGTATACCAGAGACAACCCACAGATGTGGTCTTACCTTTTGACCACTCACAGGTCATCTTGTGAGTGAGGTCATCAACACATGGTTGCACTTGGTTATTTGGATATGCAGCAGCCATCTTTACATACACCACATCAAAACTCACTGGGTTCGAGATATTATTACATATGTATGGGAACATTTGTCATGAATCAGTTAAAAATGTCCACAACTGTTACATACCTTGTTGATGGCTAAATTGGGACATCCACAGCACACAATTAAGGGCATCCCGGTCAGCCAATTTCTAAGTTTCCGCCATATATGTAGTGACCTATGGACCTTTCAATTAGAAGCCCAGGCTTTGTATTCACGGTTCCCACAAAGGGGTTATCTCAGGTGGATGCTGGGATATCTGTCCATCCCAAATTCAAAAAAAAAATGAACTACTAAAAGGAAAAAGCATGGTGATTGCAAAAAAAAAAAAAAAAAAGGTTTAACAAAGCACGACCCACGCTCAGTACACCTTTCAGTTTGGAATTTGATGATATTAGGAAGATCGTGCATTAGATATCTTTACCTCCTCTTTGAGGATCAGATCTGTGCTGATCTTCTTAGGGATGGAATTATTATTGTTCCGAGAAGGGCCCCTACACTAGGTAATTCTTTGTCACCAAGTTTTTTTAATCCCAGTAAAATACAGTCTGTTACATGGCTACACTTCAAGGGCAACTACAGCTGTGGCACTAGTAGTTGTCCCTGTTGTAAGCATGTCATCAAGGGCAACATTGTGCGTTCCTAATCAACTGTAATTTTTCAATTGTAACACCAAGTATGTGGTGTAAGTTATTATATGCAATACAGTCCCGGTATATTGCGTTTTTTTTTGTAATGTTATTTTACTATATAAATCATTAAAAATGAAATATTTTTGTGTTTTCCATAGCTCTTGCTATGTCTCTCAGTATCTTTTATGTGTTTAAATGAGTTTCCATTGTTTTAAAAGTGTGTTTAAAGACCTTAAAATGCTTTTACACGTACAGTGACAGTAAAAAAAACATGCCTACAATGCATTTTAATAGGGTTTTTCTATTTCGCGGATTTTCGCGGAATTTCGCGGATTTTCACTTTTCGCGGATGGGTCCGGAACGTAACCCCCGCAATGGAGGGGGTTTACTGTATATGCAATGTACAATATGTATATAGGACGCACAACTAGACATCCTAGGGACAGATTTATGAACATTTCTTCAGTATTGAGAAGAATCAATCTACTAATGTTGCTCGCCACTTCAACCACCATCATGATGGGGGCAACTCAGCTGTGGGGGTATAGATTCTAGAGAAGGTTAGTATACCCAAGAGAGGGGGTGATGTTTTTAGACTTCTATGCAAGAGAGAAGTCTTTTGGATTTTTCAGTTTAAGACAGGCAAACCATATGTTTTGAACTTTGAATGGGACACATTTCTGTGATTAAAGTCTTTTACTGTTGCTTCCTCTTTTTCACCCCTTCCTCTATACTTTTTAGCTCACCGCTGTATATATTTCAGATTTCTACCTATTCCCTCCTTGCCCACTAGACTGCTGTTTATGGCTCATCCTTATTATCAATGGGTTATATTATTATTCTATTATTCAGTTGATGACCGTCTATTGAGCTTGATAATGGGACATTTTTCCATGTCTAATTTCTTCACTTCTAGAGTTTCCTTACCCGTAAATAGCCTTATTCTCATTTCCTTTAATAGGTTATGTCAGGCTTGTGTCCCGATTTGCTAGAACAGTCTACTTTGGTCTTCATGGTATACCCACCTTTATTGCTTTTTTCTTTTGTTTTATTTTATGTTTTTTCCTTTGTTTGCTATCCCCCCCCCCATATATTCAAATCGCTATTTAGAACTTTCTACCATGGTACTTCTAATGGGTGGCCTTTGGTGATAGCTTTAATTACGGAGTAGGATACTCTTTCTGTTTTTGGGTATACACGCTTTTTATACATTTTTCATTTTTTCACATAGTGCCCATTGTTTGCTATATGGCAATCGTTATTTATAATTTTTGATGTATCTTATTGTTTCATTGTTTTGTTTTAGCAATATTCAGTAGGGGTGTAGCTCTGCCGCCACAATCACACAACGATGTAATGCAGCAGAGTGTAATTATAAATATATAAACCAGATTGGACATAACTTTTGATAGATCATATGCTTTTTTAGCTATGTATGCATATCCATCTTTGTGTGGTTGCTTATTGTATCATATGTGTATTTATTTTTTGTTTTTACATGTCATACAATTTTGACACATATTTCTTATTCCTTAGGCTCCTTTCACAAAGGCGGACTGTTCAGATCCGCCTGTCCATTTTTTTGGGCGGATTTGAACGGATGCCGCATGCAATTTTATGGGTCATCCGATGTCAGCAGAGACATGTCCGCTTACATCCGATCCAATCCGTCAAATCTGGACGGATGCAAACCCCATATTCCATCTGTCCAGCGGATCGGATGGGATCGGTTGAGAACGGACAGGTGGTCCGTTCTCATCCGATTCCCCCATAGAGAACAGCGGGGACCTGACAGCTCTGTCTCCACACACAGCATGGAGACACAGCTGCCATCCGCCTGCTCAGCAGGGGATCGGCGGATCGATCCCCCGCTGAGAAAAATGGAGTCCGCCAATGAACCGCCAGATGTGAAAGGGGCCTTATATTTTATTCTTTGTTTCTGATTCTAACATGGGTTTATTCTCTAGTCTTATGTCATTTAAGTCTAATTAATGATTTTAACATGTGTGTCCAACTGTCACTTATTGGCCAGCCAATCTACCCAAGTGATTTCAGGTGCATTTTCTTTTGGGTGTGCATTTAAAAAGTTTGTGTCTGGGATATATCTGTGTTGTGAACAAGTACGAACTGTTCCCAGTGCTATTTGTCTGGCATAGTGACAATACAGAAACTTGAAAAGCATTCATCTCTTTGTGGTGTGCGGCCATCCTTTTCTTTTGTATATCTAATTGAAGCGGACTGTAGGCTTTACCTCTCACAAAATGCGTATGCAGATAATGCCCACTTTTCTGCGCACATTAAAAAAATATATGTGAATGCTACTGAAAGAAAATTGAGCAAGAGTTCTTCCATTTTAATTTTAGAAGACATTTTGTGAACATTGAGATATTAGTGTGTCATGCATGAGATTTATATTTTGCTGAGAACAAGGAAAAAAACTAGTTAGGTCTCAGTGTCCTTCGTTCTCCCCTATCTTGTTCATTCCTAAGACTATGGCTCTACAGATTTCAGACGCATCTGTAATTTGGTGATAAATGGCCGAGCTAATGTTTTTTCTCTCTACAGAAGGTCACATATGAAACAATGTATAATTGTGGAAGATTACAAGTAACCAAGGGGTTGCGTAACTGTATTCTCATTGTTTTCCTATGGGGACATTTTATCATATAAACTGTATGAAATAAACAAAACGTCAGATGACTTTGAGCAATTAACGCTGCAAGTGTCTCTTTGTTCAGATTAATCTCCGGGCCCACTGGGACTTGTGGTGCTACCGGGGCAGGTCAGCAAACCTATACAGTCACTGGGAGTGATCTGATGCCAACAGTTCTGGAGGTCCCACACGAGATGGTCAACAACGCCCATGTCCGGTAAGTGTTGAAATTTTCCTCTGCCTTACCGTGACCTCTAGGTCAATGACCATATAGTCTAGAGTAATACCTGTTGGCTGTATAGACTTGATAAGTGTTCGGGGAACACTAAAGAGGCCCTTGGAGGGTCCCAGGTCCTGAGTGACCTGATAGGTTTTGGAAAAATATAGACATAGATAGGATCTATGACGACTTGATAAGTGTTCGGGGGAACACTAAAGAGGCCCTTGGAGGGTCCCAGGTCCTGAGTGACCTGATAGGTTTTGGAAACCTATAGACATAGATAGGATCTATGAAATATTGAAATATTATAAACAGTACTGTGAAAATTGACTGACCGGTTGTAATCCACGAGACTCAGATCTTTTTCTTTCCTTTGCTTATTCTTTCTGTCACATAGAAGTATAAGATAATATGTGTATTGTTTGTCTATAATGGTAGGAAAACCTTCTTGATAGCCACTATACCTGGGAGGTATTGGTCAAGACTCGGAAAGGGTTTTTTTTTTGTCCCAGAAGGGACACCCCGAGTCCAAAAGTATAAGGGTTTATTTTTTTTACATCAGTGGCTTGAAGGAGGGTTTTGAAACCATAAAGGGGTACTAGGTAACAAGTGATTATGTGAATGTGTAAATCCTAGAGACATGTTTTATTAAGTGAGAGAATATTGGTATTTGTTTATTGTTTTGTTATGGAAATGGCCGGGAATATTTGATGAGTAATATTCCTGGAAGTAAATTAAGGTAGAAGAACGGTCTACCTAAAGTTAAAATGTTAAGAATTAATGTATATTGTTTTGTGAATTATACTGAAGGTTTTAAGTCTTAGAGACTCTGTCCAGGTGACAGAAGGGTTTTCCCTACAATGAGAAGTAGCAATCCGTTTTCCCGGGAAGGAGATAATGATGTATTATGAGGATTATGCTTAGAAGATAGACAAGCTTTCCCATATTTCCCGGGTAATCCACAATGGGATAAGGAATATATGTAAAGGGGAGGTGAAAACTGGTTAACTTATGCCCCCTTGTTGAATAATAAAACAGATAAAAAGGCTAGAAGTCCAAAAAGTAATAAGAATAATATAAAGGCTTTGGGTCTCCACCCTGTGGAGAAATGGAGGTTCTGCTGAAATGCAGAAAAATCACATCTGGGACATCCGGGACATCCACCCCAGTATGTCCCCAGTCCCGCCATCGCTACAGGCACTGAAGATGTTGAGAAAGAGTTAACTAGGGCTTTTAGAAGTAAGTCCTCATTACCCACAGCAATTGCTTGTAAGCAGAAGTCAGGTGAAACTGTCCTGGAGTTGTGGACAAGGTTTAGAAATGTATGGACTTATGAGGCCGGTTTATGTGTCACCCAGGAATGGCACAGCCTCATGATTCAGACATTTATCAGTAATTTTAAAGTCCCAGTACATGCTAATTGTGAAACGGCAGGTTTCATACTGGGCTGATAAAGACATGGGTGGCTTTCAAAAAGCCATAATAGAAAAAGATGCGGCTGGCAGTTTTTGATCTGCTGAAAGAAAAACAGCCTGTCAGCACGCATTTCCAAGGGGGTTATCAGAGAGGCAGAAGAAGGGGGGGATTCAGAGGCAGAGTAGGACATTTTCAAACTAGGTCCCCCCACAATTGAACAACCTCACAACAGCCTCACAACAACATCACAGCAGTATGAGATAAAGTTTCCTGCCAATCAGCAACAAGTGACAGTAAGACTGTCACAACAGTGAGTGGATTTACAGTGACATCGGGATCCAGGGGTATGGGCCATAAGTCCCCTGAATTCAGGATTGATTCCATGCCTCCCTTGGAGGGAGGGTGGGGTCAGGCATATATTAGACAGATTCTTGGCCGAAGGTACATTTTAAATAGTATTACCTCACAAAGCCCCTGTGCCCCTGTTTTTTGTTGTTCTGAATATTCATTTTCCAAGCTAGACATACATAATTGTTTGAAACTTCAAGACCTTGAAGTTGGTACATTCCTAGGGAGGGGTGGTTCCCAAATTCCTAGGGAGGGGGTCACTTCTTGCACGGAGCTTGTGGGGCTACGTGTTCCAGCATTCCCACACATATGCAATTATTTTTATTGAATTTTTTGGAATTTTGCCATTTATACATTTGTGTATAAAGCATAAGGAACCACTGGGAAGAGTAATAATAGTGAATAAAAACAGTTTTTAGCAGGCAAAACATAGTTTGACGTAGTCGGCAGGATACTTTGAGGTTATTTTTTAATTTTGCAAATGGGTCCCTATGTAAAAGGGAGCTCTGGTGCAAAATTTTTAAAATTGGCTACTTGCCAAGAAAAGGGTCAAATGTAAATATCTTTGTTCCTGTTATAGTTATGGAATTTATTTTTGGACAGAAAGGGTTACTGCAATTAGTGTGACCATTGGACCCTATTGGCACCAAGCCAAAAGTTTTAAATCAGATTAACTTTTTATCTGATTACAGTTTTTGAGTGATATTTTAGGGGTGTCCTCTATTGAAGGAGGGCTGAATGACTACATGTTTTTGTAAGATTGGCACTAAGCCAAAATGTATTTAGTAAGATTGGTAAGATTTAGTAAGATTGGCACGGAGCCAAAAGCAGTTTTTAGTTTTATCTGATTGTAGCATGCAAATGGTATCTGATGTGCCATTTCTACTGATAGGCATACCATCCGATGCTACCCACTTTTCAGTGAAGTAATGCTTTTTTTTTAGCGTCCTAATGGACGAGGAGACACAGCCATCTTTGTTTCTTGTTTTTCAGTCCAGGTAACTGACCTGGTGTAGAAATGCCTCAGGGCTAAGTGGACAGTTCAGTTGTCTGCTCTATAGTTCTCCAGACCACGCAAGAGGGGATGGACACCTGCTCATGGGTCAGTACCGCTACAATATGTGGATGACATATGTAGTCACTCTGTGGAGGCCAGTCAGAACGAGTGAGTTTATTAAAGTATTTACATGTATGTGGACACAAAGTGTCACAGGAAAAATGACAATGGTATCAGAAAAGTGTTGTTTACCTTGGTTTTGTTCTCACAGAGGTGGAAAGGAGAGTCAGTCACAAAAGAGCTGCGGCTCTAGTGGGTCTTGCCAGCCCACAGTGGGTCTTGCCCGCCCACAAAACCAGGATTATTGATTGCAATGGATCCGACTGCTCCTATTTTATGACAACATTTTGAGACAAGCCACAGGTCCAGAAATGTCACAAGAAATGTTGAATGCATTTATGTATCTGAAAAATGCTATGGTTGTAGCGCCTGCACTGGGCCTCCCAAATTATGGAAAAATGTTTTGTGTTTATGCAAGGGACAATTGTAAGACCATGACAGGTGTACTTGCCCAGGAGTATGGTGGTAAACTTTGCCCTATAGTTTTTTGTCCAAAGATGGTCGCAGTCCAGGTCTAAAGGCATGCCTGAAGTGACTCCAAGCATAGCATCTTGTGAGATGGTAATAGGGATGGCCACATAATTTGCCCTGGGTAGGCCCCAGTTTTAAATGGGTTACTGGGATTAAAGGGTGTGTTACACCACAACATAATTGTATAGACATAATATATCAGGACAGCCATAGAGGGAACAGAGGATGTTTTTGTAGATGATTCCTGCTCCAGGCCAAAAGATCACACATTGTTAGAGCTACAAACACATGCTACACAACAGGTTTTAGGGAACTTGGTGATGATTTAGAAAAAGTTGAGAATAGCCTTTTTCTAAAAGAGGGGAGATCTTGTATCCCAGCAGCTAGCGCCGCAGCTAGCATCCCATTGTCTATTGCCTAGTATCATGGAATAGGACACAGGGGGTGGGAAAGAACATATGAAGTATTACTGAAGTTTTTTTGCATTTACAGGCCTAAATTAGTGAAAGCATATGTTGCTAGGTGCATCACCTGTATTAGGAACAATACAAACAAACACATAAGGCCAAACATGAGCATCTACAAATAGATTTCACACATAAGCCCAACACAGGGAAGAAACAAGAGTTAATAGTGGACAGGTTCAGCAGATGAGTAGAAGCTTTTAGGGCCACAAAAAGTGAGATGCCCACATGGTGGCACGCATTCTCAATCGGGAGATTATTCCTGAATGGGGATGCCTGCTTTGAATTAGTTCTAATAATGGTCCAGCTTTCATATCAAAAAGATGTCAGGAAATAGTTAAAATCCTGAAAATAGATTGTCATCCATAGAGTTCAGGTACAGTGGAAAGGATGAATAGGACAATCAAAGACAAGTTGAGAAAAAGAAAAAAAGTAATTGAATTTTTGAATCAAGTGGAACGAAAAGTTGCTCGCACCTTTCTTTTCTCTTTACAGATACAAACCCATCCCTTGAAGGAAGGAGATGAAGTAGTGATCAAGCTGTTGCCACATCACAAGACCAAGGCTGGATTTCGTTTTGGACCAAAAGACAAAGGTAGTCGCAGTGACCAAAATCGCTGTCCTTGTGGAAAACCAACAAGCCCGGATCCATGCCAGTCGAGTAAAAAGGTCAAGGTGGATTGTGCGAAGTAAAGCAAAGATAAAGACACAGATAAAGACACAGATAAAGACACAGATAAAGGAGGAGAAGCAAGTGTTGAAAATCCTCAAAGAGAGAGTGAAGCAGGTGTTATAGTCTCTGAAAATTAGCAAAATGACTGTATCCATAGCAAAGAACTTTTGCAACCTGTGGATTTTGTTGATGGCACTAGTATTTTTAGTGTTCATCCCAACCTGGATCATAACTAACTGTATATATCACCCAGCGGATCTGGGGCCCCTTGGAGGAATTTGTGGGACACCTAACACCACCAGCCCAGACATAGTATCAGAGACGCCTCAGAAAAGGAATTTATATGTGTCAGGGACAAATATTGGGGAGACAATTGTGACTATTGGGGATCTGTGGGTTGGAACACGGGAGACGATTGGGAGTACAAACCTACTACTAGCAAGGATAAAAATGGGAAGACACTTATAAGCAGAATGACAATTGTTAAACATGTTCCAGAGTAATTTAGACTAACCATAGAAAATCCTAGTCCAAAAGATAGTGGAACTTACATCTTCGGTATCTGGTGGAGATCAGGGTACACTAGCTTCAGAAAACCTGTTCAGCTAAGAGACATGTATGGCTCTTCTGAGTGGCCATCACAGGTACAAGAGACAAATCCTTTAAGGCCCCATGTGCAGACTTTTGGGAGAAATAGTAGCTATAGCAGATCCCAATTTTGAGGATACTATGGCCATAGAGACAGGGTTCTCTGATGTAAACTTATGGTTAGAATGGATGAGGTATAATGCTAGCTCACATAACATGTCAGATTGTTATGTCTGTGGAGGAGCTAGGCCGCACCTAGGTACAGTGCCCCTTAACATCACTGAGAATGTAGAAACTTGTTTTACCAATACCTCTAGTAACCATTCTAAATGTGAAACATGGAAAAAGGAATATCCCATTATAACTAAAGAGTCTGGGTCCACTGAATCTGTCACCATTTACCCAGGTAGCTACACATGTTATTCCAGACACAGTGGTGGGGGTAGATTTTTAGGAAATTTTAAAGAGGGTTATTGCTCCATCTACTGTTATAGAGAATCAAACAATGTCTTTGGGAGACATATATTGGATATGTGGAGATATGAAAATAAGGACTAGGCTGTCCAGGAGATGGACAGGAGAGTGTGCCCTTGCTAAAGCAATAATGCCCCTATACATATTCACTGAAAATGGCAAAAACACACATCAGCTTAAGGGGAACACTAGGACTACAGGGAAACAAAAGAGAGAGGCCCCCATGGGTAGTTTTGACCCACATGTTTATATAGATGCCATAGGTGTTCCAAGAGGGGTCCCAAATGAGTTTAAGGCCCGAGATCAAGTAGCGGCTGGATTTGAATCATTGTTCCCCATAGTTACAGTCAAATAATGTAGATTGGATAAATTACATTTATTATAATCAACAGAGGTTTGTTAAATACACATGAGATGCCCTCCAGGGACAAGCAGAACAATTAGAGTCCACCTCACAAATTACTTTTCAGAATCGGGTAGCATTAGATATGATGCTTGCAGAGAAAGGAGGTTTCTGTCACATGGTAGAAAAAAATAGGTACATGCTGCACATACATCCCCAGTAATACTGGTCCCAATGGAAAGGTCACATTAGCTATCCGAAAGCTAGAGAGTTTGTCGGTTGAGCTTAAGAAGAATTCAGGCCTTACCAATCCATGGGATGAGTTTTTCTTGGGATCAGTATTTCTGGTGATTTAATAGTTGGAAGCAAGTTTTGGTACAGCTAGGAATTATTATTGTAATTATACTTATTATAATCGGTATCATCATGCTTTGTGTGGTACCCTGCTTTAAGAAAATGCTTAGCAAAGGTATAGACAATTTATCCATGTATAACGGTAATGTTGCAGGACTTGATCAAACCCCCCTCTTACAGCACACTTCACCCCCTTTCTCAGACTATAAAGATTATGTAAAGCAAAATAAGGATAGAAGAAAGAATCTTATCGTTTAGGTGGGCAGGGTGGGTCCTTTTTATACAACAAGGAGCCCAAGGACTAATGTCGCCCACCTCTTTTTTAATTACCAAGGAGACTGTTTGTCCCTTGATGACACCGTAAGCATAATAAGAGAAAATTATTGTAAATAAATTAATGATTTTCAAGAGGTGATTGAAAGAATTGAAAGAAATACTTTTTATTCTTCAAATCATATATGAACAGACAGTGCAGGGAACAGGTAATCCAAGGTTAACGCGTTTCACGGCGCACACAGCCGCTTACTCATAACGGTTATGAGTAAGCGGCTGTGTGCGCCGTGAAACGCGTTAACCTTGGATTACCTGTTCCCTGCACTGTCTGTTCATATATGATTTGAAGAATAAAAAGTATTTCTTTTACTTTCATCCACCTGAGTGCGGTTCCACTACTTCCTTGCACTTCATCCGGATGACGGGTCTCACCAGCACCAGGTCGGACTGATAAACCTGAGCGGCTCTGTTTTTCCTATTACCCTACAGCATCATAAGACCACACCCGATGCCACTCCTGTCAGCTAAGGACAGGAAACTGAGGCTACAATTCACACAGGCTCACCAAAATTGGACAATAGAAGATTGGAAGAACGTTGCCTGGTTTCAGCTGCAGCATTCAGATGGTAGGGTCAGAATTTGGAGTAAACAACACAAAAGCATGGATCTAGCCTGCCTTCAACGGTTCAGGCTGGTGGTGGTGGTGGTGTAATGGTGGGGGAGGGGAGGAGGGGGGTAATGGTTCAGGCTGGTGGTGGTGTAATGATGTGGGGGATATTTTCTTGGCACACTTCGGGCCCCTTAGTATCAATTGAGCATCATTTAAATGCCAAGGCCTACCTGAGTATTGTTGCTGACCATGTCCATCCCTTTATGACTACAGTGTACCCATCTTCTGATGGCTCCTTCCAGCAGGACAATGCACCATGTCACAAAGCTCAAATCATCTCAAACTGGTTTCTTGATCATGACAAAGAGATCACTGTACTCCAATGGCGTCCACAGTCACCAGATCTCAATCCAGTAGAGCACCTTTGGGATGTGGTGGAACAGGAGATTCGCATCATGGATGTGCAGCCAACAGATCTGCAGCACCTGTTGGATGCTATCATGTCAATATGGACCAAAATCTCTGAGGAATGTTTCCAACACCTTGTTGAATCTATGCCATGAAGTATGAAGGAAGTTCTAAAGGCAAAAGGGGGTCCAACCTTGAACTAGCAAGGTGTACCTAATAACGTGTAATGGCGAGTGTATACTGCAGTGTGTTTGCAAACAGTCAATTTCAAACATTCCCATTTCTGTTTTTTACAATGTCATTCAACATTTCTGTGATTGCAGAACTGCACAAACAGCACCAAACAGCACCACTGCCCTGATATAACAGTGCTTACACTAAGGGCTTATGAAATAAAATTATGTTTATTGAATCACAACATAACATCAATTGTAAAAAAAAAAAAATATCTTATATTGAAAGGCAAGTTATGATTAGGCTTTTTCTTTACGCTATTTTACATTTCATTTATGCTGTATTCTCATACCTAGAAGAAGTTAATAAATATTTTAATACAGTTAATATTTTGGGTTGCTTTAATTATGTAAAAGTGGTGTCAGAAAAAAATCATTACAATTTTCTTTTATAAATATTTTCTGTTTATTTGAAAAATTAAACATATAAATTAAATATATACTGTATATACTGTATGGATCCAAATCAGCTGCAAAACTGAAGCCCTATTTGTCCCGAAAAAAAAAAGATATATAATAAAATAGAATGGACTATGAAAAGGTTACATGGTTTTAAGCTGACTCCCTAGCCACTTTACCTAATATTTTCTCATATGCCCTTTAAAATGGTTGTAATACTTTTTTTTATTTTTGTAATAAAATAACAAACATATCTATACTTACCTGCTCTGTGCAATGCTTTTGCACAGAGCAGCTCTGATCCTCTTCTTCTGGGGTCCATCGTCGGTGCTCCAGGCCCCTCCACTTCAGCGGCGTTCAATGGGGGCTCCCGTGTGTGCTCGCTCCTGAGCCCCGCTGCTGCATCCATTAAGACAGACAGCAGGACCTGGCCCCGCCCCCCCACTCCCGTGTCACAGGATTTGATTAACAGCAGCGGAGGCGAATGGCTATCAATCTGTCCAATGTGGAGACTGACAGTGGCTGAAGTCACTGCACTTGTGTATGTTGCTGGATCTCGCTCGGGTAACAAAAAGGTGTGTGTGTGCGTGTGTGTGTGTGTGTATGTGTGGGGGGGGGGGGGTCTGGGGGGCAGCTGTAGCACAGAAGGTTTTTACCATAATGCAAAGAATGCATTAGAGTGAAAAATCTTAAGAAATTAGAACCACTTTAAGACATTTTTTATAAATCAGATCATATTTTAAGTTTAATGACTTTTTATATGATGGACAGTTAGCCTCATAATTCCTTTGAACTCAAATAGTACATTTGTAAAAATATTACGCCATCAACATAGATTTTTGCAAAATTATAAGTTCAAAACTTTTAGGACAACTGCATTCCACCATCATTTTTTTTAAGGAAGACCAACAAACTGTTTACAATACTAACTCCAGATACCAAATTTGCATGGTACGTGCTTCAAGTTGGAGACGTTTTCTAGTGGAGCAAAATACAAACATTGGCACAAACATGAAACTAAAAAATCACGTTGCACATAAACACCTTTAATCACTTGCAGCAGATGTTAATGTATTGGCATGTAAAAAAGATTCAGCACTAATTAGCAATGAAGAAATATTTATCCTGTTCTGTTCACAAGACAGCTGACCTTCTTTGAAAGAGCCTAGGATAATATTATTTTTAGAAGTAGATGAAGAGAGAATAGAGTGTGTGGAAAAAAACAGCTGTTGTTGACTGCGTGGGTGGAGCAGCGGGATCATTTTTCTAGAACCCAGGTGAAAAAAAAAAAAAAGTAATCTTGGCAGAATGCGATATGAGAGAGCTGGACGGGGGATTTGATTAAGCGTGGTCGTGTCCTGTGACACATTGGCTGTTGTCCAGTGTTCTTACCAGCTTCTGGAACAATGTCTAATGTTACAATTTATCTTATATTGACATAAATTAGGTGAGCATCAACAGATTTAAAAAAAAAAAAAAAAAAAAAAATTCTTGACCCAACATAAATTAACAAAGTCTACATGTTCACATGCAGTTAAATATGACTTCTATCATCAAATGAAACAGTGCCAGTTTTGGAGCTCAAATGTCATGTCCAATTGTACTCATCTTAGAGGACGGGCCAGTCTTCACAATGTTCTGACAGCTATCATTCCCTGCACATGTTAAGGACAGGACTTTTCACACCATTTATTTTTGTTGGACTTACTTAACCCTTATGTTCAGGATTTATTTTAGGAATATTTTGGGTAGCTTAGTTAAGATGCTGATATGAGTCATTCCATCCAGCATCGTGCCAGCCATAGAGTCTTATCTGTTTCCTTCAGCATCAGTTTGCATGGGTTTATCAGCTTTTATCCTTTGAAATCTGCGATGAGTGCAAATGAAAGGATAAAATTGCTATTGCTCCATGCAATGGTTCCAATTTCGCACCTCGGGTTCTTTGCCTATTATACGGATTTCCTTCTCACTTGGATTGTTGCTATATTCTTTTGTTACAGTGTTATCTTACTACACAGTAGTAAAAAAAGTTAAATCTTGTTGCGTGTTGTATGTTCCTGCTAAGTTCAATGCGTATTTATTCTTTCAAAGCGTATACTATCTGTAAAAGGTCATGGACCTTAAAGGTCATGCTAAATTATATAATTTTTATAAACGAATTACATAAAAGAGTTTGTATTTACAAAGACAGATAATGATTTAAATGTTTTAAGCACAGGTATGGGAGCAATATTGTTTGTATTGTATATTAGTATTGTTTGGGAGCAAGTAGGAAACAATATTTTCCAGAACACAGCAGATTCCTGCCCATTGAGCTATTATTTTGGACATTGTTTTAAGAATATGTGTGTGTAACGACTACTCACAGCTCCATCTCATAATGGTCACAATATGTTTTTTTTGTGTTTTAGTGGTTACTTAAACATTCATGTTTATCCCTAACCCCAGGGTTACCCCCCCATCATAGCCCCCCCCCCCCCCGCACCAATTTAAAAAATGTATATTCATTTTTGCCACATAATGCCACAGAACCACTGTCTCCAGAAAGAACATAATTGGTGCCAAACTCCAAATGCCAGTAAGCCAAGAGAACTCTCGTCACATCCCTAGTATATATAGAAGTTAAAAAAGAACAGGTGTTTCCAAAACAACGGACCTTAGACTGGCCCCATGGGCCCCGTATGTATACACAGGATACACCAAAAGTGGGACTTTAAAGGTGAGGTTCACTTGGCATATGTAGATAAATAATAATAGAGAACAATAAGGTAAAATACAATAGTTTTAATAAAACTATTGTATTTTACCTTATTGTTCTCTATTATTATTTATCTACATATGCCAAGTGAACCTCACCTTTAAAGTCCCACTTTTGGCATATCCTGTGTATACATACGGGTCCCATGGGGCCAGTCTAGGGTCCGTTGTTTTGGAAACACCTGTTCTTTTTTAACTTCACTGTCTCCAGAATTCATCAGTAAAAATGCTAGAATTTGGTTTTAAAGTAAGCATCAGAGAAAAGACACTCACCTCACTCTATGCAATGTATGTGGGGCAATGTCTCCATAGACTGTAATTCTTGTTTAAAGCTGTTCTCTGTTCTATCTGAAAGTAATAATTTTGATTCACATTTTTTATGTTTCTTTTCTCCTTCCTGCACCTGACTCCCAAGTTATATAGTTACATAGTTAGATAGGTTAAAAAAAGACACAAGTCCATCTGGTTCAACCAATAAAAGAGAAAAAAAAATGATACAATCCCATACACACAATCTTATACTCACAGTTGATCCAGGGGAAGATGAAAAACCCCAACAAAGCATGGTCTAATTTGCTACAGCAGGGGAAAAAAATCATTCCTGATCCTCCGAGAGGAAATCTGATATTCCCTGGATCAATTTTACCTATAAATGTTAGTACCCAGTTATATTATGTACATTTAGGAAAGAATCAAAGCCTTTTTTTTAAAGCAATCTACTGAGCTAGCCAGGCCCAGCTCTTGAGGGAGTCTATTCCACATTTTCACATCTCTTACTGTGAAGAAACCTTTCTGTATTTGGAGATGAAATCTCTTTACCCCCTATACGGAAACAGTGCCCCCTTGTCTTCTGTGATGACCTTAAAGTGAATAACTCAACACCAAGTTCACTATATGGACCACTTATGTATTTGTACATGTTGACCATATCCCCCTTAATCTTCTCTTTTCAAGAGATTAAATTCAGTTCCTCTAATCTATCCTCATAGCTGAGCTCCTCAATGCCTCTTATCAGTTTGGTTGCCTTTCTCTGTACTTTCTCCAGTTCCCCAAAATCCCTTTTGAGAACTGGTGCCCAAAGCTGAATGGCATATTTCAGATGAGGTCGTACTAATGATTTCTTTCTCTCTGGAGTCCATACCTTTTAATACAAGAAAGGACTTGGCTCGCTTTGCAAACCACAGCTTGGCATTGCATGCTATTATTAAGCTTATGATCTACCAAAACCCCCAGATCCTTCTCCACCATTTGATTTCCCTAGTTGCACTCCCCTAGTATGTATGATGCATGCATAGTCTTAGCTCTCAAGTGCATAACTTTACATTTATCAACATTAAACTTCATTTGCCACCTAGTTGCCCAATGAAACAGTGCATTGAGGTCAGCTTGTAAGTCGGAGACATCCTGTAAGGACGTTATTCCACTGCATAGCTTAGTGTCATCTGCAAAGACTGAAAGGGTACTTTTTATCCCAGACCGTATATCATTTATAATGGTATTAAAAAGTAAGGGTCCCAACACTGAATCTTGGGTACATCACTCATAACCTTAGACCATTCAGAGTAAGATTAATTACCTCTACTCTCTGAATTCTGTATTTTAGCCAGTTTTCTATCCATTTACAAACTGATCTTTCCAAGCTTGAAGACTTTACCTTACACATTAGCCGTGTGTGGGGAACTGTGTCGAATGCTTTTGCAAAACCTCCACGTCCACAGCCATCCCTCTGTCCAAGGTTTTACTTACCTTCTCAAAAAAATAAATCATATTTAATTGACAACTTCTGTCTTTCTTGAATCCATGCTGTCTGATGTTTAAAATAGTTTGCAAGTGACAGAGTATATAAAGGATTAACATAAAGTTGTCAATTAAATCATATTTAATTGACAACTTCTGTCTTTCATGAATCCATGCTGTCTGTTGTTTAAAATAGTTTGCAAGTGACAGAGTATATAAAGGATTAACATGCTTGGTTACAAAACAAATAAAAACTCTGAATAAAATAGAGATTATTGCGCTAACTTAAAAAATGTAAGCAGCTGACATCAATCACTGAACTAAGGAGAGTGATAAATCAATACAAATACAAAAATATGTGCAGCGCTAGAAGAAAAAAATTTCCAACAAAATAAATTGTCCAATCGCAGGAAGCATTCCACAAGTAACATAAACAATGGATGGTGAGAAAAAGTCCAATATATAATGGTGCAAATCATATATAAGTGCAGCAAATCCCGTCACCAGTGAAGGTAGAAATATATTGCGCTCACCAGATGGATGGGACCCCAAAACACCTTATAGTGTAGGAGTCAAACAGGCTTAAGAATGATGGAATATCCCCACAGATTTTTCACCGATTCCAACGGCAACCATGCAAATCTCCGGTAGATGAAATAATTCAGAGATTCCCCTTTCACATGGTGGGTGGTAAAACCGAAAAAAATGGAGGGACATATAGCGTAATATTGCTAAAATCAATTTAATATCAATAAAGCTGATACACTTACAGACATCCGTGAAAGACAGGCATATAAGATGTAAAACAGCTGGGCTGACCAAGTCCTCTTTATTATGTCCCTTCAACTGTGGACAATTGACATTTTTGTTTTTTCCAAATATTGGTTTCTCATTTTTTTAAATGAGCCCACTATGATGATATACTATGGTTTTAGATAACTAAACCGATTTTTTCCCCTCCTTTTCTACTCTTTTGTTGGCGCTGTTTAACTATAACGTCATCATTTTATTTTTATTTTCCTCTTTTTTTGTTCTCTTATTGGCGTTATTCACTATTTGCTGAATCGGCCAATCTGAGTTGTCTCCATTTCTGGTTTGTTGACCAGAAATTTCTTAAGCCTGTTTGACTCCTACACTATAAGGTGTTTTGGGGTCCCATCCATCTGGTGAGCGCAATATATTTCTACCTTCACTGGTGACGGGATTTGCTGCACTTATATATGATTTGCACCATTATATATTGGACTTTTTCTCACCATCCATTGTTTATGTTACTTGTGGAATGCTTCCTGCGATTGGACAATTTATTTTGTTGGAAATTTTTTTCTTCTAGCGCTGCACATATTTTTGTATTTGTATAAATAAAAACTCTGCCCTGGAGGCAAAACAAAATAAAACAAAAAAAATGTGTCTGACTTCCACAATCATGAACCCAATAAATGTGTAAAAAGAATGCGCTGCCAAAAATGCGATTCAAGATTACTACATAGCTTACCACATGTAAAAGTGTAAAGAAATGAATAAATGAAGAGTACCAGAAAATACAACTAATATCCAATGTATCAGTTAGTCCCATTCAAATAATAGCAAAAGGCAGCTGAACAGTTGCTGGTGCCATTAGTAACAGATAAACATGTGACCACTTCCAGATGCCCCAGGTGACCCCTTTTGGATTTATACTTACCACCATGGATGGACCTTCTCTTACTGGATAGGTCTCTTGCACTTTTTTGGTTGGACCCACTGTGTATCTTTCACCAAATTGACCAGTTACATGTTCCAGGGTGTGATTCCTTCCCAGGCAATACACTGTCACTCAAAAAACAGTTTCAGGGAAAAGGTTCATTGTGAAAAGCATCTGACTTTATTAAACAATATAAAACCTTACAATTACACTGCACTCACTTGTGTATGTGCCTAAGGACCAGCACCAGGTACATGCAGCGCTTATGGTTAAGATGGCTCCCGCAGCCCCAAGACCAGAAGCTGGCTTGTGCTCCAGGGATGAGATATATTGTAACGATTACCATGCTTGTTGCCTTTATGGCCCACAGAGTTGAGCAGTACTCCTCCGTAAAGCAGGTCATGAAGATTTAGTAACACAAAATTCATCTCTTTCACAATACTTTTTTAATACAGGATACATGTTCTAACAGAAGTCTGAGATGCTTGATTTCCCATCCTACCACATATTGCACAAAGACATACAGGTCCTTCTCAAAAAATTAGCATATTGTGATAAAGTTCATTATTTTCTGTAATGTACTGATAAACATTAGACTTTCATATATTTTAGATTCATTACACACAACTGAAGTAGTGCAAGCCTTTTATTGTTTTAATATTGATGATTTTGGCATACAGCTCATGAAAAAACAAAATTCCTATCTTAAAAAATTAGCATATCATGAAAAGGTTCTCTAAACGAGCTATTAACCTAATCATCTGAATCAACTAATTAACTCTAAACACCTGCAAAAGATTCCTGAGGCTTTTAAAAACTCCCAGCCTGGTTCATTACTCAAAACCGCAATCATGGGTAAGACTGTCAACCTGACTGCTCTCCAGAAGGCCATCATTGACACCCTCAAGCAAGAGGGTAAGACACAGAAAGAAATTTCTGAACGAATAGGCTGTTCCCACAGTGCTGTATCAAGGCACCTCAGTGGGAAGTCTGTGGGAAGGAAAAAGTGTGGCAGAAAACGCTGCACAACGAGAAGAAGTGACCGGAACCTGAGGAAGATTGTGGAGAAGGACCGATTCCAGACCTTGGGGGACCTGCGGAAGCAGTGGACTGAGTCTGGAGTAGAAACATCTAGAGCCACCGTGTACAGGCGTGTTCAGGAAATGGGCTACAGGTGCCACATTTCCCAGGTCAAGCCACTTTTGAACCAGAAACAGTGGCAGAAGCGCCTGACCTGGGCTACAGAGAAGCAGCACTGGACTGTTGCTCAGTGGTCCAAAGTACTTTTTTCGGATGAAAGCAAATTTTGCATGTCATTCGGAAATCAAGGTGCCAGAGTCTGGAGGAAGACTGGGGAGAGGGAAATGCCAAAATGCCTGAAGTCCAGTGTCAAGTACCCACAGTCAGTGATGGTCTGGGGTGCCATGTCAGCTGCTGGTGTTGGTCCACTGTGTTTTATCAAGGGCAGGGTCAATGCAGCTAGCTATCAGGAGATTTTGGAGCACTTCATGCTTCCATCTGCTGAAAAGCTTTATGGAGATGAAGATTTCATTTTTCAGCACGACCTGGCACCTGCTCACAGTGCCAAAACCACTGGTAAATGGTTTACTGACCATGGTATTACTGTGCTCAATTGGCCTGCTAACTCTCCTGACCTGAACCCCATAGAGAATCTGTGGGGTGTTGTGAAGAGACAGTTGAGAGACGCAAGACCCAACACTCTGGATGAGCTCAAGGCTGCTATCGAAGCATCCTGGGCCTCCATAACACCTCAGCAGTGCCACAGGCTGATTGCCTCCATGCCACGCCGCATTGAAGCAGTCATTTCTGCAAAAGGATACCCGACCAAGTATTGAGTGCATAACTGAACATAATTATTTGAAGGTTGACTTTTTTTGTATTAAAAACACTTTTTTTTATTGGTCAGATGAAATATGCTAATTTTTTGAGATACGAATTTTGGTTTTTCATGAGCTGTATGCCAAAATCATCAATATTAAAACAATAAAAGGCTTGCACTACTTCAGTTGTGTGTAATGAATCTAAAATATATGAAAGTCTAATGTTTATCAGTACATCACAGAAAATAATGAACTTTATCACAATATGCTAATTTTTTGAAAAGGACCTGTATATAAGATAGGTAAAACATTGGCTACAAAGGTTAACGGAACAGTATCATTTTTTCTATACATTTTCTTTATGTCTGTATGTCCCTGGGTAATGACTCAAACTACTAAACCTGGGGAATTAGCATCTTAGTTCATTCTCCATGTTTCTCTCATGACAAGTTATGGTTAAAAACCACAAAATAAAAAGCAAATGTGCTCAAGACTAAATGATATCTGTAATTCTAGTACAGTCACCTCTAAAAGGGTTTTCTCCTCTGTAAATGTCTACTGGCCATGCAAGCTTCTTCTACATATGTGCACCACAGTTACCACATTTTTATGGAAAGTCTATTTATTTTTCACCCCAGTGGTGAACGACCATTCCAAAGGATCCCAGTGGTGAACGACCATTCCAGCCTGTGTGCATGGAAGAAACACAGGTTGGCTGGGAGACTTCTGAAGTGGAGGCTGTGCCCAGTAATTTTCTTGGATGAATGAATGTGGGTAAGTCTGAAACTTGGAGAGGGATTGTGTACTTCTGAAGGATACCTGTACCAGGTAGTGTTAACCTTCACATGAAAAATTTAAGCATTTTAATTTGAATGTTTTAAACAGAAATCTGAAAGAAAAGACACAGATTTTTATGTTGAAATATTTGTAGCATTTCCAAGAGTTATAAACCAAGGGTTACATTGTAAAGAAATCAGCTCAGATATAATACTATGACTACTCCTATTGCTAATAATAATAGTAGTAGCAGAATCAAGCATTGTCTAACATGAGTCAACACAAACAGAAAATAGCAATAAATAAGTAATGAATACTTGTGAACTAGATGGACTTGTGTCTTTTTTTCCAACCAGACTAACTATGTATATATGAATAACATATACATACTACAACTTATACTTGTGGAAATGCAATAAAAAACAATAAAAATATTGATAAATAGGTAGAAAGATAATTATTTAATTTACATACTTGTATGAGTCATTCTTTTTTTCTCAATACTCTTGTGGACCATCTAGAGTGGAACATAATTGTCTGTGATTAACAAAAATTGTTATATGTATGTACATTTCACAAACAACAATTTGTACTTCAACTTCTTTCTTCATTAAGAAAGCAATTATTTTTTTAAAAGATGATTTTATTGGTACATTACAGAACCTTTACAATTATGAAGATATTTGACTGTAAACAATACAAATTTTAGTCACGCCAGGGATCCAAAAAATCACACAAATTAATAAAAGCTGCTAGCATAATATTACAGGAAAAAAATATAAAATACAAAAACAATATACACAGTGCACCACTAAAACAAACCTAATCTTTAGAACAAATAGAAAAACATTAATATACAATACTTTCTATGGACCAAAGTAAAAGGGGGGGGGGGGAGTGTACAAAAGAGTCCTCAAAGATATTATGATGTGCAGTAGAGGGAGACCCATCACCTTCACCCTATCACACTGCCTCTTACCATAACGATTTGACCTTCCTAAAGGAATGGTCAAATAACGGAGTATAAATCCTCATTTAGCAAAAGGATCCTCTGGTATAGATGGCCCACCTGCTTCTTTCCACAGCGGCACTCTCAATCTCATCCAATGTAAAGATCAAATAACTCCCAAGCTGAAAAAGAGGAAAGGATGCATTTCATAGTGTAGCAATTTCATAACACCTTTAGGAAGGTCAAATCGTTATGGTAAGAGGCAGTGTAATCAGGTGAAAGTGACTCCCTCTGCTGCATATCATTTTTGAGAATTTTCAAGCTAATATCTTTGAGGACCCTTTTGGAGGATTCTCCCTTCCTTTACTTTGGTGCTTAGTATTGTAAATTTAATTTTTTTCTATTTGTTCTAAAGATTAGGTCTCATTTAGTGCTGCACTGTGTATGTTGTTTTCAATTTATTCGACTGCAATAAGTTCTGTTGTAAACCATTAGGTAAAAAAAAAAACAAAGAGAGGGAAAACAAAACATAGTGGTAGGGAAAACAGAACTGAATATGCTTGTTCCATACTCTATGTTACTGTGTCATGTCTTGATCTTCATCTTTATGTTACTTGTCCTTCATCACTCGGGATGAGCCGGGTGTACCTGGGTTCAGTTTGGGGTGGGCTTGGCAAACATTACAGAAGTTCTGGTGCCAAATGCAAACCTCTTTTTGAGATCAATAGAAGTTGAATGTTAAAAATCAGTTCTGCCCCTTTTCAGGCAAGAGATTGTCAAACGAAAGAGATTGTCAAACAAATTTGACATTGGGCTGGACATTGCCCCGATGAACATATACCATAGAAAAAGTAAAAAAGTAAAATCACATTTGGCAGGGAGCAGTGGTTTTAATAAATCTTAAAGAGCAAAATTCATTTAAATAACATGTCTGGGGGGTGCACTTAACCTGTCTGTGAAGTGGGGGTTCTTTATGATCTATACAACCTACTTCAGCAAAAATAAAGTTTACAATAAAAAAAAATCCAGTTTGATTTGTTGATAAATGACAGCTTTGGTCGCATGCTTCTCTTTGTAAAGAAAGTAGTGGGGGATTTTCTTCATCTATATCAGATTCTTATTCTAGATGAGGGTCTAATGTAAATGTTAATGGGGGACCCCACTGTGATAAAAGTAGACTCCAGTAAAAATAGAAAACTTTTTTTAATAGAGTAGACTGCAGTAAAAACAGAAAACCTTTTTTAATATTAAGTAATGCTACCATTGTGGATTAATCAGCAGCAGTGATACCAGTGCAGAGTATCAGATGCTGTTTCATACTACTGGGATAGCTTTATTGGACATGCTCAGTGTAAATATTTCCCAGCACACCATGGATCTTCAGGATAAGTCTGAGCGTTTTTTTTATGGCAGGAGCATCACTTCACAAACAAAAAGTCACAAATAAACAAAAATTTCGAAAGAACATTGGATGTCTTTAGCTACCATTGTGCTATTGCTGGGCATTCAATGTGTCCCTGTGCCTTTAAGGAGGGGTGGACTACCTCCAGACAAGCCTGACCTTAATGTATCCATTGCTATATATGCTCCAACATGGAGAATCTCAAAACTATAATGTTAGGTAACTGCTAGAGGAGCCTTGATGTGGGCTCTATGGCTTCCACATATATATACAAATATAAATGTGTGCAACAAAATCCTTTGTTTTTAATGTGAATTGTTAGACAGGGCCAATTTGGTCTGTTTGCAGTCTAGCTGGTAAGAGTGCTGGGAAATTTTTGTTTGTTTGTGATGTGCGCTGCCCTTCCATGTGCACCTTACTGCAAGCTAGTTATACATTGGGGTGGTTGCCATCTTTTTGTATAGCTTGTTCCCTGATTTAGTATGGGGGCATTGAATGCCCTCAGCTGCCATTGTGCTATTGCTGGGCTTCAATGTGTGCCTATGCCTTTAAGGAGGGGTGAGCTCCCTCTGGGTAAGCCTGCCCTTAATTTATCCACTGCTATATATGCTCGAACTTGGAAACCCTCAAAACTATAGAGTTAGGACTGCAGTATACAGAGGAGCCTTGATGTGGGCACTGCGGCTTCCACATATACTTGCAAATGTGTGCAACCTTATTGAAAAGGCTAGTTATAAATTTGGGGGTTGCCATATTTTTGGATAAGTTGTTCACAAACAAAGAATGAAACCTTTTGGAGCCGCACAGGTCCCCTTCGTCAGGCATGCCTGATCCATGGTGTGCTGGCATATTTAAACTGTGTTATGCATGTTCCAAGCTCCAGCTGTTGGCTGCTGCAGCATTCAGTATATTAGAGCCCATCCAGGAACGTGTGTGATGGAAATATGCACTATTATTTGACATGCTATCACACAAACTTAAAGTGATTGCAAAGGAGTCCTCTTCTGGAGTCCCCTGCTAGCATTCTTTATCCCCTCTTCTTACGGGTGCCCCCATAGTGCTCCCAAGCTGGAAAGGCTGCAGCAGTGTTTTGTTCACTGATTATACACTAGTGATTAATTTAAAAGATTGATAGTTTGTATTTGGCAGTGGTGTTGTAAACATTTGGAAAGGAAAGGTTTTACTTTACCATGGAATGAAAGGTATTTGGAAGCCACAAAGACATAAAAACAGGATTTACGCAATGCCATCAGAAGGTAGTACAGGGTATAGTAAGGCTTTTTAAACTTGTGCTAAGACTAGTTGTGAATCAAAAGGGATGCTACAGCTACGGAGAGCAAAACTACATATCAAGCATGTTACGGTTGATTTACTAAAGGAGTAAAACAGTTTATTTTTACACACAACATAGTGAAGTTGCATTCATTTTGAATACCCAATCATCATGTGCAAGGAACAAAAAACAAACAAAAGAGTATTGCTTGCTAATGACTGGATTTTTGAAGTGAACACAACATCACCTAAGTTAAGTGCAAATCTCTCTTTCAGAGTGAACATGCTTTAGTCCTTTATTAAATTAACCTTTATGTTTTATTGGGAGAATTTAACTTCACCACAGCTCACATGAATATCTTTATTAGAGTGTACATGCTGAGCAAAAACAAATGCCTGAATGGCACTGTTAATTTCATAAAAAAATAAGCATAGAAATAATTTAATATTCCATATAGAATTAGTATTATTTTTTTTATAGATATTTATTTAAAAAAAAAGAAAATTAAACATATGTTTACATACAACTAGCATAAGTATCTAAATCAGTCTTTATACCAGCCTCCTGTTATCTCCTACCTAGCAGTACTTGGACTGGAATACTGAAGGTTAGCACTCACCACCAGCCAGTGTTCTGTTACATAGTGCTCATCTGCCTAACACTGTGAACATGGTTGCGGAAGGGAAGAACAAAGAGGTGGCCATGTCAGTATGCTGCTGTTTTTTTCTATTTTTTATTCACAGACTGAGAAGTGACTACATATTTGGCAGCCATGTTTCCCATATTTACCCATGAATCAATGAGGATGTCTGCAGCTATACAAACCCAATTAGACCTATTTCACAATTTAGTGTAGGTTGCATTAAGGCAGTAATGTTTTATTTCAATAGGCTGCAAACGCACGGCAATGGTTGCAAAATGGACTTGACCCCTCTAATGACATAGGTGGTAGATATAGCCTTGGGGGGGGGGGGGGGACAATTCGACCTAGATTTCACATCGAATTTGGTGATAGTTTAGATAAAGCACAACTATAAAAATCTTAGTACTGTAGTGGGGGAAGCCACGGTAAGGTGAGTGCCCCTCAATCCCGTTTAGATACAAAAAAGATGTGTACCGTAAAGACAGAAAAAAGATAAGGTTAGAGGAGAGCTTAGAAAATAAAGTATGCAGACTGCGGGGAACAGGGGAGAAGGAGTGAGGGAAAGATGGGTATCTGGAAAAGGAGTTGGAGCCAGGCTGGCACTGACATACACACCTTGTTCCATGGAAGATATCATCCATAGAGAAGTATTGAAATCTCATCAAAAATAACAATGATTCAAGAACTTTTAGATTTTGTTTTCCTTTATCCTGTGGGATGGCTGCCAGTTTTTCAACAAGTACCATGACATTTCTTGTTTTACCTATGTAATGGTTGGGGTCCCAGACCCCCAGGCTCTAGCTAAGGTCTATTCATGGCTGTGAAGATAAAAGTCAAAAGCTCAAATTGGACCAGAGTGCATTTGAATAGTTTTAAATTCAGTAGAGCTTCATAGAAATTATTAGGAATACCACAGCCTAGGACAGTATAAACTGGCTGATAAACCTTGGCCTGAGGTGCCCTGAACAAATTTAGCAAGTCTCCTCTATAAGGTACAATCTACCACCTAAACAATAGTTTGTAATTAATTAAATTATGAGTTCAGAGATCCCTATGCAATTTTGTCCCTAATTTGGGCCCACTGTTGTGGCTCTTGGGAACCAGCCAGATCTTTTTCCTATTGGGAAACATAAGGCAGAGTGTACGCCAGGTCGTTCTTGAGAAGAGAGTTAAAGATTGAGAATAATATATCTTTAGAAAGAGGATTGCACAATCATATGGGGGGGGGGGGGGTTACAGGTGAATTTGTGTGTTTTACAGTGAATTGCACAGTTACAGTTTTGATGATATTAAAAAATCTTCAACAACAAGGAGCCTGGGGAGGGGGTTGTAGTGAGGGGAAGCATAGCATATATTGCATAATTTGAAAGTCACACACCTGATATATGTATGTCCAGGGAGAGCAAGAAGGCTGTCTGTTTTTGCATTTTGGTCAGTTGTATCAGTTGAATGACCTGTCGAATACTGTCAGTGGTCTGATTGTTAGGTATAAAGCCCACTTGTTCCTGTCCTGTTAGTCTCAAAATGCCATCATTTAGTCTTGCTCCAAGAATGTTAGCTGAAGCTTGACATGTCATTTTTATAGTAAAAGAGGTTTGACAACATACAAATACTGTAGTAGCAGTAAAGTTTTCAGGGCCCAAGGCATCTCCCTTCAGAAGTTTATTAAAGAAGTGTGTAAGGTGCTGCATAAAGAGTGCAATAAACTTCTTGTAGTAAATCACCATAAAGCCACCAGGGCCCTGGTGTTCATTAGTCTTGAGCCATTTTATCGCCTCCTGCACCTCTAAACCTGAGATCACAGTTTTGAGAAAATCAATGTACTGTAAGACTGAAAAAGTGGATAAAAGTGGACCATAGAGAGGAATGACTCTAATTGGGACTGATCACTAGCACTATAAATCGAATATAAATGTAAGTTAAATTCCTCAATAATTTAGCCTGGATTGATAGTGAGCCCTTTATTACCAATATTAAGATGGATAGGTTTAAGTGGGCTTTTCTTGTACTTTAAGTAGTTGGGTAACATGGCATCTAGCTTATTATCTTTAAGGTAAATGTATTTTTGGACCATCAAATCTGTTTTTGGCTTGGCCCGTAAGGCTAAAGTCGAGTTAATGTCTGATAGGGTCACATTGTTCATTAGAGCTCGGGGTCTGATTTTGTTTGTGCCGTTTCATAACAAGGTGAAATTGTGACTCCAATACTGCTATCTGGGCTATGTTTTTATCCTTTGGGAAGCTGTTTGAATCAATACTGCCTTGTGAACATTCAAAACCAAGCCAGAATTGGCTCCCTGCATGTTAAAAATATTCCTGCAAGGCATGTTATGTTTTTTAAGAAGTAGTCGTACAGTGGTCCAGGGGCACTGGACATGGAATTTCACAGGTTATCAAAATGCGGATAAAGTCATTACTTGAGCCCGATTAAATGCCTGTAGTTGGCAGCTCACCACGAAGGCCGGGACTTCCCAGGAATGGAAAATTACACGAGTTGAAAAATCATAGTGTAATAGGTCAAAGAGAGTACCAAATAAAAAAATCCTTAGGAATCCAAAGTCCCTGTTGTTCAACAGCTAAACAAACAAGCAGGGCAAAAAAGAATTGGCCATGTCTACCTTAAACACTAGCACTGACTTTTGTTTACAATAACTTTTCCTGCAGATCAGTCTGCTCAGATGTACTTTTAGGTCCATTTAACATTCTACCATTTCACCCAGCCCTTATGAAGGGGGACTGTGTGGTCCCAAAAGGCTTTGGATGTCTTATGCCCTGCTTGTAACCAGTTGAACAATAAGGACTTTGGATTCCTAAGGATTTTTCATTTGGCAATCTTTTGGTCTATCACACATCTATTTTTTTAAACAAGACCCAGGTTGCTTAGAAGGAAGTTGTTAAGGATCATCTATGATCCCTCGTCTCTCATGTATGGAGAGTAAAGCAATTTGGACTGCATCATGGGCTGGCTACTGTATTGAAAGCATGCCACAGGAAGTTACTTGTAGCAAGAGACAGCAAGGAACCAGGATATAGTCTATCATGGACCAAGTTTGGTGTGGATTAGAAAAATAAGTATAGTCCTAGGGTTTTAAGTGTACTTACTGCCAACTATCTGCAAGATACTCTGCAAGATACTCTGTATAGTGAGGATAGTGAGAGGCGACCATCTGAGTGGGCCCCTGTGTCAGAGAGCTTTCTGCTGGAGAGTTCACTGCTGTGTCAGATATAGAGATGGACTCTGCTGCCACATCATTGAGTCTGTGAAAGTCTGAAAGAACACCACCCCCAGTTCCTGAGTCACAGATAACATTGATGGTTCCGGATGCTAGGGTGCAGGTGGTGAGAGGCCGCATTCCACAAATTCCTGCCCAATTCTTAAAGGGAACATTTTACATTATTATAGGACCCAGTTTGGGTATTTACACCCTTGTTGTGGGATCTACTCAAATCTGAGCCCTCCAACACTAGAACACTGGGGCCCAATGATTACAAATACACCGGCCAGTGGAAGAGGTTTGGAAAGACTGACAGACCTCTAGCTTCCATACTGACCCTTAGTTAGGACCTCCCTAATCACAAGGTACAGGTGCAGAGACATTGGGTCATTCGGTTATTTGTGGTGTTATCCAAATTGGAATTTTTTATTGTTCATTGTTATTGATATTCTGTTTATTGATTTGCTGGGTGTGTTGCACAAATAAATATTCCCTCTTCAACCTTAGTGTGTCAGAGGGTGTGGCATTTCCAGGAAGGTTGTTGACATACAGAATCAGGTGACTCAAACATCAGCGGCTCCTTTGGGAGCTACAAACACACAAAACATAAGGGAATTTTACAAAAGAATTATACAAATGACCTCCCTCTGCTTTTAGTTGTGTTGCCTGCCACAGCCACTACACCCTCTGTTTCAGCAGGTTAGATTTCCGTCATACAGATGAGGGGCAAAAGAAAATGATGGCAGTAAGCTAGCACATGCATCTAGGTGCCAACAGGGACATTCATTATTTGCTAAAGAAATCCCCTGTAATCATCCTAAAATATGAGCCAGATGTGTGAAAGTTATTTGGCATGCTGCCCCCAATGCCGGGGGATGCAAAGTTTGGCCATGTTGACCACGTGCATTGCTAGGGATTTTAACTAGGCTTTGTAGGAGATTGAGGTGTGATTTACAGTAAAAGAAATTAGGCCAAAGAGAAGTCCAAGGCGTACATTGTCACCTGGGTGATCGAGGAGTTAACATCAGATCAAAACGGTTGAGGTACTGGGCATTCCCACCAAATATTAAGTTGCACATTTTTTTAAGCCCTCCTAATGTGTCCAGTTATTGTTATTATTAGGAAATCTCTACGAGTGTGCTGCTATGACTATTTTTAGTGATTTATGAATGCATTAATATGGACTAACATTTTAGTTACGAGTGTTGTTTTAAGAATCTAGGCCTCCCCTAATCTGCTAACAAACCTGTTGGACTGTTTTTTGAAACTCAGGAAATGATGTACAGGAAGTGGGGGGGGGGGAGGACTTTAAGCCATGTGCTCAGAAACGAAATGACAATTGTTTGCAGGACTTCAGAGAAGAAAAAGTCAGAAAATCATTGGTGGAGCAAATTGGATCATTTTTTATTGGAGTTTTTGTTGCCTTTTCTGGATCAACTGTTGGGTAAAGAATTGTATATATGGAGGTTATCTATTTTTGTGTGTGTGTTTTTTTTCTATGTTGGTTGAACTGGGTGATCTTTTTTAACCAGGCTAACTATGTAACTATGTAAGGAGGATCCTGGGAGAAGACTCCATTACATGGAAGAATCAAGTTAAGCAGATGTTTAGTTTTCTTATTGCATACTTTGTACATGCATATTTGTTAGGAAGGATAGATAACTTGTGCAATTGGGGGCTCGTGTGGAGATTTACGCTAATGATCAACTGAAGCAGACCTGCTTTCTGTAGTGTTTTTGTTCCTTTTATTAAGAAAAATGCTGTGTACACTGTTTTGTAATAGCAAGGCTGCAGAGGTTTCTGGTGCCAAGGAAGAGGTGTGCAACCTTCCTACCTGGGCCAGAGACAGTAAGTGGATATCTGTAACAAGGGAGCTTACTAGATATGCTTTGAACAGAGCTTGGGGGGATGGAGTCTGTGATTTTTTCCTCAGATTTTAGTTTTAAAAGTACACTATTCACAACATATTGAATATGAAAAGAGGAAAAAGACAGAGGTAGAAAGGGACTTACTGAAAGAACAGCTACAGTGGCGACCGAGTGTTTGAAAGACACTGAAAGCAAGGCGAGAGATTTAGAAAGAAGGCCACTCAAAGTGAAACCTGCCGTGGCTCTAAAATGTGTTTAAACCACTGTAGAAAAAGCTGAAGATTTTTAATGAGCAGTGTGCAGCCCTCATGATCAAGTCTAATGATGGCCTAACAAAGGACAAAGGCCCAAAGCCTGCATGCAGAAGTAGTATGTGCCACTGTTATTTTCAATTACCAGGAAACTGTGAATTTGATCAACTCAAATAATGATGGCCAAGTTTATGTAAACAGTAGGAAGGCAAGGCCTATGATCTCCAGGAGACAAATGTGGACTGATTTACTTAAGGCGGGGGTCTCTAGAGAGAAAATTGATGTAATCCCTACACCAGCTTTGCTTGAGAGGAGGAAGCATGTGGATGAAAACAGTAATTCCATCCCATTAGGTGTTTTTGCTGTAACAGACTGGGGCACATTGCTAGAGAGTGCCATGTTGTGAAAACTAGACAACAGCAGGCCAGTGTTCCCAGGACAGCATGGAGAGAAAGATGCAGGTTTAAATTTTCTGCTGAAAATCTATGTCTTTCCATGAAAGTGTTACGAGGCAACAGTGGGCACCGTACAGTAGTTTTGCAGTTAATAATGGGCAGATAGTGAACAGCAAGCTATGTTTTTTGGCACAGTTAGAAGGAACATATAATTTGATTTGTCTTTTACTTTTTTTTTTGTAAATTCTTTATTTATCAAGAAAGGCATACAACACTAGCATGAAAATCAACATTTGACAGATCTACATCTTGAGGAGGGTATAATAAATAGATGCATCAATATAACACGAGATTGATAAGAAAAGTAAGACTGCATGGTGTGTCAGGTGATGCATCCCGAAGGATAAAGGTAGGCTCATATCCATGACATACATAGATAGTCGTAGCTTCAAATACTAGAGAATCAACAATCAGTAGGAGAGAACACAGCGGTGAGTCCCGAGGGCGTCCTCCGTCCCCACCGGCATCTGTCTCCTGGCCGGCTCACTGGAATGAAGGAACGCGTCTTTTACTCTTTTAAGGTGATGATGAATATTGAGAAGTAGAGCAAGCACAGCAGATGACCAGGCCAGATGGGATCAGGCAGACTAGAAGGGGAGATGAGACCATGGGGAAGATGCAGAAGATTTCCTGATGGCGGCTGAATTGAAGTGGACTTTCATCTGAGCATTTCCTTATGGTCTGGAGGGAAATTGATGTTCATCTGGAACTTTCCTTCCATCTATGTTACACAAAGTGCCAAAGACATTGCTAACCCTGCTGAAAGGAATGTTGCAGCTTGTCCAGGGACAGAAGACTGATCGCTCAGAAGGCAGAATATAAGGAGGGTCGAAAGGGAATTTTTTCCTCCTACTTATAATATGGGGGGTTTATTTAGCCTTTTCCTAGACAAAAGCTTTAAGAGCTGCTGAGAAATACTAAGTTTCGGTTTTTCCCCTATTATGATGTAAAAATCAAGGTGGGATGTGTTGCTATGGCTATTTTAGTGATTTTTATTGCATTAATATGAAGTAACATTTTAGTTACATGTGTAGTTTTTAGAAGCTAGGCCTCCCCTATTGATATGCTGAAGAACCAGTTGGACTGGTTTGTGAAGTTCAGGATAGGAAATGATGTACAAGAAGTGGAGAGAGGAAAATGGATTTGAACAAATCATGTGCTCAGGATCAAAGGGACAGTTGTTTGCAGGACTTCAGAGAAGAAACAGTCTGAAGGATCCTGTGAGAAGGCTTGCAAGGAAGAACCAAGTTAGGCAGATGTTTAGTATAATTATTGCATATATTTAACGTGCTTATAGATAGCTTGTACAGTGAGTATAGAAAATAATCACCCCCCCTCCATTAAAATAATCAAATTTTTTTACTTTGCAGCCAAAAATGAAGACAGACACTGTTTTTGTTTTATTCAGCTGTCAGGAAAAAAAAAGAAGAACAAAATCAAAAACAGAATCACTGTTAGAAAAAGGATCACCCCCTTTATGTCAGTGTTTTGTTGGACCACGTCTTGCTTTAATTACAGCCTTTAGTCTGTTGGAATATGTCTCTACTAACTTTGCACATCTAAACTTTACAATTTTTGCCCACTCTTCTTTGCAGAACTGCTCAAGTTCAGTTAAATTTGACGATGACCGTTTGTGGACTGCAGTCTTCAAGCCAATCCACATATTTTCAATGGGATTTAAGTCTGGGCTCTGACTAGGCCATGCAAGGACATTTATATTTATTTTCATCAACCACTGATGTGGTCATTTTTTCTGTGTGCTTTGAGTCATTGTCATGTTGGAAGGTAAACCTTCTTCCCATTGAAACCTTTCTGGCAGAGGGCAGCAGTCTTTCCTCAAGAATTTGATGGTATGTTGCTATATCCATTTTTCCTTCTATCATTACAAGTGATCCAGTCCTTGCTTCAGATAAACACCCCCATAACAGGATATTACTGTTGCAGAGTGCAATCACTGGGTGCAGCACAGTCCATTCAGATCAGACATTTTGGAGTAAACAGGAACTGGCTTCTTTATTGGAACATAATCACAGATATCAAAGATGTCACTTTCTCATTTTGAGAAGAACACAGACAGGAAGATATAACCAACAAGTACAGTGCAGTATACAGGAAATGACAACACATCATAGAGAATGCATAGCATATCACTTAGCATTAGCGACATTTACTGTCCTATTTGTGAACTGCAGTTTATCGACTATGCTGAAAGCTGTTGTATCTCCAACACCCCTTCTCAACAGCTAAGGCTTAGTCTATTAAACCCATCTTCTTTGTAAGCCTTGAGTGTCTTTCAGCGGTCAAAGGCTTTGTAAGGATATCTGCTGTCATATCCTCGGTTGGGCAATAAAGTAACTCAAGAAGACCTTGCTCTTGAAGATCCCTAAGAAAGTGGAACTTCACATCAATGTGCTTGATTCTTGAATTAACTCCTTCCATGCGCGCAAGTGCGAGGCATCCTTGATTGTCCTCATAGATTTCTGTTGGTCCCAACTGTGGTTGACCCAAATCTGTTAATAGCTGTCTCAGCCATATAACTTCTTGGCTTGCCTGCGCTGCAGCAACATATTCTGCTTCAGTAGACGACAGTGAAACAGACAGTTGCTTTTTTACTAGTCCAACTGATGGCACCTCCTGACAGAAAAAATAAGTATCCACTGGTAGATTTCCTGTCGCTGGTGTCTCCTGCCCAATCAGCATCCACATATCCTGTTAAGGTGCTTTCATCGCTTGCTGGTAACTTTAACTTGTAGTGCGAAGTCCCTTTAAGATAGCGAATGATTCGCTTTACAGCATTCCAGTCCTTTTGACTTGGCATCGAAACCTTTCTGCATAGGATTCCAACACTTGCTGCAATGTCCGGCCTTGTAGCAGTGGTAAGATACAGCAATTTCCCTATTGCCTTCCTGTATTGAGTATTAGTAGGTAATGGGTTATCTTGGCAATTCATCTCCTTTAGGTAATTGGTTTCCATAGGAGACTTTACTGGTTTGGCGTCTTCCATTCCAAATGTTTCAATTATTTCTTGTATTTTGTGTCTTTGGTTCAGAAGAAAGCTGCGATCTTCCTCTCTCTCGATCTGGATGCCGAGGTAATTCTTTATTTTGCCAAGATCTTTGGTGTTGAAGTTTTGATTTAATTTTTCTAGTATTTCCGCTTCATCCCCTTCTTGCTCAAAGCAAATCAGGATATCATCCACATAAATAAGCATATAGACCCATCTGTCTGCCAATTTCTTTGTGTATAAGCAGGGGTCTGCTTTACTCCTCAGAAAGTTTTGATGTGTAAGCACTTCATTTATTTTTATATTCCACGCTCTGGCTGCTTGCTTTAGACCATATGTACTCCTGCGAAGTTTGCATACTAGGTCTGGCCTTTGTTCATCTTTGAACCCTGGCGGCTGTTCCATGTAAATTTTCTTTTCAGCTCACCATGTAGGAACGCGGTTTTCACATCAAAATGTTTCACTTGCATTTTCCTTGTGACGGCTACTGTCAGTAAAGTCTTTATTGTAGTGTGCTTGACTACTGGTGCAAATCTCTCGTCATAGTCCTCTCCGTATTTTTGAGAATAGCCCTTGGCTACTAGCCTTGCTTTGTATCACTCAATTGTGCCATCTGCATTATATTTCACTTTAAAAGTCCATTTACAGCCTATGGCTTTCCTTCCGGGTGGTAGTTCTGTAAGTGTCCATTGTTTAGTGTCATGCATGGATTTTATCTCTTCATCAGCAGCCTTTATCCATTTACTTGCTTCTTGTTCTGAAAGATGAGATATTTCTTCCCAGGTTGCAGGTTCGTTGATACTGGCAGTACTTGCTATGTATGTCTCAGTTTTGTGTCTGAGCCTTCTTGTGTCTGCTCTTCAGTACTGGTAGAGTCTGCACTCACTTCAACTGTTTGTTCAGAAGTTATGGAGATAATATGGAGATATGGCTGGTCAACGTCAGTTTTCTCCTCTATTCTTGCTTCTACTGTTGTCATTACATTGTCTCTGAAATCTTCAACAAAAGTTATGCTGTTGCTAATGGTAACCTTGTCTGTTTTGGGATTAAGGATTCTGTAACCTTTGACATTGTCACTGTATCCAACGAAGATACCTTCAAATGCTCTGTTTTGGAGTTTGGTGCGTTTTCTTCAGGTATGTAGATGAATGCTTTGCATCCAAAAACTCTTAGGTGGTTTACATTTGGCTTCTCATTGTGTCAAAGTTCATATGGAGTTTTCTCTATTGTTCTGGAAAGAAGTCTGTTCTGCAAATATGTAGCTGTCATAGCTGCTTCACCCCAGTATTTTTGTGGTAGTCCAGAGTCTATCAGCATACATCTGATCATTTCAGTCAGAGTTCTGTTCTTTCTTTCAGCTACTCCATTTTGTTCTGGTGTATATGGGACTGTCTTTTGATGTTCTATTCCATTCTGTTTTAAGTACTCTTGTATCTTACATCCTGTGAATTCCCCTCCATTATCGCTCCGAAGTATGAGAGGCTTCCTCTGAAACTTGTTACTGGTCTTTATTATATAGTCTTGTAATTTGTCAAAAACTTCACTCTTGTGTTGTATTAGGTAGGTGACTGTGTATCTTGAATAGTCGTCTATGAAAGTCACTATGTACCTTTTGCCTCCAGGTGTAGGTGGGTTTAGGGGACCACACACGTCACTGTGAACTAAGTCAAATGGTCTTGAAGCTCTCTTCTGACTGACTTTGGGAAGTGTTGCTCTTGTAGCTTTGGATTTAATGCAACATTCACACTTAACAGTAACTGGACAAGGGGATATTGTTATATCCCTTGTCAGATTTCTCCTCTGTAGTTCCTGTATGCATTCTGGGTGTCTGTGACCTAGACGTCTGTGCCATATATGTATACCGTCATTGTGCTTGTGTGTACATAGTCTCACCTTTTCCTTCACTGTGTCGAGGTGATATAGGTGATCATCCAGCTTGGCACTTGCTACTGTCTGGTTGCTGTTTAGGATTAAACACTTGTCACCTTGGAATTTTACAGTGACTCCTCTGGCTGTTAGACGCTTCACAGATAAGAGTCCTCCTTCTAGATTAGGAACATAAAGCACATCTTTCACTGGTATGGCTAGATTGTGTCCCGTATCATCAGGGCATACAAGGGTTCCATGCCCATATCCTTCTGCTTGTATTTTGCTTCCATCTGCAAGATAAATAGTTTCTTTGTTGTTCAGATCAAGTTCTGTGAAAAAACTTCTATCACTCGTCATGTGACTGGTTGCCCCCGAATCGATGCACCATCCTTGACATTTATTGTTGCCTGTCGCTTTAAATGTGGCATTCCAGTTTCCTTCCCATGGATCATTGATTGTGGCTTTGACCTTTTGTTTAGCATAATATGTCTTCTTTGCTCTGCTTTCCATATCGTACAGTCTTTCTTTATGTGTCCCTGTTTGTGACATCCGAAACACACTCTGGTCTCTTTCCTGTGTAATCTTGCGTCTGTAGCTTTAAGAGCGGTTCTGGTGTCGGTTTCTGTGGAGTCATGCACTAATTCCTTTCTTCTTTGATACTCATCTATGAGCCTGGTTTTTACAAATGCTAGCGTCAGATCTGTCTCAGGTCGTGTCTCCAGTGCATTGATCAGTGCAGTATATGTATCGGGCAAACTGCATAACAACATGGCTGCAGCGTGGCTGTCTGTTATATTCTCCCCGATTGATCTGAGTTGCGCAATGTGTGCCATTTAGAAGGGGATAAGCTACACACTTTTTTTTTTTATTCTGACATGTTGGTGTTATATCTTTCACTGTAAATACAGCTGGATGAAACAAAAACTGTCTGTCTTCATTTCAGGCTGCAAAGCAATAAAATGTGATTATTCTAAAGGGGGTGATACTTTTCTATACCCACTGTAGGTGGGGAGAAAGGCAGATGGGAAGCATGAATATTTATACAGCCCTTGCCAATCCCTGGGAGGATGGCCCGGATGGCTGCTGGGACTCTGTATAAATGCGCTGAGACACAGAGCTACCAGGTCTTTTTCCATAAGCCAGCCATAGACGGTTCGAGTCTTGACTGTTCAAAAGAGGCTGGCTGAGATTCAAACCAACTGCTGGCAATAATCACATGAAAAATCAGACAGGCTGGTTGTACCCAAGTTGATTAATCGATCAATATGGGTACAACCAGCCTGACAGATTTTTGATGCGTTTATTGCCAGCAGCTATAGCCGCTGACAATAATCACTGTTTGCTCTCCCCACAGAGACAGCTCCCACCTGGAGAACACAATAGCTCCACGGGAGGGATTCCCCCATCAACACCGACTGTGTTAATTGGGGAATCAAGCGATTTTCTTTCTGGCAACCCGTGATTGCAAGAAAAAAATCTCACTGTCTATGGCCAGTTTAGAAGGAGATCACAGCCTACGGGGGACTGCTTGCCCTTTCAGGCTACCCTATGCACAAATGATGAACTATACATAACAAAATCACAGAAGAAATTGTGAACAAATTGAATATTTTTATGAAGAGTTGTTGGCACATCTTAAGAGCAACCATACTATGAGAGTGTATTTAAAGTGGTACAAAAGGATTTTATTTTGATGAATATTATTTATTTAAAGGGAACTCATGCACATTTCCTGAATTGTGGTTTTTAATATTTTTTCTGTTTATGAATATGTTATCTGATATTATCACATAATATCCCCCGGGTGCGAACCCTCTATTTCTTTTATATCACTCAGGACCAGTGGGTTGGTCCCAGCCAAACCCGCCAAGCAGAAAATCCAGGAACACTACTTAGTTCTTAGCTTTATAGCAGTATAAACAAATAGCTACAAGTTCAATTTACCTACACACAGCCAGCTAAAAAGTACCAAACATAAAAAATGACTGTTCTGATATATGCAAAATACATATTTCAATTCATTATGTTTTTGGGAAAAGCATGCTTTGCTGAAATTCACATTAAAGTTTTTTTTTTTAAATCAAACGAGTCTTTATTGTACAAGTATCTGTAAACAACAGTAACAGAGGAATGCAGTGAATCACAGTCAATGAAGTGAGCAACTCAAGGTACATCTGAACATAAGTATCAAACAGGGCGTAATAAAATAAAAAAACAAAACACAAACATGTACAGTGCGAAAAGTGTGTCAAGGAGGCGTCTCCTGTGTGGAACAAAGTCCGAATATAAAACACGAAGACCGAGGCATACAATAGCCGGTCGACAGACCATCTGCACAGCACAACATAAGAGGGGAACCCAGACTAAACACACGTTTCCGGGGCCTGCGTCCATCTGTCCCATATCTTATTAAATTTTGTGGGGCAACCCCGATGTGTGTACAACAGCTTCTTGTAGGGCACAGCAGTATTAACTTCCCTAAGCCAGTCATGAAACGTGGGGGGTCTATCACGCATCCATCGGCGCGCTATCAATTTCCGGGCGGAGAATAAAGTTTCGTGCAAGAATATAGTAGTAAATTTATTCATACTGGTATCAGGAAAAATTCCCAACAAGCACGGTTTGGGGAGCAGGGAGAGGGGGGAGCCCATAGTGTCATGAAGGAATTTAACTACCTGAGTCCAGTAACCCTGGATTTCGGGGCAGCTCCATATCAAATGATAAAAAGTACCCCGCTCTCGGCTACACATAGGGCAGGCGTCCGTGGCGTCTCGTCGGTATTTGGCAGTCAGCAGGGGGGTAAGGTATGCCCTATGTAAGATGTAAGTCTGGGTGAGTCGGTCGGATAGTTTAGGGGAGACTAATTTACAGGCATCCAGAGCGTCACTCCACTCGTCATCCTCCAGGGGACCCACATCCTCCTCCCACTTAGTCTTAGGTGCATACGCAAGGACCGTGGAGGCCGGCTCGTGTAGCATAGTGTACAATATCGAAATAAGGTGACTAGGATTCGAGCAACTGACCACTTCAAGTACTGGGACCGGGGGCAGAACCGGCACCGGTTGAGGGAATTGCGTGTGGAACGCATGCCGCAGCTGAAAGTACCGGAAGAGCATAGTACGCGGGAGGTGAAATTGAGCGGCCAGGGACTCAAAGCTCCTAAGCGCCCCATTCGCAACGATATGAGTCAGAAAGATAATACCGTGTCGAACCCACATATGCACATCAGGGATAGTTCGGAACCCAGGGAGGGACACGTTGTACCACAGCGGGGTATAGTCATGGAGCCCAGGGAGAGCCAGTCTACTCGAGACAACGTCCCACAACCTCCTGTATTGGTATAGCATTGATGCCCGACCATCCCAGTGATCCGCCCCCCGAATCCCCGATACAATAAGAGAAAGGGGGTCTGTGAGTGCATGGGTCCGAGTCGGTACCAGAAGTGCCAGAAATCTATCCCTGTCAGAGGAATTATAATGGAAAAAATGAGACAGCTGCGCTGCAATATAATATAAGTTAAAATCAGGGAGAGCCAAACCACCCAGATTGGTAGCGTTCTTCAGCTTCCGCCAGGACAATTTGTGCCTGGAGGTTCCCCAGACAAACGGTTTGAGGAGAGACTTCAGCTGGAGAAAATAACGGAGCGGAAGATAAATTGGGGAATGCCACAGCACATAAAGCAATTTAGGAAGCAACACCATTTTTATCAGGTTAACTCGACCCATTACCCCCAGCGGTAGTCTAGTCCACGTCTGAGTCCTCGCTTTAATCATAGTAAGGAGGGGTAGCAAGTTGTCCGACACATAGTCTGTCGGCCTCACCGTGACCTGAACCCCCAGGTATTTAATGCGATCCACTCTGCACAAGGGGAACTCGGGATTAGAAGGGAATGACGAAATATCATCAATAGGTAAAATCTGGGACTTGTCCCAGTTGATCTTCAGACCAGAAAACTGGCCATATCGACCAATCAGGGAGAGTGCAGTATTCAACGAGGGCCCCGGGCCAGCGAGAAACAGCAACGTATCGTCAGCGTACATACTGATTTTCTCCTCCAGGGGCCCAACGCAGAGACTTCTGATACCCGGGTGATCCCTAATAGCAATAGCCAAAGGTTCGGCGACCAGGGCATACAATAGTGGTGACAGCGGACAGCCCTGGCGTGTCCCTCTACTCAGGGGGAAACTATCAGACGTCCAGCCGTTGGCCAGCACCCTAGCCACCGGGGCCTGGTAAAGAACCTGCACCCAGCGGACAAACCGCGGGCCAAAGCCATAGCATTCTAAACATCTCCATAGAAATCCCCATTCCACAGAATCAAAGGCCTTGGCCGTGTCCAAGGACACAACTACCCTGGCTCCCACATTGTCATGAGTGGCCTGTAAATTCATGAATAGCCTTCGCAGGTTGAATGAAGTATTTCGGCCAGGCATAAAGCCCGATTGATCAGTGTGTATTAATGAGAGAATAATCTTGTTGACCCGAGTAGACAATATTTTCGCCAGAATTTTAACGTCTACCTGGAGGAGAGATATCGGCCTGTAGGACTCAGGTCGTTGCGGATCCTTACCAGGCTTGGGTATCAGAACCACCAGAGCCTCCCGCATGGACGGGGGTAGGGAAGATGTCTCAAAGATATCCTCAAACAACGCTAGTAGGCGTGGGGCAAGGTCTTCAACATACATAGAATAGAATTCTATCGGGAGTCCATCCAGGCCGGGTGACTTAGCCCTTGAGAACTGCGCTATGGCCTCCGAGACCTCCTCCACCTTGAGTGGGGCCTCCAAGGACTCAACCTGCTCGGCAGTCAATTGAGGAAAGGTCCCCGAGGCCAAAAAGGCGTCCATGAGAGAATCATCCGCCGGGGCCGTGGAAGTATAGAAGTCCTGAAAAAACGCCCGGAAGGCGTCTGCTACCAGTTTTGGAATCACCACAGGGGGCCTATCCTCACAATGAACCAAATAAGCCAGGAGCTTACCCGCACGCTCCCCGTGTTCAAATAATTTCTGTTTCTGGAAAAACAGCTTCCTGCGGGCCCTATCATACTCCAACTGTGTCACCACTCTAGTGGCTAGTTTATACTGTGCAGCTCCCTCCTGCGTAGGAGCCGCCTAAAAGGCCCGCTCCACCGCGGACAGATTGCTCAGAGCCCTGTGATAGCTCTCCAAAGAGTCGGATTTGAGCTTGTTAATTGCAGCTGTCAAGTGGGACCGGACATGGATCTTGAACATTTCCCAGACCACTGACGCGGACGCAGAGTGAATATTGTCTGTAAAAAACTGTCGCCAAACTGATGCTAGGTCCGCCTCCACTGGGAGAAGCCCAAGCCAATGGGGGTTGAGCCTCCACGCTGGGAGGGGGCGGTTACTGCCAAAGCCAATCTGCACCCAGTAGGGGCAGTGGTCTGATAGCCCACGAGCCGAAAACCCAGCATCCACCAAACGTGGGAGGAGGGAGGGGGAGACCAATCTAAAGTCTATACGAGACATGGACTGACGAGCAGAGGAGTAACAGGAGTAGGCCCGTCTGTCAGGATATCTGGCTCTCCAGGAATCAAACAGGTTAAATTCCGTCAATAGTCTAGCAAATCTGGTCGTGGTAGGCAAAGGGGATGTCGGAGCTGTCGTGTGCAATCTGTCAAGGGAAGGGTTCAAGGTATTGTTGAAGTCGCCCAACCAGATCACCGGAACATGGGGGTTAGATAACATGAAGTCTAGGCCTTCAGTAAGGATAGTGGATGAGAAAGGGGGGGGCACATAAAACGCCATGAGCAGGAAGGGCTCTCCGCATAGCAACACAGAAAGAAAAACGTATCTACCCTGAGGGTCTACTAGGGATCCCCGAAGCTCAAACTGCACCGATTTGGCCACTAAAATCGCCACTCCCCGGGAATGGGAAGTAAACATGGAGTGGAACGTCCAGCCGATCCACGGGCGTCGAAGCGCCATCTGGAGACGGCCCTCCAGATGGGTCTCCACCAGCACCACCACATCCGCACGCTGGCCCTTAAGATAGGCAAACACCGCAGAGCGTTTAATTCTATCGCCCAATCCCCGGACGTTCCAGGTAAGAAATTTAAGTTGAGCCATCAAGTACTAGGAGAGATGGGTAACATAGGAGCCCCGGGGGTCCCGTTCGACGCGACATAATAAAGGTCATAAAGTGCATTAAATGAGTAGCCTCGGTCAGGCAGGCATATAACTGTTCCTGAGATAGTGCATCCACACGTAAAAAACATACCAGAATATTCGATATACATTCCCATAGACATAAAACAAAAGTGAACAATAAAGAAAACAACAACACCCCCCACCCCGCCCTGCACCAACCCAAACCCGTGCGGGCATACCATTTCCCAGTCCAACCACAGCAAAGACCGGACCTGCAAAATATAGAAACATAATAACAGCACGAAAGTAAATGAGACAAGCAGGTCCAGTATTTGGCCCAGAAGAACAACAATCTGAGCATAGGCCCCCACTGACCACACAGACAGTGGAGGGGTGGTTGGTGCGTAGCTCTGTCACTCACAGAGCTTGCGGGCGAAACTTCGCTGGGTAGCAAAGCACAAGCGTAGGAAAATACTAGAGAGCCAGAGAGAAACACAGAGACAAAAAGAAAAGAGGAAGAGGGGGAAGGGGAGGAAGAAATACAGCCTAAAACCACAGAAAGCCAGAAGACCAGCAGAGAGGAAGAAAGGGAGGGAAGGGGAACCAGAAGGGGAAACATGTATGGTGAAAGAAAAGACGAGAGAGAAAAAAGGGGGGAAGAGAAAAAAAGACCAGGGCTCGCCGGCCATAGTCATGTATAGCAGCATCCGGAAGGATAACTCGAGACATCTAAGAGAAATGCAGAGAAGTCAGGGATAGATCAGAAGGAAAGAGATGGCAAGGATCAGGAGGTAGGAACGGAGGGAGAATGCAGGCATAGGAGGCAAACGAGTCACCATGGAGAACAGCAAGGTCCTCCTCCAGACTGAGTAAAAACCTGAGAGATGACAGGTGGCCGGAGGGTGTATAAGTGAGGCATGTCCATTCAAGCCAGTAATTTCACAGCCACTCCGCAGATGGAGGTGCAGAGCCTCCCTCCTTACCGTAGACCAGTAGGCAGTAAAGGATATTGGGTAGAGAACAGTCACCAGCAGGCATCAGGGGTAAAAATCTTGCTGGAAAGGAGTTCAGTTCCGAGTGTCCAGGCGTTCCACACATTAAAGTTTTAAACCCAAAACCAAAAAATTTATATTTTGCATGTTACCAATCATTAGATATGATGCCTGTATTTGCTTTCTTTTTTTAGGCTTTCCCCCTCTGTTTTCACCAGGTGATCTGGCCAGTAACACACCCTCTGTATTACAGTGCCTCCATTCAGGGAAGAAGGATAACAGGGGGACCTTTGGACAGTAGCATTGTCAGTCTCAGGGGAGGGGAATGTTAGATGGAGTAACAGCTTTGGATACACCAACAAATTGAAGCCAAACTCCAGCTCACAGTTTTTTAAGCAATTAACACTTTTTTCCTTTTAAAATAAAGGTTTTACATGAAAAAAAAAAAAAAAGCTGAATATTGTAAGCACCCCTGTCAGTGGTAAATGGTTTGTCTTAAAGTGTTACTAAACCCAGGACCCTGCATTCACTATATCTTGTTTCCTACAGTACACAGAACATAAAAATGCAATTATTTTAGTAAACAGAAACTGATAAATTCCCTTTTTTTCATCAGCAGTGCATAGCAGTAGTTTTATTACTTCTATCAGTGTCTGGGTAAAACTTGTAGGAGGAATTATGATTCTACTCTGATTGTCCTATGGGGCTGCAAGACCCCTGACCCTGTACAGTGCTGATTGGCCCTTTGCTGATGATATTCACCCCCCCCCCCCCCCCCGAAAAAAAAAAAAAAAAACTCTCCAGCAATAAACACCAAACTGAGCATGTGCAGAGTGAGTGCAAGGCTGAGTGACTCATACGGGCAGGCAATTACTGATTTTTAGGAAGCATCGATGAACTACCAAGATCGTTCATCAGCGCCCTGGTAGTTCATTGAGATCTACAAGTCATCAGCCGCAATTGCTGACAGTAGTTGTAGTTCCCCCATTAACAGAACTTTGTGAATGAGTTACACGGCCGGGTAGAAGATCCCTAGCCCGCTGTCACAACAAGGACTAGGAGGAGGGGGGGGGGGGGTTGCGGTGCTTGCTGCATCAGTAACATGTTACATGTAAAACCTTGAATATGGATGTAACATGTTATAGGAGGTGAACTTATCCTTTAAGTGTTTAAGGAGTTGGTTAAAGTGATATTAAAGTTTCGTTTTTTTTCTACAAACATAACAAACATGTTATACATACCTGCTCTGTGCTGTGGTTTTGCACAGATTGTTAGGGGTGCTGCTGAAAACAGAAAGTTTTTTTATCTTAACACATAGATTGCATTAAGATAAAAAAAAAAAAAACTCTGCCCCTAGAACCACTTTAAGTCTTAAAGGATAAGTTCACCTTTTAATAAAAAATAATAAATGCATATTTTTTTTGCAGGCAAAAAAATGTGCATTTGCTATTTTTTGTTTTGGGAGCCTGTAAAGCATTGCACCAGCAATCAGCAGATCGCTGGTACCATGCAGGACTCCTGAAGACCTGTCAGTGTATTTGTGTGCTTGTACCTCATACAGGCAAACAAATACTCATTGACAGAAAGGATAAAGCTCGGTTCACACTGGGGCAGCTTGTCAGACGACTAAGGCTGGCCATACACTATACAATTTTCTTATTCAATTTCCTTTAGATTAAAGGCCCGTACACACGTACCGATCGTCGGCATACAAACGTCGGTGGACGAAGGATCTGCCGATTGTACGCGTGTTAGTATGGTGCCTCCGACAGATGTCTGCGCACAATCCGCGGACAAAAGTCTTTCGTGCAAACATGAAAATATTTGTATGCCGACACCAGAACGGACGATTGTTCGCCTGTCAGTACACAATTCGGCCGACAGACCGCAGATTTGCAAGACTGGGCATGCTCAGAAAATAGAAAACACAGGGAAAGTTAACCATTACATGACATCACTTCTGCAGTCGGCGGACAAAATTCTTGTGCTGTCCTTGTGCTGTCTTTGCACTTTTCAGCAGACACCGACATCCCGGGGAGAAAAGAGGAACATTTGTAAGCCGACCATCGGTACGTGTGTACGGGGCTTTACCTTAAACTATGTAGTGCAAGGGCCTGCCTGACTGCATACAAATTGAAAGTGTTTAGGTTTGACCCTATATTACATGGTTTTGGTAAATCTAAAGGAAAGTTGAACAAGAAAATTGTATAGTGTATGGCCAGCCTTAGTCGTCTGACAAGTCACGCTCCATTCAGTGCAATATAACCGTTCTGCTCCAACTTAGAAAAAGGTTCCTGCGCTTCTTGGGGGTGACTTCTGAGTGGCTTGCATTGACTTCTATTAAAGAAATAGTTTGCAAGCCTCACTGAAGTTGCGCCGCACGGGGCAGCTTCAGAGTGGGGCGACTTTGAAGCTGCCCCAGGGTGAACAGAGCCTAAAGGAACTATCACAGTGGTCAACAGCACCGTGGTAGTTCATCGAGAACTACAAGCCTACAGCTGGCAAGGCTGTCGAGACTTGTAGTTTCCCATTCAATGAGGACTGTGAACGAATGACATAGCTGGGCGGGCAGAGTTTTAAAGAGTGACAGCGGGAGCCCAGAGAAGATGCCTGCCCGCTGTCACTGGGGAGAGGTGGAATGGCTGAAGCTGCTGGAACATGTTACATGTTCCATCCTTAATATGGGTGGAACATGTAACGTGTTCCAAAAGGCGAACTTATCTTTTAAAGTGGAACTAAAGGGTTAATACTTACCTGTCCAATGGTCCCTTGCCAATTCCAGTATCTTCTTCTGAGTGCCGGTCTTCAGGCCTCTTGATTGGCCGGCGAGGGATGACGCCAGTTTACAGCACGGGAGAAAACAGCAAGCAGGTGGGTAGGGGCATTTTATTGCAGAAAATATATCAAAAGCCTCTTCTGCAATTAAAGCCTGCCTGCTTGCTGTTTTTAACAGTGGAACTTCTGCTTTAAGTTTTAGTTTTTCTAATTGGAGCCTTGAGCCAAAACCATCTAACATCAGATTCCTGATGCTGAAAAAAGTATGCTACATTAGTAAATTTAAAATACAAAAATTATTTTTTTTTACTTTTAGGAAATATGCAATGTTCTTAATGGGATTTTTTTTACAACATTGTTAAACAAATGGCCAGGTGCCCTTTTTATTTCCCTCTTAGTTTTTCTAATAAGACGGACAACAGAACACATCTACGTAGATCCAGATAGCAACGGGACTCACAGAAGGGCAAACAAAGCTGAACACATAAGCAGCAACACAAATAGTGACACTGATACATTCATATTGACACGAAAGGTGACAGGAAGCATTCATGGAACATGCAAGTGGATGGATTTTATCCTCTTGTGTTGCATTCTAAACTTGGCAGCTTGACAGAAGAGGAATTGAAGTGCAAAGTGTGCATAGCTGAATCCCTGACCCCTGTGAAAAAATGGACAGCTTATAAACATAAGGTATTCAGTGACAAATGACAGAACTTGGTAACTGGAAGTGTGGATGTGCTCTATTTTCCTTCTCCCTTCTATTTCTGTCATTTGTTTTTCTGGGAAGCCCATGTACTGGGTCATGGTTTCCTCTTAGGAATGATCCTATGAGTCCATATGTCAGCGCTGTTACCATGGACACTTTGCAGGACAACAGGTGCATATACATACAACAAATGTAATGATTTGTAATTTATACAGTACTCTACTTGACATGTAGAAGGGAAAGCTCAGTGGTTTAGCACTAAATGCCTGCTAGGTTATTTACTAAGTACATTTTAAGTGTTTCATGGTATTAGATATCGTTAAGTCTGGGTGAGAATTGCATCCATCATGCAGACAAGAGGAAGGGTTTTAATGAAACACCCACACTAACCAAAAAACTTTTGGTAGGGATGGCATTCAACCTACACAACAAGATACACTATATTACCAAAATAATTGGGATGCCTGCCTTTACACACACACACACACACACAAACTTTAATTGTGTCCCAGTCTTATCTCGTAGGGTTCAATACTGAGTTTACAGCTATAAAAGCTTCAACTCTTCTGGGAAGGCTTTCCCCAAGTTTTAGGAATGTGTCTATGGAAATGTTTGACCATTCTTCCAGAAGCGCATTTGTGAGATCAGGCACTGATGTGGACAAGAAGGCCCCGCTCACAGTTTCCACTCAAATTCATCCCAAAGGTGTTCTATCGGGTTGAGGTCAGGACTCTGTGCAGGCCAGTCAAGTTCCTCCACCCGAAACTCACTCATCCATGTCTTTATGGACCTTGCTTTGTGCACTGGTCCAAATCATTTGGTGGAGGGGAGATTATGGTGTGGTGTTGTTTTTCAGGGGTTGGGCTTGGCACCTTAGTTCCAGTAAAGGGAACTCTTAAGGCATCAGCATACCAAGACATTTTGGACATTTTAACAGTTTGGGGATTGCCCCCACCTGTTCCAACATGACTGCACACCACTGCACAAAGCAAGGTCCATAAAGACATGAATGAGTAAATTTTGGGTGGAGGAACTTGACTGGCCTGCAAGAGTGCTGACCTCAACCCGACAGAACACCTTTTAACCACTTGTGGACTGGAAGATTTTCCCCCTCAATGACCAGGCCATATTTTGCGAATCGACACTGCGTTACTTTAACGGACAATTGCACGATTGTGCAACGCTGTACCCAAAATAAGTTGATGTCCTTTTTTTCCCACAAATAGAGCTTTCATTTGGTGGTATTTGATCACCTGTGCGATTTTTATTTTTTGCGCTATAAACAAAAAATGAGTGACAATTCTGCAAAAAAAACCCAATATTTTTCACATTCTGCTATATAACATTCTCAAAAAAAAAAAGTAAAAATCTAAATTTTTTAACATTTTAGGCCAATTTGTTTTCTGCTACATATTTCTGCTACATGGGCACACTCCCACCTTGGTGGTTGGACCTTAAAGTGGTTCTAAAGGCAGAGGTATTTTACCTTAATGCATTCTATGCATTAAGATAAAAAAAACCTTCTGTGTGCAGCAGCCCCCCCACCCCTAGCTCACCCTACTTACCTGAGCCCCATCTCGATCCAGAAATGTGCATGAGAGTTCAAGCTCTCCTGGTCTCGGGGAGGGCAGTGCGGGGCCGAGCCAGGGTTCTGTGTCTAAATGGACAGAGCAGTGGCTCAGGAGCGAGCCTGCTTGGGCACCCCATAGCAAGCTGCTTGCTCTGGGGGCACTTGGAAGGAAAGAGGGGCAACGAGCGGTCACTGGGGACCCGAGAAGAGGAGGATCAGGGCTGCTGTGTGCAAAACCACTGTGCAGAGCAGGTAAGTATAACATGTTTGTTATTTAAAAAAAAAAACATAGCCTTTAATATTACATTAACATTAAAAAACATAAAGGTCTAGAATGCAGGTTACCTTTACCAATCACGACATCCGGCGGACCTGAAAAATAAGCCACTCTGGCAGCTGCAGTGGACTGCGCACTAGTCTCTGCTTGGGTGACAGAGCATGAGGAGGATGAGGATGTTTTAGTAAGCCAGTCCACCACCTCCTCTGCATGCTGTGACTGGATAGTACGGGCAACATCACTAAATGGAGGAAATCATGACCTGCCTGAGGACTGACCATGTCCACCCTTGCCTGTGGTCCTGTGGACACATACGCTGCTGGCTCCTCATAGTCCCATGGTAACATCTGACTCTCCTTGTTGGATTCCTGGACATAATGGGGGGCTTTTTAACAAAATGTAATAAAGATGTGGAAATGTGTATGTGGATGCACTTTATTCAATGGAAAGAGGCATTTGGTGCACTTTAACCTTTTAGTACTCACTACACAGACACACTCCACTGACACACTACAATTCACTGCAGTAAAACTGCACTGACGCACTGCAATATACTGTGTTAAATGTGCAGTAATGCACTGAAATATACTGTGGTAAACGGCACATAACCCACTGAAATATACTGCGTTAAACGTGCAGTAATGCACAGAAATATACTGCGTTAAACATGCAGCAACGCACTGAAATATACAGCAATAAACACGCAGTAACGCACTGAACTATTCTGCGTTAAACAGCACATAACACACTGAAAAACACTGTGCTAAACATGCAGTAATGCACACCAATATACTGTGTTAAATGTGCAGTAATGCACTGAAATATACTGCATTAAACGTGTACTAACGCACTGAAATATACCACATTAAATGGCAAGTAATGCACAGAAATATACTGCGCTAAACAATCAGTAACGCATTAAATATACTGTGTTAAACATGCACTAACACACTGAAATATATTGCATTAAACGTGCAGTATCACACAGAAATATACTGCATTAAATGCAGTAATACACAGAAATATACTGTGTTAAACGTGCAGTAAAACACTGAAATATACTGCGTTAAACGTGCAGTAGCCCCCCAAAAAAATACTGCGTTAAATGGCACATAACACACAGAAATATACCGTGTTAAATAGCACATAACGCACTGAAATATACTTTGTGGTCGGTAAATTAATGATGATTGGAAACTGCGAGTCTGGTTAAGTCGGTGTGGTGTGCCGGAACCGACGTAGGGGGTAGGCCTGTAAATAAAAGAGGGCCACCCGAGGGATAGAGTACCAAGGAAAAAAGGGGTGAAGGTGGGTGGGGTGACAGCGAGTGACGCGGCAGGCGGGGAAGGGAGGAGCAGCGTCTTAAAGGCATGCTAACTCCTCCCACAAATACAGGCCTGCGGCCTAACACTTGTGGTCGGTAAATTAATGATAATTGGAAACTGCGAGTCTGGTTAAGTCGGTGTGGTGTGCCGGAACCGACGTAGGGGGTAGGCCTGTAAATAAAAGAGGGCAAAAAGGAAGCAATAAACACACTTATTCATGACACAACGTATGATACAAGATTCTTGAAAGCCAACCTTACCTCTTTCTCTGGATGTGAGATGAATGCGTGGAAAATAGCTGATTCCCACCGCCCTAGATATTAATTATGTGCCCTGGCGTATTGGCACTAGAAGCAGCTGAAGCCGCCCCTATTCAGAACGAATGTCCGGAATGCGATGAGGGGCCCCAGCCTAATTCAAAGCATAACGTACGTATGTAAAATAATTTAGTAGTGGTTAGGGGACTACCTGACAGGAAGAATAGCGGAGAGCGGCTGGGAGTGGCCTGAGCTGGTAGATGTTTAGGAAATCTAGGGCACCAGTTAATCTCGGTCGGGTGGAAGGGAAGCCAACGGATGGCGTATCTGCCCGGTCTTTGAACGTCGGAGTGTAAAGGACGTAGTGGTCCTCTACCTAAAACCTCTAGAGGAGGCATGATAGCCTGACTGACTGGGTCGCAAAGGTGAATTCTCCAGGTCTAAGGAACCCATGAGGCTAAAGCATGGAGGTTTAATGACTAGGTTTGTATGAGGTTCGAATGGTAATGTGACCAGTACGCCAGAAAAGGTCCGGAATTCCCATCTATGGGCAAACGCACATTGTCTCATGATGAACAACCTTACTAATACCTTACAATACTTCCTTCACTGGGTAAGCCCTGAGGAAAGGAGAAAGCTTGGAGCAGATGACAAGATGTGGTGTCGAATGCCAGACAAGTAAGGTTTGAACGTGTTGAATGAAAGTCTGAGCTGAAAGGTGGCAAAACAGCGAATGCGACCATGGTTTAACTGAACGATTGTGTAAGTCGAATTCTACTGAGAACCTTGGAAGATGGTCATGGCTCTGACGCGAGCCCTCCTGGTGTTTGCAGAGGAGGCTACCCGAGACACTTGACACTGTGTGCCAAATCCAGGCTGGCCCAGGATCAACTTGTCGAACTTGGGGAACTTGTGATGAGAACGCAGAAGAGGGAGAACTGAAAGGTGGCCGCCAACCAGGACAGCCAGCGAACTAGCCTCACAATGATCAAAGAAGATGAACGGCCCTAAATTGATTACGTCGCAGGCTGTCCTGTTGACACTGTAACACTTCACAGCCATTCCTGACCACGATTGCCCCATGCGAAAGCCGCCGTCACTATCAGGTACATTCCTGATGAGGCCGAAGTCTCGCGAAAGGCCGGTAAGCCAAGAGACTCTTCCAGCCAACAATCTCTTAACCAAGAGTTTTGTATGTTGCTGCAACCCCGGAACCGGTGGCTGCGTCCGTCCGGAAACTGTGGACAGGCGGATAACGGAGGGATGAACATGGAGACCCCATTTCAGTGTTCCAGGAATTCCATCCACATGGCCAGGTTTGCCCTAGCCGGGGAATCTGAGTGACCAAAGTTCATCTGGAAGGCCTGGTAATAAGCCCAATGCCTAGAAATAATTGACCTACCTTGGGGAATAAAGCACATCGCAAAGAACAAAGAACCTACCAGGATTGTAGAACCTTACGAGTAAAAGTTCCAACTTGTAGGAACTTGACTACGCCCTTGCGAAAGCGCCCGAGCTTGTCCACGGGGAGACTAGACTGCGTGGTGTCGGAATCGAGTGTGATGACTAGGAAGACTAGACTAGTGGTGGGTTCAGTAGTCTAGTCTAGTGACAGGGGGACGCCTAAGGTAGTAACAGTGCTACAGTGCCTGGAGACAGACAGGGTTGCAGTCGCTATGTACGACCAACAGGAAAACCATCCACATGATGTCACATCGTGGGGCACCTAGAGACATAGAGGAGGAACCAGCAGAGAGTCTCGGCGAATGTGACGAATCTTCTCGGACTAACAGCAAAGTAACATACCTCTGCCCTTGACACCATGAACATGCCAAAAGGAGGAACGAACGGGTAACGATTGAAGGCGTTTGAAGTTATCGGACTAACTGAGCCATGCGGCCCTACCTGCCTTCAAGATTGCATAAATGGCATAATCCACGGAGAAGAAGCAAAGAGAGAATTTGGTAGATGGAACGAGGGCAATTCAGGCTCGGGTAGTGGATGAATGAGGAGCAGATTAATGACCAGATTATTATTATTTTTTTTTTGAATAAACACTAGAGGCTATCCCAATAGGGTTTGTGCGCCAGGAGGCTTAGAAGGGCACATAGAAAAGCATATGGAACAGACGTGCAGTAGTCTGCTGGCGCTGAAATTACAGGCACTTCCATTAAGGTTAATGCATAAATGAGCGGGACGAGCAAGCTTGTCCCTTAGGCCACGTTGATCAAGCTTACTAGCTCCCCACGAGGAACCCGGAAAGGAGGGATCAGCCTCTGAGGGGCCCAGGTCGGCAGTATGAGAGGTGAAAGAGCAGACTGCACAAGACGGGGCACAAAGCCTGCAAAATATCTGAAAAAGAGTTCCGAGCCCAAGAAGCTCTAGTGAGAACGGATGTTAGACTGGGCCAAGGCTGCAACTGTTTAGCTGACAAAGACTTGTGGAAGTCGTAGAATCAGAAAAAACCCCCCGTACTTGTGGCCTAAGTCAACCACTTCATGAAGGAATAAATCGAATACCTCCCGGCATGCAGACGCACGGAGCACGCAATGTCCCTGTAGATGCCGAAGGCTAGGACAAAATCTGGTATGGCAAGCTTTTGTTGAGTCTTGGGTCTCAGCCTTCAAACGATTGCCAAATCACTGTAATTGTACACCCAGTACCCTACAACGTCTTGGGAGACAACCAGCAAGGAAACCGGATTCATGTCCTTCCATCTAAGATGTCCTAACGGAGGGCTAGGGGGACCATGTGTGCTGGGGTAAAGACTGGGGAAGCATAAGGGGAGAAAGTGGCGAGGCTGGGGGCCTACCCTGCCAACTGTTAGGAGCGAGAGCCTGTAACGGCCTAGAGGGAGGTGGGACCACGTGGGATGGCCAGCGTATCCAGTTGGACGGTCTGTCACTGTTTGACTGTAGTGATCACAGGATGGTGTCTAGTGTCCCTTGTATGTCCGTCCTAACCCCCCCCCCCCCCGAGAGCTGGTACCCAGTCCAGGATCCGCTGAGAGCTGTACGTAGAATTCAGCCTTCTTGCCGTAGCTGAAAAAGGGGCGCCCCTGTGGTGCAAAACAGACGAAATCCTGGGGATGGTCCAGGGTCTTAAAGGGCCTGGCGTGGAAGGTTCTCGGAATTCCCTGGGGGTACCAGTTCTTAGCAGGGGTGGTAGGCCTAGGGGGTGTGCTTGGGGGAGACGACTCTTCACCTATGTTGGCACCTTGAGACACGCTGAAAAAAAAAGAAGATAACAAACAAAGGAACTTGGTTAAACAACACCGTAGAGCTAACACAGAACTGGCTGGCTAACTAGTGCCGAGGCTAAAAGCTGACTACCCCGTGACAGGTGAGGCCCTGCTAGTTGCCGAGCGGCAGGTGAGAGGCTCTATCTATGATTTGGGCGTGGGGCACGAGCCACTAGCGTGGTGGCGGGGTGTTGGCCTCTCGATGACAGTAAAAGATTTAAAACGTGTGGCCGTGACAGGTGAGGCCCTAACTATGACCCCAAGAGATGGGGGGTGCAAGGCACTAACTATGATTTGGCCCGAGGGCGAAAATCTCCGTGTTGAGATTGGGGAGTTGGCCTCGCGGGACCAGCTACCAGGGAGACTAAGGCCAGCGCCTAGCCCTAAATAGCCAGTTCTCTAACCCTATACGGGGGCTTGACGAAGGGGTAGTGCAACATACCTAGCGAAGAAGTAATAGTAGTACACAATGTAGCAAAGTAGTGTAGTAGTAAAAATAGTGGTAATGCACACGGTAACGATAGTATCTAGTAGTCGTGTGGTGTAGCAGTGTATATAGCCGTAGCACAGGCGGTAGTAACAGCATTAGTAGTGAAGAAAATAGTGTATGGCAAAATATGGTAGTAATAGTATCAGCCGTGATGTGGCGTGGCCGTATAGTAGCGTCCACAGAAGTGACGTGCGTGACGGCATGTATAGCAATAGTACACGTGAGGTAATGGTATTGCAGCGTGTCCGTAGTGTAAGGCAGTAGCGCGTGCGGTAGTAAACGATAATAAGGCAGTATATCGCCATGGCGCACATAAAGGCGTAGCAGTGTATCAGTACGCGATTAGTTGCGGTAGTAATAGTATGCAGCGTAGCTGCATGAACAGTAGAGCACAGAAATAGGAGTGTAGCAGCACGTAAGGTGATAGTCCAAGAGGTATCAGCAGTAACAGTAGAATGACGGTAACATTGCGGCAGTAACCATAGAAAAATAGTAATCTCAGAGTAGTAGTAGTACGCATACTAACCATAGTAATAAGAGTAACAATACCTATAGTAACATAGTTTAGAGTAGCCATACCCACATCAAAATAATAGTCTTAGCAGAGTAGCAGTACCCCTGGTGGCAACAGTATTAGAGTAGCAGTAACAGTAGTAACACTAGTATGAGAGTAACAATACCCATAGCAAAAGTATTAGCAGTAACAGTACCCCTAGTCACAATAATAATTAGAGTAGCAGTACCCAAGTAACAAAGCAGTGTCCATAGGCAGAGCAACAGTACACAAGTAGCAGTAGAAAAAACAACAGCATGAAGTACAACAGCTAGTACCAGTGGTAACAGTAAGTGTAGGGAAAGGTAAGAAACAGGGCCGCAGGCAAGGCAGAACAAGCCCCCCCTAGAACCCCCCAAGAAGCATGGCCGTGGCCTGGTGCAGGCAAGGCAGGAATCAAGACCCCCCCCCCAGAAACCCCCCGAAGAAGCAGGGCCGTGGCCTGGTGCAGGCAAGGCAGGAATCAAGCCCCCGCAGGAAACCCTCCCCCCCAACGGTACCTGCCGCCCGGCGGCCGGATGGATGGACGGCCGCACGAGCGGATGAAGTCAGGGCAGGAGGCTGAAGCAGGCTGGAGGCAGGCCGGAGGGAAATGGCGGCGGTGGTGGTGGAGGCAGCGGTGTCGGCACGGTCAGTGGGGTCAGCGACTGCTGCTCAATGCTGCGGTGCGGAGCGGTGCGGTGCCTGGAGGACCGGAAGTTCGGCTGTCCGGGATGACAGCGAGTGACGCGGCAGGCGGGGAAGGGAGGAGCAGCATCTTTTTTTTTGAAAAATTCTTTTTATTGATTTTTAAAGAAAGAACAGAGTAACACAAACAGACACACACAGCAGCCAAAAAAAAAGGCACACAATAACCCAACAACAACCTCCCCCCCCCCCCCCCCACCCACCCAAAAACGACCACCAGCACCCCGAGAAGACCAGGAGCGTCGAGGTCAGGGGGTCAGCGCAGGCCACCGTCCAAGGACAGCACGACCTACCACCGGCCTCCGGAGTAAACAACCTTCGGTCCCTTCTCATAAACAACATCCCATATCTCCCCCCTACCCGGGATCAACACATGTCAATTCAACATTAAAGAGACCCAGTATCTGGCTGTTCTTGCAGGACTACAAAGCTAAAATACAAGATAGCATAAGTACACTTCTATAGAACGTTCAATCCACCAGCTTCATAACAGTTACACCATATGCAGTTCAGCCCACAGTGTCTGAGGAGTCCACCCACGCCCTCCAAACCTTGTCAAATTTTTTCGGGCAACCTCGTGAGACATAGGTGGCTTTGTATAGGGGTAGCATTGCATTCACTAGGCCTTTCCAGAACAGTAAGGATGGCGGGGAAACCTTCTTCCAATGTAGTAAAATAGCCTTTTTGGCATAGAATAGAAGAACACTCAGCAAAGTCCTGTGGGCCACCGAGGGGACCACCTCCTCCACCAAACCCAGCAAACAGACTCGCTGGGTTCGCGGAATCGGAGTCAGCAGCACCTCGGCGAGACAGGACGTCACCGCAGTCCAAAACTGCTGAATTTGGCCACAGCCCCAAAAAATGTGAGTTGCATCTGCGGGGGAAGCGGAACAACGCCAACACTCCGCAGACGAAGTCGGGAAGATTCTGGCCAGACGGGCCGGAGTATAGTAAATCCTGTGGAGGAATTTAAATTGAATTAGTTTGTCCCTAGCAGCCACTAAATATTTGAAAGGCTCCGTCCATACATCATCCCAGTCCTCCCCCTGTAGGTCCGGCACCTCAGCCGTCCATTTTTCCCTACATCTAACTATGCCAGGGGGTGTAAGTCGGAACATATCCTTGTACACAGTGGAGAGAGTTTTGAGTGTGGTATCACATGTCAACACGCATTCTAAGTCCGAAGGAGACAGCTCAACAGAGGATGAGGCAAATTGGGCCTGAAAGGCATGCCGCAATTGGAGGTATCTGAATATAAAGCCGCTAGGCAAGTCAAATTTCTCCCGCAATCGGTCAAACGGCAAGAGAGCCCCCGCCGCTGTTATATCACCCAAGGTTTTTATACCCCGCGTCGCCCACAACATCAAATCAGGTAAGTGACGAAAATGAGGAAAGGTAGGGTTCATCCACAACGGCTCGGACGGGGAGGATCCAACATAACTGGGGCATGTCAACTTCAATGACTGGGCCCAAGCCCTAACAGTCGCCCTCATGGAGAGCGTTAAAGGGAGATCTGAGCCCAGACCCCTAAACAGCGCCAACCTAAGGGTTTCGAAGGAGCCCAGGTGGGCTGCCTCCAAGATTGTTGCCGAATCCTCCCCGTCCGCCCGCAGCCAGCGCCGCGCAAACACCATCTGCCCTGCCAAATAATACTTGCGCCAATCGGGCAGTGCCAGGCCTCCATTACCCCACGGTTCCTGGAGGGCCCGAAGGCCAATCCTGGGAACCCCGGGCGACCAGAGGAATGAACAGACGAGGCTGTCCAACTTCCGGAAAAAGGTCAGTGGTACCCATAGCGGAGAATTGCGGAGGAAATATAAGACTACAGGCAGAAATTTCATCTTAAGGACACTAATACGACCTAATAAGGAAAGTTGTAGACGCTTCCAAGCTTGGATATTTTGTTGGAGTTTAGGCAATAGAGGAGCCAAATTCAACGAGAAATAATCCTGGGGACGCCTAGTTATCTTGATCCCCAAGTAGGTGAAGCCATCCACCCAACGAAGGGGCAGGTCCCCGGCCGCAGCAGGTCGAGCACCGTCATCGAGAGGCAAAATGGAGGACTTACTCCAGTTAACGCGAAGCCCTGAGCACCTGCCAAAATCATTCAGGATGGACAGGGCCGCCCTCAAGGAGGGACCCGGATCCTCCAGGAACAACAGCATGTCATCGGCATATAACGCCAGACATTCTTTAATAGAGCCGACTTTAATCGACCCCACGGCCGGGGAGCTGCGCAGTGCAGTCGCGATGGGTTCAAGGGTAAGGGCAAACAGGAATGGGGAAAGGGGGCACCCCTGCCTCGTCCCCCTCCCCACCCGGAAATATGGAGAAGTGAGATAGCCCAATCTTATGGCTGTTCTAGGGCTTGCGTAAAGGAGTCGGATCCAGGTCTTGAATTTGGGTCCGAACCCCATACGATCCAGCGTCTTGTGCATAAAGGCCCAGTCGACCGAATCAAAGGCCTTCTCAAAGTCGATTGAGACCACCACCCGCTGCCCCGACGCCTCCCCAGGAATTTGAAGATGGGTGAACAATCGCCGAATGTTAGTGTCCACAGATTTACCCGGCATAAAGCCCGTCTGATCCGGGTCTATCAATGAGTGAATAACCCCAGCCAAACGAGTGGCCAGGACCTTCGTCAGGATTTTAAGGTCCATATTTAAAAGGGCGATAGGGCGATACGAGGAGCAGTCCAGGGGGTCCTTACCCGGTTTCTGAAGCAGCACCATATAGGCATCCATCATAGAGGGAGGAAGTTCCTCCACCTCCAAACAGTGCTGCAACAGAGAGCTAAGTCTAGGCGCTAAATGTTCGGAATATTGTTTGTAAAAGTCAGCAGGGAAACCGTCAGGACCCGGGGCCTTATGTGGTGGGAAGGCCGCAATGGCTCTTGCCACCTCTAAAGTTGTTATCGGAGCATCCATGAGGGCGCTATCCTCCGCCGACAAGGATGGCAAGTCAACTCCCTCCAGGAGGGCATCCGCGTGCACAGAGTCACTATCCGGTAGCGGGGCGTACAGGGCCTCAAAATAGTCAGTAAATGTCTCCAAAATGTCACGAGGATCCGACCTGAGCACACCCCCAGCGGCCCTGATAAGCGGGATATTAACTGGCGGCTGCTGGTCAGCCACCAGCAGTGCCAGGAACTTGCCATTCTTATCGCCCTGTGCGAATATAGAAGCCCGTAGGTTGTTAGCTTCTGTATGAGCAAGATCAGAGACGTGAAGAGAGAGAAGGCGTCTCGCCTCCAGCAATGCAGCATAGCTGGAATCAGACGGCAAGGCCGCGTTCTCCTCCGCACATCTCCGCTCCATCTCCTGTAACATCCTCACCTCCTCATTGTGATCTTTCCTAGCGGATTTAATGGCCGATATACACTCTCCCCTCGCCACTGACTTAAATGCCTCCCACACCACTCTCTGATCAGCTGAGTCCACATTTTCCGGCCAATATGACTGGATCGACTTTTCAAGGTGGGAAGCGACCTGATCCTGTTGGAGCCAGCCCGCAGCCAGGCGCCAACCCCGCACTCCAGCCCCCAATTGGAGGTTCACTGTCAAGAGTAGCGGGTTGTGATCAGACACTCCCCCGGCCCTGTATTCCGAGGCAGTCAAAAGGGATTGCATTCGGGCAGTACCAAACGCCAGATCTATGCGAGCAGAGGAACGATGAGCGGTGGACAGGTGAGAGTATTCCCTCAAGAGCGGATGCTTCCATCTCCAAAGTTCAGTCAAGCCCACCGTGGAAGCCCAGGTGAGCAGATCCACCGAGGGCGGTCTATTGGGGTTGGAAGTATCCAAGGTAGCATCCAGGATGGCATTAAAATCACCCATGAACAGTACAGGTAAATGCAAATATTCAGCCAACTTATCAGTTAAATCATATAGCAGTTGTATCTGAAAAGGTGGAGGCACATAAACAGCGACCAACAGCATGGTAACAGAGTACATATCCAAAAGCACAGCCACATATCTGCCCCCTGGATCAGAGATCACCCGCTGGATCGAACATGGGATAGATTTACTAATGAGGATGGAGACCCCTCTAGCATAGGTGGAGTACGTGGCATGAAACGCCCTTTGTATCCACGGCCTACGGAGAGCCAAAATCAGGTTCCCGTCAAGGTGGGTCTCCTGCAGGAGGATGACATGTGGCTTAATGAGCTTTAAATACTGAAAGACACTGGCACGTTTGAACTTATTGTTCAGGCCCCTCACATTCCATGAGAGAAGTTTTATATTGTCAGCCATGGGAATCTAGAAAAAAATTACACAGAGCCCAGGTAAGGGCCATGGGCAGGATGAGAAAAAAAAGGGACCCATAAATAACCCCCTCAAAATATACATGAGCAAACAAAAACAGGTGCTGGTGCAGAACTCCCCATGCCATTATACCAGAACAACCCCCCCAACAAACAAAGAAAAAGGGAAAGTTGAACAAAAACGAGCTTTCCCAAAACGTGAAAAACGTAGTCTGGTATGCGGCTTCAGTCCCAAACTGCCCAAAAAAAACAGTGACGCACGTCAGTTTTCCAATGTGAGCAACAGTCCGGTAAAGAAGATGTTCTTACAGTTCCGATGGAGTCTCTGAGACCGGATCACCCGGTGTGCAAGGAGGGCGCCACGACACACCCCTCCTCCAATAACCAGTCTCCAGATAGCAGGATAGGGAACCCCAAAAGTAGACATTCCTAAACCATCAACAAGCCGTAGATATCCAGAAAAAATGGTACAGGAGGAGAAAGACAGCAGGGCAGCGTACAACAGGAAAACAAAAAAAAAAAAAAAAAAAAAAAAAAAAAAGTAAAAAGAAAAAAACGGACCACATCCAAAGGGGAGCCAGCCGAGAGCACTGGCAGTCAGGATTCATCACACGCCATCCAGCCAGTCCGAAGCCTCTTGAGGAGTGTCAAAGAATTTCACCGAGCCCTTGTACTGCACTCTGAGCCTGCTAGGATATTGCATGCTATAGATAAGTTCCTTGGCCCTTAGGCGCTTCCTGACATCCGTAAAGGAACGCCTGCGGCGTTGTGTCTCCGCCGAGAAATCGGGGAATAGCATGACACGCGCGTTCTCAAAGCGAAGTTCAGGGTGTTTCCGCGCCTCCGAGAGGAGCATGTCTCTGTCCCTGTAATTGAGGAACTTCACCAGGAACGGACGGGGGGGGGGCTCCAGGGGGTCTGGCCCCAGTTGGCACTCTATGAGCCCTTTCTACCACATACGTGGGGGGTAAATTCTCCAGAGAGAGCAGTTGTTTGAAGAACTGCTCCGCAAATGTAGCAGGCTTTTTCCCCTCCAGCCCCTCAGGAAGCCCCACCACCCTTACATTATTCCGGCGCTGTCTATCCTCCGCATCGTCAGCTCGGTGTTGCAAGGATTTCACAATGTTCTGGAGTTCAGCCAGCTGAGCGCCATGGGAGTGTGAGCTGTCCTCCACCTCCGAGATGCGATCCTCTGCAGCAGTGAGTCTCCCCCTGAATTTATCCAGGTCATGGCGGATGAGCGTGCACTCCGATGCCAGGTGATCTATGCGCACCATCAATGCCGCTTTGCAAGCATCTATGGCTTCCAGGATGGGGGCCGTGATCGCCCGCTGGTCCGCGACCACCTCCTGAGCCTGTTCCCGAGAAGTGCCGGAGAGCACGGGGTCCGTAGGCTTCTGAGACTCCATGCCTGCACCCGTACCACCGCTCTTCCGGGAAGACGTTGGCGCCAAGATGGCGGAGGCGGAGCCCGAGCCCTGGCTCTTGACGGAGCGGGTCTGGCGCTGGTCCTGTGGCGGCTGCCGGGCGGGTTTTGGGGTCGAGGATGGCATCGCTGGAGACCTGAGAGCTTCCCCCACAAGATGGTATAGGAGAGCAGCCCCACCGCACACCGAAAACGGAGGTAAGTTGCAGGATGAACAGAGAGCTCCGGTCCGGCACGTCTACCCTCGCTCACATCCGGCCACGCCCCCTCGAGGAGCAGCATCTTAAAGGCACGCTAACTCCTCCCACAAATACAGGCCTGCGGCCTAACACGCGTTAAATGTGCAATAATGCACTGAAATATACTGCGTTAAACTCGCAGTGATGCACAGAAATATACTGCATTAAACATTCAGTAACACACTGAAATATACTGCGTTAAATGCCCAGTAACACACAGAAATATACTGCGTTAAATGTGCAGTAGTGCATTGAAATATACTGCACTAAACGTACACTAACGCACTGAAATATACTGCATTAAACGGCACATAACGCACTGAAATATACTGCGTTAAACATGCAGTAATGCACTGAAATATACTGCTTTAAACATGCAGTAACTCACTGAAATTTATGCTAAACGTGCAGTAACGCAGAGAATTATACTGCATTAAAAGGGCAGTAACGCGCCAAAATATTCTGTGTTAAACTTGCATTACCGCACTTAAATATACTGCGTTAAATGGCATGTAACGCACTGAAATATACTGCGTTAAACGTGCATTAATGCAGAGAAATATACTGCATTAAACGTGCAGTAACGCACTGAAATATAATGCAGTAAACCTGGCCTGACAAAATAAACTGACACTAATGTAAAAATTAATGGTCACTATACTCACACTGAACTATTACTAGAGTCACACTAAAAGGATACTAAAGTAAAAATGAAAGGTCGTACTACATTCACACTGAACTATCACTAGATTCACACTAAACTGATACTCTACACTGACAATGAAATTACAATAGCACACTATAGCACACTAACTCTCTAGTAGCGCTAAACAGAGCCCTGTTCTGTCTCTCTCCACACCAATATCACATTGCAAATAGCCGATATTGAAAGAATTATTTTATAGTGTGGGGTGGGAGTAAGAGCAATGAGCCATGATTGGATAGAGTCATCATGACAGCATCCAATCATGGATTTGACAGTGCTATGTGCCCTGATTGGGGAAACCTTTCATTGCTTCAGCCAATCAGGGCTTCCAATGCAAGCAGCATCTTTGGAGCATGTATGGAGCACTAAAAAAAGCGCCTCAAAAATGCCCCTTTCCATTGAAATGAGCAGGAAGAGCCTCAAAAGTGCCTCAAAATGTTTCTTGAAGCAGGTTTTGAGTCCTGTGTCCTTAAAAAAGCGCACCTCTAACACCTTAAAAGCGCTGCAAAAGTGCTGCAAAAGCACTCAGCATTTTATGGGCAGTTTTCAAGCGCCTCAGTGTGAAAGGGCTCTGAGTGATATGGTAATGTTTAAAGGGACATGGTTAACTACAAAAAAAGCCTTCTTGCACTAATAAAATATGGTTAGATTTCAATGCGAAAAGTAAGAGTCTCACAGAGTACAATATATATATATATGTATATATACTGTATATATAAAAAAAAACAACACAAAAAATTTTCCAGTACATATGATTTTGCTTAAACCTGCGCCAACCTGAAAAAAGACCTTCAATAAAATAGTCAGGGACTGCTAAACTACCAGCAACTGTTGAGACAGTGAGCACTTCGGTAAGAAGTATGTAATGTAAAATATAGTGTATACAGTGCAGGAGTTAGAATGTCTGTACAGTCTCCTTCAGCCTCAGTCTTCAAAGTCCCTCCATCCTCAGGCTTCACAGCTCCCCCATCTTCAGACTTCACAGTCCCCCCTCCTTCAAGCTTCACAGACCCTCCCCCCTCCTCAGGCTTCACAGTCCCCCCCCATTATCAGGCTTTACAGTCCCCCCCATCCTCAGCTTTTACAGCCCTTTCTTCTATCCTCAGTCTTCTCAGCACCTCTTTCCTCATCTTCAGACTTCACAGTCCCTTCACCCTCAGTCTTCCAAGCCACCACATCTTCAGTCTTCCAAGCACCCCTCCCCCCACCCCCAGGCTTCACAGTTCCCCCATCCTTAGTTTTCCCAGCTCCACCATCCTCAATCTTCCCAGCCCCCCATCCTCAGTCTTCTACTCCAACCTAGCCTCAGGCTTCACAGTCACCCCATCATCAGGCTTCGCAGCACCCCCTCAGCACCATCCTCAGTCTTCCCAGCACCCCTTCCCCTTCATTAGGCTTCAATACACCCCCCATCCTTAGTCTTCCCAGCACCCCTCCCCCTATCTTCACAACCCCCCACCATTCTCATTGTGAGATTTCCTTGTCCCCCCCATCCTCAGTCATCCCAGTACCCTTCTCCTTATCTTCAGGCTTCCCAGCTCCCCCATCCTCAGTCTTCCAAGCACCCCTCCCCCCACCCTCAGGCTTCACAGTTCCTCCATCCTCAATCTTTCCAGCCCCCCATCCTCAGTCTTCCCAGAACCCCCACCTCAGCCTCAGGCTTCACAGTCTTCCCATCCTCAGGCTTCGCAGCACCCCCTTTCCTCAGTCATCCCAGCACCCATCCTCAGTCTTCCCAATACCCCTCCCCCTTCCTTAGGCTTCTCCCCATCCTCAGACTTCACAGCACCCCCCCCACCCCATCCTCAGTCTTCCCAGCACCTCTTCCCCCATCTTCAGGCTTACAGTTTCCCCTCCCTCAGTCTTCACAGCCCCCTGCCATTCTCAGGCATCAGAGTCCCTCCCCATTGTCGGGTTTCACAGTTCCCCATCCTCAGTCTTCCCAGCACCCCTCTCCCTATCCTCAGGCTTCTTAGTCTTCCCATCCTCAGGCTTTGCAGCACCTCCCATCCTCAGTCTTCCAGGCACCTATCCCCCCATCCTTAGTCTTCCCAGCACCCCTCCCCCTTCTTCAGCCTTACAGTCTCCCCACCCTCAGTCTTCACAGCCCCCCACCATTCTCAGGCATTAGAGTCCTTCTCCATTGTCAGATTTCACAGTTCCCCATCCTCAGTCTTCCCAGCACCCCTCTACCTATTCCCTATCCTCAGGCTTCTCAGTCCTTCCCATCCTCAGGTATTGCAGTACCCCCCATCCTCAATCTTCCAGGCACCCATCCCCCCATCCTTAGTCTTCCCAGCACCCATTCCCCATCCTCATTCTTTCCAGCACCCATCTCCCCATCCTCAGTCTTTACAGCCCTTCCTTGCATCCTAAGTCTTCACATTTCCTGCGTGAGAAGACATGTCTGGCCTTTTTAAGGTATGCATGACGTAGCAGCATTGAGAAGAAGTTTCAAGAGGTAACTATTTGTGGAGATGAAGGTGTTGTGGGAAATTAAGAATAATTAATTGTCTGGGATGTGAATTTTTGGGATATCTCCCTTGTCTTTTTCCAAAAATCCCAGAACACGTGGAGAAGGGTCCTCTGCTCTGTTTCACAGCTCCAACAGTGACCTGGGATGTTTGGTACAGCTTTAGCCTAAGTTTACACTGGTGCATGCGGAACACCGCATGTGATTCGCACAGGAATCACACCACATTCCTGTGTACATCACATGCGATGTCCGTGCTGGGCGATTTGAGCCATACATTTTGTATGGCTCAAATCGCATTATTCGCACCAAAATGGTGCAGAACCCTTTTTTGTCCCTGCACCTGAATTGCACTGCATGGGTGTTCATTCTGGGGAAATCGCACTGCATTTTGCGATCTGTTTCGGGGTGTCGTTAATCTAACATTGACACCTGCAGCAGATCCCACGGATGCCGTGCAATTACTATGCAGTGTAATGCGGGGAAACGCAGCGAATCTTGTGCATTTCCCGCATCGCATCAGTGTGAAACAAGGCTCAAAGTAACAGTTGATGTTCTTGTAAAAATCTTGAACTTAGTTTATTAAAATTTTGTACAAACTGAGAGGTGTAGGATTTTCTGATTCTTTTTAGGTGTGAATGTAACTGGTAAGACTTTCTTCCATTCTAAAGGTAGGTAGGGGGCATTTTAACTTCAGCAGGTTGGCACTATTACTATGTAAACAAGAATAGTAAATATTATACTTAGGATATGGTCCACCTAAATCCCATTAACCTTCATTCCTACTCTCTGTAATCAGAAAGGATAAGAATAATAGTGGTTCCCATTGACTGGAGGACTATGGAAAATGGACTGCTCAAATCTTTACATTGGTAGCATTATTTTTTTTAAATGAGCTTATATGATTCAGATCAAAAGACAAAGAACTTCTGTGCAACAAAGTGAAGTCCCCCCTTATATCAGGGTCCCCATCACAGCCCTGCTAACATCAGGATCCCTATCAGAGCCCATTTACATCAGAGCCCGCCTTAGGAGTGGCCACTTACATGAGAGTACTCCCTCATATCAGGATCACCATCAGAGCCCCCCTTACATCAGGCTCCCCATCAGAGTTCCCCTTACATTAGGGTTTTCTTTAGAACCCCTGTTGCATCAGAGTCTACCTTCAAAGTGCCCTCTTACAATGGGCTGCTCATCAGAGATCCCCTTACATCAGGGTCCTCATCAGAGCTCCCCATAACATCAGATTCTCTATCAGTGGTCTCTCCGTACCTTGCGTACAGCTGTAGTTAGTGCAGCAGCAAGGTGGGAGCTGAGAGGTAGAGAAGGTAGGGACAGAAGAAGTTCCACCCTCCTGCTGGGGCAAGCCAAGGCATTCCATTGCTAGGATGCAGGCTGTCCTAGCAACCAATTGACTTGGAGAATAAGGTTCAGCATGGAAACCTAACTCTAGCTGCAAGTCAGATGTAATCCTGTATCTAGATCAGACTGGACTGTAGTTTGAAAAACCCTGATATACAGTATAGTGAACTATTAGTTACAAGTGAAGCCTAGCAGACAACATTTAATCTAGAAATATGTATGTGAATACATCAACTTTAGCTCTTGTTTGCATAAAAGATTCTGGTCACAAGGCTTAACCACACTTACTGTAGGGACCCCTTTTTAAACTGATGGTAAATTCCTCCTATTTTCTATACATTATATGTGACACATCCATTATCCATTGACTTAATTGTTTTATTTTTATACTGATCTTTTTATACTGATTTTGGTTATATTTTTACATATTAAAGGATCAACCCTAAGTTGTCTAAGAATCCACAAAACAAATAATACCCCAATGGCATAGATATTTTATGGCATTCAGACTGAAAAAATACTTATGGATCTTCACTTTTAGTGAATAAGTTCAACCAGGGTCGAGTCTCAAACTTGGCAGGTCTCTTTGTTCATATCTAGTTTCCACTAACAGAAAACAACAGCTATAACTCAGCTTAAGTAGTTTTATTTTCTGAAAGCCAATGGAAGCAGCTGTACAGTTAGGTTTTACAGTTCTCATTTAAGTCATTTTGAGACAGCAGTGGAGTCACTACTAATGAAACCACCACACGGGGATGCTGTCTTATTAGCACTGAGAGGAAAGGTCCCTGTCAGAGTAGTGTGCTTCTTGAAAGAGAAGGAATTTATATGTCAAGACTTCCAACATGAATCCAAAAAAATAAGAAACGTATGCCACATGATGATATGTAAACAATTTCCAGTTTAGGACAGTATGCTGTACTTTGCAGAACTTTGGTTACTTATGGTCTGCTTTACTATACTTTGTATAAAAAATAACCACGCTAAGCACAAAGGTAGAAAAATTAAATAAATGAATAAACCAATGTGAATTAATAATGATACAAAAAATTGAATATATATAAATGTGAAAAGCTGCAGCTGTTGTGGGAAACACCAAATAGTAAATGCAAAAGGAAAGCCGTGCTAAATTGACACAATGATAATAAAAGCAAAATGAAACCAAAAAATACTGTGACAGTGAGCTGTGTTTCAAATCATACCATAATGTCCAAATGAATAAAACATGTATAAATCATATAGGTATAGAAAGTAAAAGAGTCCAAATATAAGTGCCAGGTGCAAGAAAGGAATCCTTCACCATATGATGTGACTTCTTTCACACTCAGTGCTGCATGCTAAGACCACACTATGCGCTTACCAGAGGGAAGAGAAGACAATCATCAGATGTAATCAAAAGAAGCTCCAATGTGATCCAGTAGATGGCGCGATGCCTATGTCTGACAGGTCCGGCAGGGAGCCGGGATCTTAAGCCAGCCACCGCACTACAGACAATCCGAGCCCGGCACTCACAAACGAGAACATGATCTCGTTTGGGAGTGCCGGGCTTGGATTGTCTGTATTGCGGTGGCTGGTTTTATTATCATTGTGTCAATTTAGCGTGGCTTTCCTTTTGCATTCACTATACTTTGACCTGCTATATATCCCAAGTATACATTTAGGGGTTGATTTACTAAAGGCAAATAGACTGTGCACTTCGCAAAGTTGCTCCAGAGCTTAGTAAATGAGGTAAAGCTTCACTTTGCAAAGAATACCCAATCACGTGCAAGGAAAATTTTTAAAAACAGCATTTTTGCTTGCACATGATTGAATGATGGAAATCAGCAGAGCTTTTGCTCATTTACTAAGCTCTGGAGCAAGTGTACTTTCAAAGTGGAACTGCACTTTGCAAAGTGCACAGACAGTTTTCCTTAAGTAAATCCACCCCTTAGTGTCCTCAGTACTCTACATTTTTCTTTAAAGCTTACGTGTTTGCACTTTATGAACTACCTGGAGTTCTCTGCTGCCAGACTGCATAATTACATAGTTTGTGAGGTTGAAAAAAGACATCAGTCCATCCAGTTCAACCTATGGTGTGTGTGAGTGATAGTACATTGTATACCCCTGTATGTTGTGGTCTTTAAGGTGCCCATCTAATAGTTTTTTGAAACTATCATTGCTCCCTGCTGATACGACTGCTTGTGGAAGCGAATTCCACATCCTTACTTCTCTGACAGTGAAGAACCCCTTACGTATTTTAAGGTTAAACCGTTTTTCCTCTAGTTTTATTGAGTGGCCACGTGTCTTATTGTATTCCCTTTCTCTAAAACGTTTGTTCCTTATGTTAGGGTCCTCACCAGTACAGTATTTGTACATTGATATCATATCCCCCCTCAAGCGTCTCTTCTCCAGAGAGAATAAGTTCAATGCTTGTAGTCTTTCCTCATAGCCGATGCCCTCCATTCCCCTAATTATTTTTGTTGCCCTTCTCTGGACTCTCTCCAGTTCCAGCACATCCTTCCTGAGGACCGGTGCCCAGAACTTGACAGCATACTCCAGATGTGGCCGGACCAGAGTCTTGTAGAGTGGGAGAATAATCTCTTTATTTCTGGAGTGAATCCCCTTTTTTTTATACATGCCAGTATTCTGTTGGCTTTGCTTGCAGGGGCTTGGCATTGCATGCCACTGCCAAGCCTGTTGTCTACTAGGACCCCCAGGTCCTTTTCCATCTTAGATTCACCCAGAGGTTTCCCCCCTAGTGAGTAGCTTGCTTTCGTGTGTCTGACGCCCAAGTGCATTACTTTACATTTTTCAACATTAAACCTCATCTGCCATGTAGTTGCCCACCCCATTATTTTGTTCAGGTCCGCTTGTAAGATTTCCACATCCTGCATAGAAGATATTGGCATGCTTAGTTTAGTATCATACGCAAATACCGAGATTTATTTGTGAATAAATTAAACAAGATTGGTCCCAGGACAGAACCTTGGGGGACCCCACTTTCCACACCCGCCCAATCCGAGTACTCCCCATTTATCACCACCTTGTGGACTCTCCCCTGGAGCCAGTTCTCTATCCAGGTACTCACCCTATGGTCCATACCTACATTCCTTAGTTTGTACAGTAAGCGTTTGTGGGGAATGGTGTCAAAGGCCTTTGCAAAGTCCAGATACACCACATCCACAGGCTTACCTTTATCTAGGTGGCAGCTCACTTCATCGTAGAAGGTTAATAGATTGGTTTGGCAAGAACTGTTTTTCATGAATCCATGCTGATTACTACTAATAATACCGTTTTCATTGCTAAAGTCTTGTATATGGTCCCTTAACATCCCCTCCAAAATCTTGCAGACTACTGATGTTAGGCTGACCGGCCTATAGTTACCCGGGATATATCTCGCCCCTTTTTTAAATATTGATACCACGTTGGCTTTTTTCCAATAAGCTGGCACCATACCCTTCTGTAGACTATCCTTAAAGATCAGGAATAATGGTCTGGCAATCACCTGGCTGAGCTCTTTAAGAACCCTCGGGTGCAAGCCATCCATTCCCGGTGATTTATTTATGTTAAGTTTCTCTAGTTTAGTTCTAAGTCTATCTTCTGTTAGCCATGGTGGTACTTCCTGAGGTGTATTATTTAGTTTAGCCTTACAAGCTGGGTTAGGGTAGCCCCCCAATTCTTTTGTGAAGACTGAAGAGAAGAAATTATTTAACACTTCTGCCTTTTCTCTGTCCTCTGTGGCCATATTTCCCTTGTCGTCTTTTATGGGGCCAATGTGTTCTGGCCTCGCTTTCTTACTGTTTATATACTTAAAGAATTTCTTGGGGTTCTTTTTACTCTCTTCCGCTATATGTCTCTCGTGTTCTATTTTAGCCGCCTTGATTTCGTCTTTACATATTGTTCTGTCTCAGCATCGATTGTACCTGTGACCTCCTTGTAGACCCAGTCTGAAAGTGTGTGCAGCAGGTTGAATGATGGCTTTAACAGATAGTTTACTCAATGAATAAAGACTCCAGAGGTGTTCTCCAATGCTTCTTTATGCTTCAAGTTAGCAAAGGCATAAACATAGAGACTTTTCCATAGGTAAATTTCCAATGAAGTTACACAGCTTCCACACTCTGCAGTCTCCTCATAACAACTAAACAAAATGGGAGTTACAGCAGGAAAATGGAGGATGGGAGAAACCATCTAGCCAGAAACAGCAGGGGTGCAAGGAAGATACCAATAACATAGCATAACATAACATGTAATAACAACTGCTAGACAGTTAAAGCTGCGTGGCAGCACACATATCTTATTACACTCTTTGTAATGCTTGAATTCTGCCATTGACCCCTCAGTCTTGTATTTTTTGAAGGCCTTTTCTTTAGTATTAATATGCATTGGAGTTTAGCCACCCAGGGTTTAGTTTTGCTCTTTTAAATTTATTTCCCTTTGGAATGCACTGGCCAATCCCTTGCTCTTGAAGCACTCCCATTTTTCCTCCGTGTTCTTTGTTCCCAGGGTATCCTCTATCCCATTTAAATTTTTTTCTAGCAGAGAGCGCAGTTTTGGGAAATTGGCTCTTTTGAAATTCAGTGTCCTTATATTACCCTTGTGTTTCCTATTACTATGATAAATACTGAATCTAATTGACCTATGGTCACTTTTTCCTAAGTTGCCCCGTATTTCTATATCCGTGAGCAGGTCTGTATTGTTGGTAATCAGTAGGTCAAGTCCCGCATTGTTTCTTGCCGGTGCGTTCACCATCTGACCCATAAAATTGTCCTGCAAAACATTTAGGAAAATTTAGACTAGGCAACCCTAGCAAGAAAGTAATAGCCCTCAAAATGAATAAGGGTTAACAAGAGGGACACATGAACCTTCAAGGAGAGCAGCTAAGAGACAGAGTGAAGATACTGTTCCAAGCCTACAATGCAATAAATATTTATTTGTCCTTATGTTTTTGATATGCTGCACTTTAGTTTGAAGTACAGAAGATGTGGGGTGTATTCATATATGAAACTGAAGTCTGTATTATGTCTTAGTATAAAGAGTTATAATAACAATCACAAATTTTCTACAATATAGCATACTGTCTGTAAGACCAATAAAGAGTGGTTGGCTGTTTTTATGTTTATAAGTAAGGTCAGGTATGCTCATCCACAGTCTGACTCAGTATCAATGAGTTCACTAGAAAGAGGGGGACAATGTCCTGAGGAAACTATTGGTGAGCCTGTATTTACTGAGTTGATTCCTGGTGTCTAACCATTTTAGGAAGCTGCGCTTTAGTTATTTAGGGTATTTGTGTCTGCTTGCTTAATGCTTGGAGCACTTTCTGTGTTACCCGCCCCCTATTCAAAATGGCCACTGACAAACTTCTGGTCTTATTTACCCATGCCGTATCTAAGTAGACTACACTTTTGCTTCTGGTCCAAGTTAACTTTGACTTTTTTCTAGATGGCCGCTTGCCTGTTTCTGGTATTATTTACCCATGCCTCATCTAAGATCACTGCTGTCTCATTCCCAGTCCAAGTTAACTGTGCCCTATCTCAGATGGCCTCCTCCCTGATTCCTTTCCCACTGTGCTGGTGCTGGTATCCCTGATTCTAGGTGACCTTTACTTTTTCTGTTCTTTTTATTGGCTCCTAAATACTGAGGGGAGTTGTAAATGGGGATAATTTCATGTTTTGCTGGAGCACAGTTTTAAGAATTCAGATTTGACAGAGCAGACATCGCGCCAGAGCAGTTGTACAGTTTTTTGAAAATTTCAAACCAAAAACGCTTTTTTAGAGTGCTTCAGTCTTTGAATACATCCAGATTTAGGATACACTGCGCCAGGTGCAGGCATCAATGCCAAAGTTGTATTATTGTTGAAAGATGTGTGATACAGCCTGTGCTAAGAAACTTGCTGGTGTGCAGCATTCCACATTTCTGCCTTTACCTAACAACATCACGGATTGATGAAGAGAGATAGAAGGGATATATTGCCTGACACCCTTTTCAGGCACCTAAATTGACCAGCAAGGACTCCATGTTGTTATCACTTTGTGTCCTGATACTTCACAGACAGCTGACACTATAGGTCATCAAGGCTAATACTCAACTCAGTAGCAAAATAAAACTTTCATGGTCATGGATTGTGTTTATGCCATTAACCCCTACTCTATACATTATAGACAAAAATATGGGCCTGTTCAGTACCACATCTGTACATTCAAACTATTGTAGACCCACATCACCATCAGACTTTACAGGACCACTCAGGGATAAATACACATAACAACACTTTATTTTTACTCATGTATAAAATCCACAGAAAAATGGAAAAGGTTGCAGACTGATAAAACATTGTTTTGTACACTCTACATTCTGTTCCATGTGGCATGCACACTACCTTTGCCTAAGTACATGTTTATTCACATCTCTATAACCTAATTTGAGACAATACTATATATTCAACATATACATTGCAACTGGTAAACTGGCATTTCACAGATTTAATCTTCCTATTCAGGATAGTGAAGTGAGGACTCTCTAGATATGGGCCGGAGGATATTTTTTTAGTTTTTCTTTTACCATAGCATATTCTGGATAAGGCAGCGGCTTGGGCATCCTCCTGATCCTGGAAGTTGGTGCAGACTGTTGATTACATGATTGGACAATTTGGATGCTGATAGCATTATGTGATATGCACTAAAGAGGACAAACAAAAAGGCAGGGAATTGGTATATATATAAACATGGAGGCCATTTTGGATACTCCTGCCGGCAGTAACATCTCCAATAAGTTTGCTTAAGTCAGAGGAGGGTTTATAAGGCTGCATGGTTCAGCCTCATAATCACTCAATCAATTTAAGTGTTACTAAAGTCAATGTGTTTTTTTTTTTTAAATAAAATATAAAACTTGTCATACTCACCTGCTTTGTGCAATGGTATTGCACAGCGTGGCCCTGACCCTGCTCTTCCCGGCTCCCCACTGACAATCTTGGTCCCTCCTCTTTCTCGTGTGTCCTCAAAGCAAGCCATGTGATATAGGGGCACACGATGCCTGCTCACTCCCAAACGGTGTGTCTATGGAGCTGTGCTCCATAGACACACACAGCAGGACTTGACCCTGCCCCCCACTTCCTCCTCACTGCATTTGATTAACAGCAGTATGAGCCAACGGCTCCTGCTGCTATTTGAGTCCTTGTGTGAAGAGGAAGAAAGGGGAGAGGCCGTGCACAGCGCAGGATCTCTTCTCCCCTCTCTTTCCCTTCACAGAGGGAATGGAAGGACAGAGAAATATAAAATGTTTTTTACCTTAATGCGAGGAATGTATTAGGGTAAAAAAGGTTTTTAGCTTTAGTATCACTTTAAGTTATACAGGGGGTATAGTTCAACTATTACAGATTATATAAGAAAAAGTCTGGGATTATCCCATGCTCTGGAAATTGTGTAGGTATTTGTGGTAACCAATGTGTTGGAGTGTGCTGCCACCTCTATATTTCCAAATGGAAATATTGAAATGAATAAAAAAAGGAGGGATGTGATGTTGGCGCTTCTCTGGTATGTGTTCAATCCAATATTAAACCAAAGGCAAGAATAAATGCAATAACAATAAATACTAATAAATAAATAAATATTAATCAATGGTAAAAAAAGTGCCATGGTGCTGGATAAAAAATACACCAAGTGCTGAAAAAGTGATGCCCTTCCTTAGCCACTAGAGAGAGTGGCGTGCACAAATAAATATGCAAGATGCAAATATGAAATAAATAAATAGGTGATTTTGTAAAGTGCTATTAAATGGAATACCTCTATGATCAATTATCCCACGGGCATAATTAAAGGTGCTTATATAGATGAAAATATATAAATAAAACCAATACAATACACTTGAGGTGACACCAGTCAAATAAATAGCGCTGGTTCGTTATAGTGTTTTAACAGTCCACAGTCCATACAATGGTAATCCTGTGTAAATTGCAACTATTTTCAAATAGCTGAAAAAGTGCTTGTGCTTCTTTAATCCTTATATGAGTGTTCAAAATCAATGGGGAGCCTTCCCCGTGATCCTGTGCTGTGAAATAAATCCAAAATTATGGTGATAGTGCTTTCTTCCTCCTTAGTGCATTAAGGCTCGTGCAGGTGCTTATCCTCTATGGTAATGCACTCACCACAGACCCTTACCCCTGCAGGGGTATGTAGCCTTTATTGCACTAAGGATGTATCCTTGGACTCCCCAGCTTTCCGACTGGCTTCCTATGTTGCCATCGCTCACATATGGAGAAAATATAGCGATACACCTATAGTGTAGTATGTTAAAATAATTTATTTATTACAAGAAAAATATCCACTCACAATTAGGCAGTAAAAGATGCGGTTTCAGCAGACATCCGGGTCTGTGCATTCCACGGCCCTCAATATCCTCTAGCGGAAGTGACACAATAGGGTAGAAGATCCCGCTCATTCGGTCTATACCGTAAAAAGTCATCCCTTTTGGGTCTTTAGAGTGATATTCTTTAAAATGTCGTGATACACTATGTTTATGGAACCCTTTTTCGATGTTGTTAATATGTTTCTCTATTCGAATGTGCAGGGGCCTTGTGGTTCTTCCTACCTACTGCAATTTGCACGGGCATTCCAGCACGTATGTTACATGTGTACTGTTGCAAGAGATCAGTTCTTTTATCTTATATTCTTTGCCGGTGACCATCGACTTGAATGCTTGCTTTTTTCTAGGTTGTTGTTTACTTCTCTTGCACGCTAAACAGGTTTGGCACCTAAAAAAATTTCTTAATGTCAGGGCAAATATGGATCTCTCTAGGGGGGGTCCACTACGTTGTGAACCAACCTATTCCTTAAGTTTGGCACTTTCCTGTAGATTAACTTGGGGCCTTTTGGAAGTATTTTTTTTCAAAATTCTATCTGATCTTGGTATATTCCAGTGTTTTTTGATCACCTTTTCTAGCCTCTTGTATTGTCTCGAGTAATCCGTGATAAAGGGCATCTCCATGTTGTTATTGTTTTCCTTTACTTTTTCTCTTAACAGGGTCTCTCTGTCCGTGTTTCTTACTTGTGTTTTACCCTTGTCAAGTTTGTTTCTGTTATACCCTTTTTACATGAATCTATCCGTCAGTGTGTTAGCCTGTTCTTCATAATCTTTCAAATTACTGCAATTTCTCCTTATTCTTAAAAACTGTCCCTTTGGTATATTGCCTGTCCATTTAGGATGGTGGAAACTGCTAGTTGGAATATATCCATTCCTATCGTTTTTTTTTTTAAACGTTTTTGTTCCCAATTTGTAATTTATTTTGTATAATTTGAGATCCAGGTAATTCACCTCCGTATGACTCCACTCTCCAGTAAAACTGATTCCATATTCGTTCTGATTGATGTCTCTGAAATATTGTTCCAAGGATTCTTCCGTTCCTTTCCATATCATTAGGATATCATCAATATATCTTCGGTAGAGTTTAATTTCTTTCGTTGGTTGTCTATAGATCTGTTCATCCTCCCATTTGTTTAAAAACAAATTGGCCACGCTGGGAGCATATTTTGCTCCCATTGCTACCCTTTTTGTTTGGACATAGTAGCTCCCCTGGTACCAGAAATAATTACTGGTCATGGCCAACTTCAAGCCTTTAATAATATACTCTATTTGTGTTTGTTTTAGATCCATTTGTTTATGTAGGGTCCATTCCACTCCTTTAAGTCCGTCTTCTTGTATGATGTTTGTGTATAGAGAATTTACATCTATTGTTACCAATATGTCACCCTCATTGATTTTGAACTCTCTGATGTCTGATACTAATTCTCTGCTTTCTCTTAGATAGGACTTTCCTTCTTTGACTAGTGGTTTTAAAAAACAAGATTTAAAATTACAGATTATATGCCAGTTCCACGGGAACTTCCTAGCAGGTGTCTGTGATTGCCACTATGTCCACCTAGGGAGTGTTTTTATAGGCGGCTCTGGTTCTAATATAAATATAGATGGCATTGAAAAATTTAATGACTTCCATACTGAAGAATCAGATTGAATCCACAAAATGTGTCAAGGGGATGCCAATCTACTAGTTGCCATTATCATGTTGTATATAGTATGATCAAATTCTTATGTATAGATGTAAATTAACATGTATTTAGGCAATGGCATTAGGAATGCCACATGGAAGAGAATTTAGTGTGTGAAAACAATAATGATGTATCAGCCTGCAACATTTTAAATTTAGTTGTGGATTTTATATATGATTACAGTGGTACCTGTAAAGATCAATGGTAATGCTACTACATGCAATATTTTTGCACAAGCTATTCCTTTAAGTGGACAGTGTACAAAAATACAATAACATTCTGTCCAATCGGCCCTTGTTTTATGGGAGCTGAAAACCATATATAGAAGCTGTATCTTATTTATATGACAGCATCCCGCTGTCACAGGTTGTTAAGGAAGCAGTGGGTGCTCCTCCAAGATCTACTGATGTCTTTACCCTGGCCATATAACCAAAGGGGCAGGGACAGCGGTGACATCATTGCTTAGATATGGCCCTTTGCCATATTTGGACAGTGACATTGACCAGATATGGCCATTATTGGTCAGTGATGTCACTTCTATTCTTGCCCCTTTCCTTATATAGCTGCTGACAGTTTGTGGAGCTGTCATTCAGCTATGAGTAGCGTCGGAATAGGCCACTTGGGCTGGGCAAACACGTTTTTTCCTTTTTGGGGAGTCAGCAGGTAGTGGGCATCGTGATTGACTATGGATTTTCAATCCAGCTGCCTAGGGTAAATTCTCACCCCCTGCTCACATTGGTATGATCTGTCTACATTGCTTTCCCTTTTTGCCCCTGTGTCTGCCTAGGAATTAGTCTTGCCCATTTATTGGTCACCACGCATTTTTGGACAGGCTACATATCTATTTATCAAGTCTGTGCAGCTAATTCTGATTTTATCTTTTTATGATATCTAGTATTTTATCATTGCATCCTTAAAGCGGAGTTCCAGCCATTTACTCACCTGTCCAACGGTCCAGCGATGCGGCCGCCGGAAGCCTCGATCCTCTCCCACGGCGCCGGCATCACTGCTGTGGGCACCCGGCTGTTACAGTTTGCGGCTTCACAGCCGGGTGCCCACTGCGCATGCGCGAGTCGCGCTGCGCGCCGTGATTGGCCGGCAATCTTCTGGGACCTCTGACGTGTCCCAGAAGATTGCAGGGAGGGAGGGGGAGAGGAGAACTTCCGCTCAGGGCGCCGCGGCGCTCCGAGCGGAAGTGGGAGCGGGTACCTGTCAAAACTAGGTACCCGCTCCCCCCCCCAAAAAATGACATGCCAAATGTGGCATGTCGGGGGGTCAGGACTCCCTAAAGCGGAAGTTCCACTTTTGGGTGGAACTCCGCTTTAAGAAACTGATTCATCTGTAAAATATGTTGAAATAGGGTGACGCTCCACCAAAGGTTATGACTCCTTATGTAATTGGAGTAATATATTGTCAAAAAAATATGGAGATTCATAAGGGTATCATTAATGAAAAATGTCCCTCCTTTTTTGGAACATATTTTCCTACTATTTGATGTACAGTGGGTACAGAAAGTATTCAGACCCCCTTAAATTTTTCACTCTTTGTTATATTGCAGCCATTTGCTAAAATCATTTAAGTTCATTCTTCTTCCTCATGAATGTACACATAGCACCCCATAATGGCATAAAAACACAGAATTGTTAACATTGTTGCAGATTTATTAAAAAAGAAAAACTGAAATATCACATGGTCCTAAGTATTCAGACCCTTTGCTGTGACACTCATATATTTAACTCAGTTGCTTTCCATTTCTTCTGATCATCCTTGAGATGGTTATACACCTTCATTTGAGTCCAGCTGTGTTTGATTATACTGATTGGACTTGATTAGGAAAGCCACACACCTGTCTATATAAGACCTTCCAGATCACAATGCATGTCAGAGCAAATGAGCAAATGAGAATCATGAGATCAAAGGAACTGCCTGAAGAGCTCAGAGACAGAATTGTGGCAAGGCACAGATCTGGCCAAGGTAACAAAAAGATTTCTGCTGCACTTAAGGTTCCTAAGAGCACAGTGGCCTCCATAATCCTCAAATGGATGACGTTTGGGACGACCAGAACCCTTCCTAGAGCTGGCCGTCCGGCCAAACTGAGATATCGGGGGAGAAGAGCCTTGGTGAGAGAGGTAAATATCACTGTGGCTGAGCTCCAGAGATGCAGTCAGGAGATGGGAGAAAGTTGTAGAAAGTCAACCATCACTGCAGCCCTCCACCAGTCGGGGCTTTATGACAGAGTGGCATGACGGAAGCCTCTCCTCAGTGTAAGACACATGAAAGCCCGCATTAATTCTAAGCGGTATGTGTGGAGAAAAACAGGCACTGCTCATCACCTGTCCAATACAGTCCCAACAGTGAAGCATGGTGGTGGCAGCATCATGCTGTGGGGGTGTTTTTCAGCTGCAGGGACAGGACGACTGGTTGCAATCGAGGGAAAGATGAATGCGGCCAAATACAGGGATATCCTGGACAAAAACCTTCTCCAGAGTGCTCTGGACCTCAGACTGGGCCGAAGGTTTACCTTCCAACAAGACAATGACCCTAAGCACACAGCTAAAATAACGAATAGAGTGGCTTCACAACAACTCCGTGACTGTTCTTGAATGGCCCAGCCAGAGCCCTGACTTAAACCCAATTGAGCATCTCTGGAGAGACCTAAAAATGGCTGTCCACCAACGTTTACCATCCAACCTGACAGAACTGGAGAGGATCTGCAAGGAGGAATGGCAGAGGATCCCAAAATCCAGGTGTGAAAGACTTGTTGCATCTTTCCCAAAAAGACTCCTGGCTGTATTAGATCAAAAGGGGGCTTCTACTAAATACTGAGCAAAGGGTCTGAATACTTAGGACCATGTGATATTTCAGTTTTTCTTTTTTAATAAATCTGCAACAATGTCAACAATTCTGTGTTTTTCTGTCAGTATGGGGTGCTGTGTGTACATTCATGAGGAAGAAGAATTAACTTAAATGATTTTAGCAAATGGCTGCAATATAACAAAGAGTGAAAAATTTAAGGGGGTCTGAATACTTTCCGTACCCACTGTAGATACAGTACTGTGCAAATGTTTTCGGCAGGTGTGAAGAAATGCTGTAAAGTAAGAATGCTTGATTATTTTTATCAATTTACAAAATGCAAAGTGAGCAAACATAAGAAAACTCTAAAAAAACAATATTTTGTGTGACTAGTCTTGGCTTTAAACCAGCATCAATCCTTGTAGTTACACAGTGCTTGTGCACACAGTTTTTGAAGGAACTCAGCAGGTAGGTTGTTTCAAACATCTTGGAAATTTAACCACAGATCTTCTGTGGATATAGGCTGCCTCAAATCCTTCTGTCTCTTCATGTAATCCCAGACAGACTCAGTGATGTTGAGATCAGGGCTATGTGGGGGCCAAACCATCACTTCCAGGATTCCTTGTTCTTCTTTACGCTAAAGATAATTCATAATTACACTGCATGTTTGGTGTTGTTGTCCTGCTGCAGAATACATTTGGGGCCAATCACACCCCTCCCTAATGGTATGGCATGATGGATAAGTATCTACCTGTATTTCTCAGCATTTAGGACTTGGCATTGAGGACACCATTGACTGCGCATCGTTGAGGACCATAGATGCAGTGGTCAGCCAAGGAAACTTAATGTAGGCACATCATCCCTACTTCCCTTTAACATCGAAAGATGTCCAGCAGTGCCATCAGCACAGAACTGATGGAAATCAGTGGAAACCATGTACACCCATCTACTGTCTGGAGAAGTCTGGCCAGAAATGGTCTTCATGGGGGAATTGCAGTAAAAAAGCCATACTTCCAATGTGGAAACAGGCTAACTGACTCAACAATGCACAAAAACATGGGAACTGGGATGCAGAAAAATGGCGGACTGATGAGTCAAAATTTGAAATATTTGGCTGTAGCAGGAGGCAGTTTGTTCATGAAGGGCTGGAGAGCAGTACAAAAATGTGTGTGGTGGAGGTTCCTTGCAAGTTTAGGGCTGCATTTCTGCAAATGGAGTTGGAGATTTAGTTGGGATCAATGGGGTCCTCAATGCTGAGAAACACAGTCAAATACTTATCCATCTTGCCATACAGTCTGGGAGGCATGTGATTGGCTTCAATTTTTTTCTGTAGCAGGTCAACGACCCTAAACGTAAAGCCAATGTCATTAGAAACTAACTTCAGTGTAAAGAAGAACTAGGAGTCCAGGACGTAATCGATTGGCCTCCACAGAACCCTGATCTTAACATCATTGAGTCTGTCTGGGATTCTCGGATGTCATCAACAAGGCACTCACCATGTTGAGGACATGTGGCCTGGTATGGTTCAGGAAATGTGGGACACACTTGCCCCCCCCTTCCTAGCCACCTGGGCTACATGCTACGGACTCCTCTAAAGGTCCTCCACAATACATTACAGACCCGTAGGGGTCTGCTATGTATTGTAGGGGACCTTTGGGGTCTGTGTACCATTTATTTCTTTTTTGGGCAGCCACCAGATACAGAGGTCCTCCTTGTTAATTTTTCCAGTTCTTCCATTTAGGAGAGCCCACATTATGGAGTGTTTTCTTTGATCTTTGTGTGTGAGAGGTTTGGTGAACTTTAATAGAAGAATGTACCTTTGCTTTTATACTCTGTTGACTAAAGGTGTTTTAACGTTCTTTGTATATGTATGACTACTCCAACACCTGAAGAAGAAAAATAAAATGTAAACACGCTTTAGGCTGTCTCACATGGAATTATCTGTTTATGACAGAAATGTATTTGCTATTGAATTTCATGTGGGAATTGGAGTGGATAGGTAATCTCTACAGTATAAAATAAAGTAAAGCAAATGTCAGCGCCTCAAAATAAAATAGCAGCTTGCAAACAGTGTGAATATACAAACACCAACATAACATGTAAAATGAGGTTGCAGTGCTCAAACAATGATATAAAGTGACAAATAATCCAAAATACTGATGTGAAAAAAGGGTGTGTATGACAATTCAGTCCATAACAACATATAAAGTCCTTTAAATAAATCCACAGATGTGTGCTGATATGCAAATGCGTGTTTAATGAAGTATCCACTGAATATCAGCACACATCTGTGGATTTATTTAAAGGACTTTATATGTTGTTATGGACTGAATTGTCATACACACCCTTTTTTCCCATCAGTATTTTAGATTATTTGTCACTTTAAATCATTATTTGTGCGCTGCAACCTCATTTTACATAATATCTACAGTATGTCTGCATGAGCATTGCATTTTGTATACCCTGTCAGCCATTTATTTTTTAATCACATGGCTTTTATACTGGTTTTGTAATAGAAATACAATTATGAACTTTGGTGCCCTAAAAGTCCCAACCGCAATTGTTCTTTACTATCTCTGCATATAGGGATATTGGCACAATGCAGCATATGTAACTTTGGAACTATTTGTGTAGTACTTTCTTTTAAAAAAGAGCCATGAAGGAGAAGACATTTGACTACAATTTAAAGTGTAAAGCCCCGTACACACGTACAGAATGTCGGCCGAACGATCGGCCGTCTTTTGTCCGGTGCGGTCCTGTCGGTTGAAAAGTGCTAAAGACTGCACAAGAATTTTGTCAGCCAACAACAGCCGACTGCAGAAGTGATGCCATGTGATGGTTAACTTTCCGTGTGTTTTTTCTTCTCTGAGCATGCCCAGTCTTGCTCATCTGCTGTTAGTCGGCCGAATTCTGTACTGACTGGCGAACAACTCTGGTGAAGAACGTTCTGGTGACGGCCAACAAAAATTTTAAAGGCTGCACACCCGATTCTGTTCGGCTGAAAAGTCGCAGTCGGTTGTCGGAAGCATCATACTAACAAGCCGACAATCGGCCGATCGTTCGGCGGCCGAATATTTACGGCCGACAATCGCTACGTGTGTACGGGCCTTTAGTCTAGGCAACTAACTAATGCTAAACCTGTTCTCTGCAACATTCTATACCTAATTTATTTAACCCTGTAAAGCAAAAATTGCTGTACTTACCTTTTCTGCAGCCGTTACAGTCCGGTCTCCCGCACCGGAAGCTGTGTGCAGGAGAGGAATGACAACGGCTGTGAAATGGCTGGGAAGTGATGTCACCCATAGAGTTACTATGGGGCTTCTGTTGTCGGCTGCCTCTCCTGCACCAGCCTCCACACTGAAGCCACCGCTTACAGCTGATGCTGGGACTGGACCTGATCGGCTGCAAAATAGGCAAGTGCAGCTATTTTTTTCTTTACAGGGTTAGATAGATTAGGTTTAGCATGTGGCAGAGAGCAGGTTCAGCATTAGTTAGGTTTTGCCTGAACTTCTACTTTACAACTCTTTTAAAAAAAACACTGCTACTGTATACATGCCCATCCCCCAAGCTAGCTTTTGACACCCACCTGCCACCTATTAGCCCAGAAAATGGACATTTTTAATTTGACAGATTTGGCTCTAATGAAAGTATAAGTTCAGCTTCGGGAACGTGTTACATGTTCCACCTCTTTTTAGGGTGGAACATGTAACATGTTCTCGATCCTGTAATAGCTCAGCGATCTGAGTCCTCTGTCTGATTGCAGTACAGGGAGAAGTTCCCCGTATCCGCTGGCACTTTTTGAAAAGAGCGCAGCCTTGTCAATGAACTACAAGTCTCGACATCCTTTGCGGCTGTTGGCTTGTAGTTCTCAATGAACTACCACAGCGCTGTTGAGCGCTCTGTTAGTTCATTGATCCTTCCTGTCGTTGTAGGGCAGACAGCTCACACTGACAGTCTGCCGAAGACCTGTTTTTCAGGCTCCTAAAAAAAAAAAAAAAAAAAATGTAATGCACATTTTTTTAACTGCAAAAAAATGTGTGTTTATTCTTTTTTTGTTTTAAAAAAAGGTAAACTTATCCTTTATTTTAGTGGAGTTCAGTTTCAGCATCTGAATTTCCAAACCCTCCTTGAACCTGAACCCAGGGCAGTTCTGGTCATCACTAGTGGAAAGGTTAGACTCACTCTAAAGATTAGGCACAAGTAGCTGCACACTGTGAGATATAGAAAGGTTTAAAAGTGTGTTCACACTAGAGCCAGCCTAATGGGTAGACAGAGTAAGTGGTCCATCTTGAATTATTAGTGGGGATGCTGAGGACAAAAAGGGCTGAATGGCATGTCTTGGGTAATAACGATCTACTTTTATTATTTGGGTTTACTGAGTCAGTATGTCCCCACCACTTGCTGCTGGGCTGGTTAAGGACTTCCCTAAACTGTGGCTGATTATATGTGGCCTGTGTTTTGGCAAATGTAACACTTGCAGGAGTGATTACACCTACAGAACTCACCTGTAACTTGTTGACAAAAAGTCCATAAGTGAAAAAAACTGTGTGTAAAGACCTAAGCAATGTTGGGTATAGGTGCCTAAGCGTATTGACGAGTAAAACATTGCCAGTGTTGTAATGTACTAATTTATACTCGCGTAAACGTGCTTATAGATGAGTGGCCACGCAAGTAAATTACTGCACTCAAATGCCAAATTTTCTGTTTTTGTTTTACTGCTCTGTACTCAACACTGTATTACTGATCTTTACTCAGCTGTGTGCATTTAAAAAAATATAAAAAAATTGGCGCAACCCCAAACTACCCTGTATAAACACAATGGCAGCTTACATAAAGTGTTTTTCACTGAACACAGAAAAGCCACTTAAATATCATAAAATGCAGTGCCAATAACTGAAAAAATAGTGCATAATAATTAATCAATAATAGCCAAATATATATTCTGGTGCATTAAATGAATAAATGTTAACCAATCAATATAATTTAGCGCATTAAAATAATAGAAACATAGAAACATAGAATGTGTTGGCAGATAAGAACCATTTGGCCCATCTAGTCTGCCCAATATATATATATATATTCATATATATAATGAATAAATAATCTCACAATAGTCAATATCTGTACAGATGAAATTCATATAATTGTGTCATTAAAACTGATCATGTGCATAATAAATTAATCAAAAAATAAAGTCCATAAAAATGTGCATAAAAAATGTGCCAAGCATATATCTTGAACAAAATCTATGGAACAATGCACACAGCTGATTAAATATCATAAAATGCAGTGCCAATATCTCAGTGAAAAATGAATAATTTAATAAAAAATATTTTCTGGTGCATTGAAGTAATAAATAGTCTCACAATAATGTTAATAACCAATAAATATAATTTAGTGCAATAAATTAATTAATAAATAAATAATCTCACAATAGTGAATATATGTACAGATGAAATTCATATAACTGTGTAATTAAAATTGATCATGTGCATAATAAATTAATCAAAAAATAAAGTCCATAAAAATGTGCCTAAAAAATGTGCCAAGAAGCATAGATCTTGAACAAAATCCCACCGTGCCATGCTAATAAACAATAATTGTGCTGGTGCATCAATCCACATGAAAAGGTGACAAAGTGCACTCCAATCTGTGCTCACACACAGCTCACCTTAAAGGGGAGTTCCGGGCAAGATTTTTTTAGGTATACAAATACCCCTAGATGCCAGCAGGCTGAGAGCGATTGTCACCGGGCTAATTAAACAATTAACCCTTTTTCTACCACCACCTCTACGCTATGATGAGCCCAGAGGACGCTCGTAATTTTAGAAATACCAATTATGATTTTAGAATAATTATCTGTAACACGCGCTGTCACCGCAGACAGGGATGTCCAGAGAATTTATTCTAGACAGTAGAGCTCTTCAAGAGACAGGTTCTTTGGTAGCTTTGCATTAAGAGCTTAGTGACAAGATTAACACTTTTCAAAATAAGGTTTAATAAAAAGGTTAAAATTGGTGCAAAATAAAAATGATTACAGAAAAATGGGTTACAAAGAAATAGAGACACAATTCAGCAATTTAGAAAAATAAGATAAAGAATTAGAAATGAAGGTACTTGCATTCAATGTCCTTGTATTATCAGAGTTCAGAAGCTGAGCCGGTTCCCAAAGTGATAGATAGATGTTTCTTCGTTGATGGTACAGGAGAACTGAAAAAACCATCTGCTTCTTTCCTTTTCTCTGTGACCCCAGGGGGTGTCACCAGAGGTCCTTGACCAATAAACACAGTGGCCCAGGGTGGCCCTAGGCTCAGACAATGGCAAGGAACCTCCCGTTTAGACAGATCTATAACATAATTCATATCTTCCAATATCTACCAGCTGCCTTCTTGAAACTGATAGATTATTGTGCGGCATTGAATTTTACATCCATATATACCAGACAAGGGTTATCTCCAAGTAACCTCTGACCCGTAAGGCATCTGACAGCTAGCTTGTCTTCCATAGGAGCGAACGTGATCATGTATGATCTCGTTCCGCTCAGTATTTTATTTCTCATCCAAAAATATACTTTTTGTTAATGTGTCATGTTCCTGTCTGCATTTATGAATTTTGTATGGATTTGTTAGATGTATTTGGTACATCTCAAATTAACAATTTGGCTGGGGAATTTACGACCCAGCCTGGTCAGCCTTAGTGAACATCTGCCAGGATGTGCTGAGATAAGGTTCCTAGATAAGGTTCTTTGAAGTAAAAGCTCTTTTGAAGCTCGCATTCTTAAGTGAATTGACCCAGGGAGGGGCTGTGTGAGCGAGGGTCTTTTCAAACTGTCATGGCAGAGCTCAGAAACCAAAATGGTTGCTTGACAAAATGGTGTCCCAGTGCAGGATACCATTACAGGCGCGTCATCCCACAGCACATTGCGCATGCCCAGAAGCTGTTCTCCATTCATCGACAGAGAAGGATACGCCTGCACCGGAAGTGACGAGGGACACTGGTGCAGGCGCATTGACTCCTGGAATTGATGTTGCTCATCTCCAAGGAGTTAACGCAAAGGAGGAAGTGATGTTGGGGGCCTCAGCCGCAGAGGGAGGAAGAGGAAGGAAGGTAAGTTAATTTTCATTAAAAATAAGGTAAGTGAAACAAAAAAAAATTATAATTATCAAATTCTTTTTCAGGTTATTTTATTCTAACTAACGGTGTAAAGTTGAAAAATAGGCCAGAACTCTGCTTTAATGTTTGACTCATATATTCCAATGAGTCAAAAACACTTTACACCTAGAGGTGTTAATTAGATCAATCACCACTCCTCTCCTTTCCTCCTCTTTGCTCCAGAATATGCCACCCCATGGTGTACACGAGAATATGAAACAAAGGGGGGAGACTTCCTGATCAGCCTACGGAAGTCCATGAGAGGAGTTTGTTTAAGCCCGCACTGCTGAAGTGTCGTGTATGCGGGTGTCATTTCATGCACTATATGTTCAATAAACTATTATACAGAGAGTACTAGAGGTATCTCCCCCCATTTTTTTCATATTCTTGTATACACTGTGGGGCGGTACATTCTGGAGCAAAGAGGAGGAAAGGAGAGGAGTGGTGATTGATCTAATTAACACCTCTAGGTGTAAAGTGTGTTTGACTTATTGGAATATATGAGTCAAACATTAAGGTGAGCTGCATGTGAGCACAGATTGGAGTGCACTTTGTCACCTTTTCATGTGGATTGATGCACCAGCACAATTATTGTATATTAGCATGGCACGGAGGGATTTTGTTCAAGATCTATGCTTCTTGGCACATTTTTTAGGCACATTTTTTAGGCACATTTTTATGGACTTTATTTTTTGATTAATTTATTATGCACATGATCAATTTTAATTACACAGTTATATGAATTTCATCTGTACATATATTCACTATTGTGAGATTATTTATTAATTAATTTATTGCACTAAATTATATTTATTGGTTATTAACATTATTGTGAGACTATTTATTACTTTAATGCACCAGAAAATATTTTTTATTAAATTATTAATTTTTCACTGAGATATTGGCACTGCATTTTATGATATTTAATCAGCTGTGTGCATTGTTCCATAGACTACAATGCATTCTATTTCAAATCAGCAAAAAACGTGGCGTTTTTTACTCCCATGTGCAAGAACAGTGAAAGGTCAGACTTTCGTAGAGTAAAAATGCCATCCTGTATTTCAGAAACAAAAATCTCCATTGATGTTTAAAATTAGAAAGATCTGGGGGGTGGCAGTGAAATCAACTTTGGTACCAGGGAACAGGGTAATAAGTGCCAGCTTGTATCGTAAGTGCAAGCTGGGCTCAAGGCCTGGGAAGATGACAGATTTCTTCCTCCTGCGGCTCCAACACAGCAGCCAAGATGGTGGCAGCCACTCTCCTGGATCTTCAATCAGCTGCTCGTCCATAGATGGGGAAGTGTGGCTGAGCCCAACAGAGGAATATACCTGCTTATTATACCCTAATAGAGCCACATTACATGCATCATCTCTCTGCAAAAGCCCAGTGAAAGCCAAATAAAAGTTGTCACAAACTGCAGCTGCAGCATCAGCGGTGAGTGCCACAGATATATCTCTGGAAGATAATAGAGAACTGCAGGACTACATCCTAGAGTTTCCCACTTCTAACCAACCAGTATTAATAGATACCACTTTAAAAGACATGCTTGTATCACTGAGAATACCATTCATGCAGATGTCAAGTCTCTAGTTCACAAAAGAGACATTACTACACAAAAGTTTAGGGGAAATGTGAATAAATGCTGTAAAGTAAGAATGCTTTCAAAAATATATATTTTAATCTTTTATTTTTATCAAGTTACAAAATGCAAAGTCAGCGAACAGAAGAAAAATCTAAATTAAATCAATAAAGATGAACAAGGAGTCCTGGAAGTGATGGTCTGGCCCCCACAGAGCCCTTAATTCAACATCATCGAGTCTCTCTGGGATTACATGAAGAGACTGAAGGATTTGAGGCACCCTACATCTACAGAAGATCTGTGGTTAGTTCTCCATAATGTTTGGAATAACCTACTTGCTGAGTTCCTTCAAAAACTGCATGCAATTGTATCTAGAAGAATTGATGCTGGTCTGATGGCAAAGGGTGGTCACACCAAATATTGATTTGATGGATTTCTCTTCTGTTTATTTACCTTTCATTGTGTTAATTAATACAAATAAACTATTAACACTTCTATTTCTGAAAGCGTTCCTAATTTAGGGCATTTTATTACACCTGCCTAAAACTTTTGCACAGTACTGTATACATGAAGTGGGTGACAGAGTAACCCATATCGAAAATAAAGTGGGAGGATCTGTGGCTACATTCAATGATTTAGTGGATGCATATAACGAAAGAGAGGATGACATTACCTGGATTAAAACTAAATTAGCAGACTTGGAAGGCTTAGGAGAAGCAACATTATAATAAAAGGCATCCCAGAATCAATGAAACCCCTAGAGCTGAAGGCTTATTTATCTAAAATATTAAAAAAGAATAGCACACACATGCAAAAGGAATTCCTACCAAATTTGAAGACAATCCATAAATAAAAATGGGGATTTGGTCCCACCATATGGCCATATAGTGCTCAAGCCCACCACTACGTCAAAGTACCCCATTATCAGTGGGTCCTACACTATCCATGAAAAAGAGATGAATCCAGCCTTTCTAACCCTTGGAGATAATACTCCTTGCTGGGAGAGATGTGCAAATGCACTACAGGGGACTCCTCCCATATCCACTTGATAGTGGACACTGATATGTATAGGTATGCTCCCCCAAATTTTTTGCTTGTTTATTATGTATTCGGTCTGACCAGACTACCTAGGTTGAGCACCCCACCCCACCCCCCACACACACCTGTACTCTATCAGTCTCCACTATCAAGTGGATATAGGAGGAGTCCCCTGTAGTGCATTTGCACATCTTTCCCAGCAAGGAGTATTATCTCCAAGGGTTAGAAAGGCTGGATTCATCTCTTTTTTATGTATAGTGTAGGATCCACTGATAATGGGGTACTTTGACGTAGTGGTGGGCTTGAGCACTTTATGGCCATATGGTGGGACCAAATCCCCATTTTTATTTATGGATTGTCTTCAAATTTGGTAGTAATTTCTTTTGCAAGTGTGCGCTATTCTTTTTTTAATATACATGTCTCTTTATTTATCTAAAATATAACAAAAGGCACTACCTTTTACGCCAGCTGAGAAACTTGTCATACATTGTATACATAGGCTTCCTAAGCCTAAACATTTACTAGAAAAACTTCCTAAGGATACCATTGAACGCATCCATTTATCATGTTAAGGAGAAACTACTGGCACCTATAAGAAAGCCAGAACAAGTTCAAGAGTGTCTACAAGAACTTTCATTTTTTGCAGGTCTCTCTCATACGCTACAGCAGAGGAGAAATTTGGCTATAATTACCAAGCCCCTACACAATCACCACGTCCCATTACAATGGGGTTATCTAGTTAAATTACTTGTCACACAAGGAGGGAACACCTTCACTGTCACCACAGTAGATAAAGGCCTCCAGTTGTTAAAAGAATGGCAAATGCTAGACATGAAATTGCAAGAGCTCACCTTCACCACAGTGGAGATCATCTGAATGGAATGATGTGGCTGATGGCTGATGGAACCTGTACACCCATAACTACAAAATTGCAGCTCTGGTGAGCTTTTTCTGTGTACTATAATAATACTACCACCTATACCCCAAAAATATAAAGGTCTTCAGAATTGTTTGTTTTATGTTTGCTTTGGTCACTGCACCTCTGCTTTGATTGGTGCAATACCAAGCTAACCTTTTATTCTTTTCTGTAAAATCTTTTCTTCTTAAAAAAATACATATCATTCAAAGACTGAATTCTCTTCTACATGCTCAGTCATCTGCCTCTTCAGGGTTAATTACCGGAACCATCCCCTCTCCTGGGTCTCTCTGAACCAACCATAATTTTTAATATCTTTTTATGGTTTGGCTTATCAAGAAAGCGTAAAGGCTTATCAACGTATCTAACTTCTGTCGTCGGTGACGTATGGTATGGGATGATACAGTACATTATCCTGATATGTGAGATCGCTACCTACGCTACCTACACTTTAGCCAGTGTGTATTTCCCCAATCTAAAACCATATTTTTTTTTCAGTATCATTTGCAGAGATTTCAGTGCTATACCTGACAAAGTTATTGACAAGTCAGATTCTTCCCTTAACCACACTAGCAGTTCAACATTGCTAAGTTTTTATTTATACATTAAGCCCCGGTTCACATTTGTGTGATTGCGGAGATCGCATGTAATTCGGAGCGCACTGCTCCTAAATTACACGCGATCTCATGTGCGGTGCGAATTTCAGCCATACACTTTGTATGGCTGAATTCGCACCGCATCCGCAATAAACTCGCACATGAGGCTTTTTTTATCCGCAGCAGAATCGGATCGCGTAGTGGTTCACACTAGTGCGATCCGATTCTGTGTGAACTTGCAGATCGCACTGCGATATGCGATCGCAACTGGGGGTGTCGTTAACTTTGAATTGACACCCCCTGCGTATCGCATATGGCAGTGTGAACTGCCAGAGGTGCGGATACGATGCGGGATCACACTGCATATTCGCAGCATTCCCGCATCGCACAAATGTGAACCGGCACTAAATCTCTATGATGTGTGGAGATGTTAACACTCTACCGAAAGAGACTATACATTATTTTCCCTTGTACATCTCACATAATCAAGAATATATCTATTTCCACTTGAGAAATATATACTACAGAAAACTAGGGTAAACAGATGGAGAAACAATGTATTCCTGATTCTACCGAGATACACAGCCAAGATATCCAAGTAAATTCGAGAATTTTTTTTTAAACCTATTGGGCCTTCTGTTGCTGACCTTTTCACGTTGTGGAACTCCCACAAGGCATTTATTTAAGATATTCTAAATAAAATGAGTAGTGTTGCAAAAAAGCAGAGGACAGGGCAGTTAAATGACCTTTTTTCAACTATACAAACATTGGAACACTCCAATAAACAACATCCCTCTCAATCCACTAATGCAAAATTGACTTAGGTGAGATATGAACTTCGTTACTATCCCAACATAATTACCAGTTTAGGGCCATAAAATCAAATTATTATCAAAATGGCAAAAAAGCAAGTATATTTTTAGCATCTCAAATTAAAGAGAATTTTTTAAAAATGTAAATATCCTACTAGCCACAGCTGCTTATGGGGGCGATAGTTCAGTACCTCAACCTAGAGACCGTGATGATAGCTCAGTACCTCAACCTAGAGATAACATCAGACTTCTTAGATATGGTTTCCTTCCTAAATTTCAGAAAGATGACTTAATGCTTTAAATAAACCCTTTTCTACCAAAGAAATTGAGGATATTATTAAGTCACTACCACATAACAAATTATCTGGTCCAGATGGTTACTTGTCTGAATATTACAAACATTTCTCCACTTTACTTGCCTCCCATTAAGAGAGGGTCTATAATGCTTCTGTGTCTTCTGCATCCTTCCCTTCTGAGATATTAACTACTACTATAATCACTTTATATTAACCAGGGCAAGAGCCAATTTCCCCACAAAATTTTAGGCCAATGTCTCTACTAAATGTAGATTAAAGAATCTATGTAAAACATTTTGCCAATAGAATAGCATGTTTCTTGCCATCACTGATAAAGCAAGATCAGGTAGGCTTTATACCTGGTCCCTAAGCCCCAGTTGCAACATCTTAAACCTCATACACTATGCAGAGGCCTTGGGAGGGCCTTCTATGCTTCTTACATTTAAATAGAATTCACTGGAGCTACTTATCACAGGTCCTGACCAAATTTGGCCTTACTGGGGAGATACACTCAGCAATCACTACATTATATACCACCCCTACTTAAATTATTTAAAAAAAGAGAATACTGGCATAATATACACTAGATGTCATCAGTCATTAATATTGCTATGTTATCTACTATGCCCCATTTATTAACATTATTGAAGAGTATAAAAGTAATATTCAGTAACTATAATTCTAAATGGATATCTGCTTTCACATTCACAGACTACACATTTTATTTTCATAAGATAACATTTATATAGACTTCACCTAGAGCCATTTCACACTAGTACAGTTTGGTAATGCACACATATTAACGTGTCATATTTGCACTTTACCGCGCTTTACGTTAGTGCAGCCCATATATTTTGAATACCACATTACACCACAATACACATAAAACCTGAAATGCAGCTATGCATTGCGGCACACTACAGCATAAGTTCATTGGCCTGCCTAGGTGTGCCATTAAAATGAATGGCACCCCAACAAATTTTTGTATTTTGTGGTAAGTGTGATAAAACACATATTTTGTTACAGCAATGCGCTAGTGTGAAGGGGCCCTTGGTAAGCGGTCAGAAGGGGAGCTTCATTATTTGAGAGGAATTTAGTGCACCATTTGTTAATCTATGGCCCCCCTTGGTTGTTTTGACTGCTCCTAAAGATTACATTGAATTTAGATAATGACTAACTATTGTCTAAGTTTAGTCAAATATTTAAAAAAATCAGCACAAGGGATTGCTATCAATGAGAAGTAAGTGGTTGCTATTCAAGTTAAACTCCAAAGTCTTCTAAGTGCAGAGGGGGTTATTAGAATTGAGGGTCACAGGCACTTATGACACAAGGGACACTTCCTTATCGATAGTAAGTATTGTCCCTTATGCTAAATTAAAACAATAAGATAAACTTAGGCTTTAAAATCTCTGAGTCTTTTCAATTTATTGTATAATGATGAAGAACAGTTTTGTTAAAACAAAAAAAAAAAAGTATTTATATTACAGATTAAACCTGCCTTGAGAGAAATATAGGTACCTCACATTGTTAATCTCCCTCTGAAAATGCGAGTTGTCTGTCATCGCTGATCCCTTAACTTCATTTGAGAAACTAACTTAGAACAAGTATGAAGAGTGGTAGAAAAGTCAGAACTTGTTTCAAGTCAAATAATCAAAATATTAAAACGAGAGGGTCGACATTACAGCCAGGCAGTTAGTGGAAGCCTAGCTATAGAAATACTGTTCAGATCAGGCCAGGTCTATCTAAAGGGATGAGCTCACATAATGGAGCAAAGAGACCCCATGTACCCTGTGGAGCCTCATCCCCCAAAGTACCTCAGTGTGCTCCTGGGAACAACTCTCATGTCAAGGAAGAATGCGATAAAGAGTGCAAGTAGTTATACAGCCCAGAGTGTGGCACCTCATTGTCACACAACACTTGGTGTTATGAAAAGAATACTTGAAACTCGTTGCTTAGTAGTGGAATGAGGACAACAGTCACACCCTGTTTGTAAGAACGCACACTCTTTCTTTTTGGCTCCTGAGATGGACTAGGAACTATGGAATGAATTCACAAAATGCAAAGACTTCTGTGAATGGGCAACAGAGGAGAGGGGTGGGCACAACAGCTGAATACCACTCTGCTGCTAAGGGCGCTGAGACCAGAAGGGCCATCATCGGCGGCGCAGAACGATAGTGATGGCTATCCTTCTGGAGCTCCATAAAAATGTTTGGACAGGGCCATGTTTACCATGGTGCAGCATTCCCTCTTCTTTTAACAACACTCTGTAAATGTCTGGGAACCCAGGAGACGAGTTGCTGGAGTTTTGGAAAAGAATGTTGTCCGATTCTTGCCTGACATAGGATTCTAACCACTCACCAGTTCTGGATCTTCCTTGTCATATCTTTTGTTTCAAGATATCATCAAACATCAAATATTTTCAAATGGTTAAAGGTCTGGACTGCAGGCAGGCCAATTAAGCACCCAGACTCTTCTATTACAAAGTCACACTGTTGTCATAGATGCAGTATGCAGTTTAGCACAAAGATGCAAGGCCTTCCCTGAAAAAGATGTTGTTTGGATGGGGGCATATGCTGCTCTAAAACCTGGATTTATTTTTCAGTACTGTTGGTGCCTTTTCAGATGTACAAGCTGCCGATTTCAAATGCACTAATGCACCCCCATACCATCAGATATACAGGCCTTTGAACTGAGCACTGATAACAAGCCGGGAGGTCCCTCTACTTTAGTCTGGAGGATGTGGTGCCCATTTTAAATGATCTTTTGCCCAGAGAAGTGGTGTTTCTGGGTCTTGCTCAGCTATGGCTTCTTCTTTGCATATTAGAGCTTTACCTTGCATTTCTGGATGGCATGGTGAACTGTGTTGGAAGTATTCCTGAGCCTATGCAGTGATGTCCATCGCTGAATCGCGTCTGTTTTTAATACAGTGCTGGCTAAAGGCCCAAGGATCATGGACATCTAATTTTGTATTTGGGCCTTATCCCTTGCACACAGAGCTTTCTCCAGATTCTTTGAATCTTTTGATAGTACAATGTGCTATAGATGGAGACATAATTAGAGCTTTTAAAATGTAATGTTGAGGAACATTAATCTGAAATTGTTCAACAAATTTTAGACACAGCTGATTGGTGAACCTCTGCCCATCTTTACTTCTGATATACTCTGACTCTCTAAGATGCTCTTTTTATATCCACTCATTTTACTGACCTATTGCCAGTTAATCTAATTAGTTGCAAAATGTTCTTCCATCTCCTCCTTATTAGTACCACTTACTTTGCCAGCTTTTTTTGCCCAGTCCCAACTTTTTTGAGACATCTTTCTGGCATTAATTTCAAAATTACCTTATTTTTTTTTTTTTTAATGGTAAATTTTCTCAGTTTAAACATTTGATATGTTTTCTATTGTCTATTGTGAATGGAATGTGGGTTGATGGGATTTGCAAATCATTGCATTCTTTTTTTATGTAGATTTTACACTAGGTCCCAACTTTTTTGGAATTGAGGTTGTTTTATTTTTCATTCAATTTGAGTTACCCTTTAGGAGCAAGTGAGAAAGACATCATGTGAGAGCCAGGAGCAAGTGCAGCAAGATGGCATCCATTCCAGCTGAATCTTCTACTGCCTTGAATACTCGGCTCTGTTTCTACCCACAGGGGATCTTGCGTATTGCATCAAAGCTAGGGAGAGATGGTTGTAGCCTGTGTGCCCTGTCTGTATGCAGCTGTAGTCTGCTGTCACTCTGGGGTATGCTGCCCTGAATGTTGAACCTTAATTTTGCACAGTTGTTGGATCAGAGGGACCCAAAGAAGTTACTCAGATCCATGTGGTGGAGAAAAGATGGAGGTACTGGTATTTTCACCCTAACCACCCATGTGGGTTGTGGGGTGTTTCCCCTAAGCCACTCCTGACAGGCTCCAAGCTGAGCTATAGCAGATAGTGGACCACTGCAGAGATTGGCTCAAAGAGCTGATCTGGAGGGTTCGCAAGTCACAAATTTTTAACACCACTACCAGTAGAGTCCCAGAGGGGAAAGAACATGACATCTACAGAAAATCTGCAAGTACTGGTGTTGTCCCCAGAACCCATCTCCGTGAGAGTGGAGTGCTGGATGTTTGAAGTAGAGCCTGTACAGAAAGCATAGATGTCTGCAACAGTGCCAGAGAGATGGGGGAATCCCCCAGCTCCAGGGAGGGAGCTAGAGTGGAGAATGGCGAGTGGCTCGGAGGCTCTGGAGAACCCAGGCAGTGGATTGAATAGACTTGATGAACCTGGGAAGCCACCAGGCAGGCTATCGGTGAAGAACGGGGGGGGGGGACAAGTTAATGCCTAGTTGGCCGCTTATGCATATCTGCCCAAGAGGAACAGTAATAAAAAGGAACTATGTCTTTTGTTGTGGATGCAGCCTTACTTTTATAGAAATATAGCCCTGGAGTGTGGGTGGGATTTCCACCATGTGTGCAATAAACTGTTTAATCGGCTGGAGGAATAGTTTTACCATTTATATCAGCAAATCTTATGGGAAAATATGGATGTTCCCTGGGCGCAGTGACATATGGTGAAGGTGAACCCTTATCTGGAGAGAGACTCAAAACTATTTACTGAAAGTTTTATTATGCCCACCACATTTATAGGGACAAAGTAGTGCGTGCCAGACCTGGGGTGCTGGATGCCATAAGGACTGTCATAAGGACTGTTACCAGGAGAGACTTGCATGCAGGGCAGAAAAAGCAATACCCTGACCCACAGTACTATATGTTGTGTGCTATGCTAAAGGACTTATACCCTATAGGGAGGGTAAAAAAGACTGTTATACCCATTAATTTGCCCATGTGTGTGTGCAACCTGTTTTAAAGTTCTATTGATTAGTAAATACTGGTTGTACAGTAAAAAATGTTGTCCTCTGTACAGTGACATGACTACCAATGTGATCACACTGTTGTGTATATTTTTTCTTTGCTCCTGTTCGACTGTTTGCTGACCCTGTTTGAGTGTGAGCTCTTGGTGAAGGGGTGTTTTTAGCTTCTGAGTGTCGTCATAGTTATTGTTGGGAATTCTGTATACCTAAAGGCAAACCTTTTTTGTTTTTTTTTGGATAGAGGGGAGAGGGATTAGAACCCCTATCAGTTTTTATTGCTGTCTGTGCCCCCATTAAGGAGATTCACCATCTCTATTTCTTTTGTTTACCATTATCATTGAAAGTGAAAGTAAAAGAAAAACTCAAATTTTGGGTTGTCCCCAGAAAAGTAATAAAAGGGAAATATTCCAAAGGAGACACTAGTTCTGGTGACCTGTTAGTCCCCAAGGAATTCCCTTAATTTGCAGGGATTTCCTCTCACTTCCTGTTTGTCTATGGGACAGGAAGTGAAGTCAAATCTCTGTAATGGGACACAGACAGTGAAAAGGAAATCTGACAGGGTTTATTACCCTTGTTGGCTCTATCTAAAATGAAAAAAAAAAAAATGTTTTGCCTATAGTTTGGCAGTGCAGGTTGCCGCAGGAGCCACTAGAAGTCCCTATAAATAAAATAGCAGTAATTAGAAAGGTCACTTAAAGTTAATGTCTCACTGCCCCTGCCAGTGTGGGGCATTGTGGGTAGATGGCTGTATATAAAGTACTCAGGCGGAAGTCCACCTCCCTCTTTTGGTCATGGGAAGTGTGAGTACCATGGCAGCAAAGATTGTATCTTTGAGCACTCATTTTCTGGAGCCGCAGTTGGGATATTATAGCTCTTACTCCCACAGGAGCTGCTGGTGATGATGGATCCTCTGTTCTGCCATGACTCTTAAAGCTGCATGGTCCCCTCTGACACACCCAGTTATAGGTAGAAGACAGCTTACACCTGTGTAACTGAAGCGTTACTATGCCACCACTCTAATACACTACACATACCATAGGTCAAGAAACTGATGGCAGCTTAAATGGATGTATTAAAGTAATGCAGTTAAACAATGCATATATCAATGAACAGTCAATGAAATCATTTTAAAGATGCTGTACTAGATAGATGGGTACTAATCTGACAATACATTTAACTGTGGCAATATTAAACCAAACTATAGCTGGTGCAAAAGGTGTTAAAGCACTGGCATGAACTAATACAAGAAGATAGGTCCTTGTGTGCACACTATGCATACACCCCTAATAGGGGGAAGGCATATGTGTTCCAGATTAAGGGATATTCCAGGAAGTAACTGCAAAGTACCTAATGGTGCCGTAGGCAGAACAAATTATCAAATATTTAAATATACATTAAAATAAAGACAAACCCAAACACCAGACTTGCAGTGGTATAATTGACCGTGGCCATTTATTAATTATACTCAACAACAAAGTAAATATAATTAAATATATATACACATAGCAATATTTAGTTCAGCCCAAAAGCTCGAACTAACCATATTTTATCAACTCAAAACAGTAGTCCAGTCAAAAAACTCGAACTACCCAACTTTACTAAATTCAAAACCCACAAGCCATGCTCATATCAGGAGCAGGGCACCACCACCAGGCCTAAGGCCAATTCTATACACGACTGTAAGTCTAGATTAAAAATGTCATTTGCAATGTCAGATAAATGAACAAGACCTGAAATGTAAAACCCCCTTAAACCACCCTCAAGATCCACATGCCTAAAATAAAAACCCCCAATAGAAGTCAGGAACTTAAAAAGAGCCCTATTAACCTTCTTATGACTTTTCTCCAAAAACAAATTTTCTTCCGAAAACTAACTCAAGTGCGGTATAGTTTCGGAAAAAAAAAATGTGCAAGAAGAAAAAACAGTTTAAGATGCAAAAAGTCATATGTAACAAAAGATCCACGCTTTTACGCAAACCCAAATCATTGCCCCCCCAGATGAACAATAACTACATCAAGGGCGAACCAAATGAAACACAGTTCTGAAAAAAACAGAAAAAATATCAATCCAATGTATTCCTCTCTTACCGTACCAGAACAGAGATGCAGAGGATGGTGAAAAACCCAAGTTCACGTTATAATTGCGACATTCAGCCCTCTTGTGGGCCCAAAATACAAACGAATCCCCGATGATCCAAATCACTTTACGAGTACCTGTAATCAAATATAATTACATAAGATCTAAATGCATCAGTACGCCATCTACCAATAGCTCTAATTGAACTTTCAGATAGACCAAATTGTGCAGCAGTGGTAGCAGCACCAATCCAGAATGAGTGAGCAGAAATGGGTAGATGACCTAAATCCAAATAGCGCAAACATTTCTTTAAAATAGCATTGAACTGAAAAATGGTAAGTGGGGAACCATTCTGATGCACTAAGAAATGAAGAAAAGGAAGAGGCCGAATAGCCAAGTATCTTTCAGCCACTCCAACAGCACAAATATCAGCCTCCTTATAACGCCCTAAAGATATCCATTGACCATTACCAAATTGGTCAGTCTTGCTGCATCTCAAACCCTAATAACACCTTTAGTAATAGATACATCAGAGAATTGCAAACCATCAAGAGCAGAAGATTTGGAGGCCAGCAATTCTGAAATGCGAAACGCACCAAAAAAAACATAAACAAAAGACACTTTGTAATAATACAGCCTCATACTGTGAAAAGCAAACAGAATATGTGGCAACACACAAATCATGCAACAAAGATAGAGAAATCGCAAACCTCCTATCAGGGGTAACATGCGTTTTACGATAACCCTTTAATGCGAGCTTAACAGAGAAAAATTCCAGACAAGAATTTTTTCCATGCAACTTTGCAAAGAAAGAAAGTCCCGCCAATGTCTTAAGAACATGAGAATATGAAAAATTTTTACTGAACAAATGCTCTAAAAAAGATAAAATATCATGTTCAGTAAAAGAAAAAACATTCAATCCTTTGTCGACAAAAAAAGAGGACCATAGACGCCATGCAGAATGGTAAGAACGCCAAGTCGAAGGAGCCATGGATCTAAAAATAGCAGATGATACACTCGTCAAACCGAGGCCCAAAGATGAGAAGGGCAAGAAAGGCCCAGCAGATCCGCACCAGGAGCCAAAATTCGGAATTGGTCCATCTGCAGGCAAGATAGAGAATCTGCAATAAAATTGGAATGTCCAGGTATATATTTAGCTTTCAACCAGACATTAAGTTTTAAGCATTGTAGTACCAAATATCTGAGCAATGAAATAACAGGAGGAGACCTGGAGGACAAACAGTTAATGGCAAAAACAACCCCTTTATTGTCTGAATGTAAAAGAATCCTTTTATTTTGGAAATGGACGCCCCATAATTCCAAAGCAACAATCACAAGAAACAACTCCAGCAAGACAATGCAGTGAGTTAAATCTCTACCAACCCAGGCCGGATGCCAAGCAGCAGCTGACCAATGGCCATGCCAAAAAACGCCATAGCCGTGTGCGCCAGAGGCATCCGTAAACAAGTTCAAGGCTGAAGATGAGCAGAAACATTCCTGCCACATAGAAGATCCGTTAAACGAATCCAAAAACTTCAGCCAAACCATCAAATCATCCTTAATATCTGAAGACATATCAATGAAATGGTACTGGGAAGAGACACCAGAGATAGCCCTATACAATCTCTTGGTAAAAGCTCTGCCCACGGGCATAACCCTAGACGCAAAATTTAACAGACCAAGCAACGATTGAATAAATTTCAATTGAATCCTATTCTTACTCAAAACAAAATTCAACAGAAAACGAAGCTTGGAAATTTTAGACTGAGGCAAACGAAAAACCATTTCAGCAGTGTCAATCTGAATTCCCAAAAATTCAAGGCAAGAGGTAGGATATACAGATTTTTCCTCTGCCAATGGGATACCAAATTCACAAATTCACAAAAAATAGTCTCAAAAACCTGAAAAATAGAAATACAATCAGACGACTCTGCTTTACCTATAAATAAAAAATCGTCCAAATAATGTAATACATTACTAGAACCAGACTTACTTATAACAACCCATTCTAAAAAAGTAGAGAACAATTCGAAATAAAAACAAGAAATGGAACATCCCATAGGTAAACACTTGTCAAAGAAAAAATTACCTTCAAAACAAAAACCCAAAGAATTGAAAGCTCTAGGATGTATGGGCAATAACCTAAAAGCAGATTTTATATCTGATTTAGCAAGTAATGCTGAGCAACCCACATTCCGAATTTTTGACAATGCATCATCGAAAGTTGTGTAAGAGACCGAACACAAATCAGTGTCGATTTCATCATTCAAAGAATCACCTTCAGGAAAAGATAAATGGTGAATCAATTTCGAAATTCATCTGGTTCCTTCTTAGCTATGACACCCAGAGGGGAAATCCTAAAATTAGGAAAAGGAGGAGCAGAAAAAGGCCCAGCCACTCTTCCGCTAGCAACCTCCTTAGCAACCTTGACTCTGACAACATCAGTAAGCATAGCTACAGAAGGAAGATTATCCTGGATCACACAACCTGTACCTGAAAAAGAAGGCAGGTTAAAACCATGATAAAAACCTTCAAAGAGAATCTCGGCGGAATCACGGTTTGGGTAAACCTGTAACCAAGGGAGCATTCTTACCAAGCTCACCTGAGTTTCCGCTCTTAAGAAAAAGTTGTTCCTTATTTGAGTGACCACTAAGCGAAGAGTGAGTTCCAGCACAATGGGAGCACTCATGTTTAAATTTACAAGAGTGAGGCCATTTACATTGGCCATCATTATATCCGAAACAAACACCTTTTCTATGCTGAACAGAATTGGTAGGTTTCATAAAAGAAGTCTGTTTTTGTGGCAACAACAAATTAAGCCACAATCTCACATCTTTAACACCCCAACTTAAAGATTTATGGATGGATAGCTTCTGCTGAAAGTATTCATTATAGGCCAACCATCCAAAACCAGGGAAACTCTTGTGGGCCTCTAGCACTATATTCAAATGCTGAAACAGCCCGCTACACAGCTCAGGCTTCCTTTCACCTAATATACTTGAAAAAATACAGAAACCCTGAAGCCAATTATTAAATGATCTAGGTGCAACCCTAGACCTATCTTCGCCTGACTTATCACTCTCAAATTTAGATGGCTTAAAGCCAGGAAGCAAAGACAACAGATCAATATAGTCTCCCCTCCAGATCTTATCTTTATCAGAGTCCTTCAGATGAAAACCTAAAGGAGAGATGGAACATGGCAATGCTTCTTTCAAAGAAGCCTCAGGGACAGCTTGGAATTGCCTGGAAAATGCAGCCCCCATTTCCTGTGAAACTGTATTATCTGTATCTTAATTACCTAGAGAAGAATGGGATTCACCGCCAACTAAGCTAGCACCCCAAACATCACTTACCTGAGGAGGAGCAATTGAATCAACAGTACAATGTCCTACCCCAGAACTGTTAGCATTAAAAAAATAACATTAGCAGGCCGCTCACCTGCAACAACTGCGTCATCACAGACCGCAGCACCTACAGCCGAAGGCAGTTGAACTGAAGCAGAAGATGGAGCCAAAGAAACCGTTGAAGCGGAGGCAACCGTTGCCGGTACCAAACCAGGTAGAACCACGCCACACCAAGTCGATCTTCCGGCATCCAAACAAACTTCACCCTGCAAAAAAGGGTAACGTTTACCCCAAGGGGCAGCTGGCAAATGGGTACCAAAAGTACTTTTATTATGCTTCCCTCTTTTGGCTGCAGAGTCCCGAGCAGACGATACCGGAGGCGGACCGAACCTCCCAGGCCTCTTTGAAATCCGCAGCGATCTTCTATCTTGCGTTCCGGTAGAAGCCGTCGCCCGGAAATGACGATCACCGGAAACGTCGTCAAGGTCAGCTGCGACAGAAGATCCCATTCGTGGATCAAGATGAGCGTAAGCCGCGTCATCACGGGGGTCAAACTTTGCAGAAATCAGAGGACGAAGATGGCGGAGGACGTCCAGCAGTAACCGAAGCATCTCGAGGAATAGAAAGGCACTTCTTCACCCACTCCTCGCCGTCGGTACCTTGGGCTCTCTCCAACAGTTCACGCAGAAGGGACTCCATGACGAGGCAAGTAACAAATTCCTTGTTCTGCTCCTGTTGACTGATCTATTATAACTAATTCATCTTCTTTTATAGGGATAATCGTCACCTCAAGGTATCCAAATTATTCAAAATCATCCAATCCCTTAATAAGTAGTTACTCTACCAATTAAATGTTTTATTTAAATGTCCAATCCTGACTTCTTATATTTTAGTCAATAAACTGTCACTTATTACTAAAATCTATTTTTTTTTTTAAACGTTTGTCATGCCATGGCCCCATACATGCATGGCAGGTACAATGACCTGTCCTGCATCTCATTGTCAGTGTTGGCGGCCTTACACTAAGGCCATTCTGTAGGTAACCCATGTGTAGCTGTCCCTTTAAGAGTGTCCAACAAATGGCTAGTGGGCTGCTAAACAAGAGGGAGCCTCTCCTGCATTAACTGTGTCAGTGTTGAGATAAGCATTGATTTTCAGCTCACCCCTCCTGGTACACAGGGTTTTAATCCAGATCACTTGGCTGCCTGCAGTCCTAAGAAGACAGGTCACACAAGCTCAGTCTGTGGTGTAGGTATCCATGGCAGCAGGTCTTTCAGCTGTGGTGTAGGCAATCACAGCAGTGGGACTCTGAGCCCTGGTCCCAAGGCACAGCAAGCGATCCATCTGCTACTTTGTTATGGACACAGCAAGAGCACCTGGTCTGTGTACAGGCTCAGCAAAAGCATCACATCCGTGCAACATTACTTCCTCTTGCAAAAGAACCCACATACTCCAGATTTGCAAGGAAAAACTCAGTTCTCTCCTCCTATTGACACAGAGCAGCCTGAGTATTGAAGTCCTGCAGCCTATAGCCTCCTTACACTTGTATAGTGTCCAACAAATGGCTAGTGGGCTGCTAAACAAGAGGGAGCCTCTCCTGCATTAACTGTGTCAGTGTTGAGATAAGCATTGATTTTCAGCTCACCCCTCCTGGTACACAGGGTTTTAATCCAGATCACTTGGCTGCCTGCAGTCCTAAGAAGACAGGTCACACAAGCTCAGTCTGTGGTGTAGGTATCCATGGCAGCAGGTCTTTCAGCTGTGGTGTAGGCAATCACAGCAGTGGGACTCTGAGCCCTGGTCCCAAGGCACAGCAAGCGATCCATCTGCTACTTTGTTATGGACACAGCAAGAGCACCTGGTCTGTGTACAGGCTCAGCAAAAGCATCACATCCGTGCAACATTACTTCCTCTTGCAAAAGAACCCACATACTCCAGATTTGCAAGGAAAAACTCAGTTCTCTCCTCCTATTGACACAGAGCAGCCTGAGTATTGAAGTCCTGCAGCCTATAGCCTCCTTACACTTGTATAGTACCTAAGGGAACTACAAGTCACTGCGTCCTTTGTGGGGCACATTATCCTTCTCCCCATTTATTCCAACCTTCTACTGATAGGAGAGAGGGGGTGAGAATCAGAAGGAAGCAGAGGATTTCTCCCACAGTACACATCCAGCAGTGAAAGGGATGAGTGGGGGATTGAGCATGTACACAGGTGCTCCAAAAAGAGCCCACTGATACAGAGTCCCAGTGCTGCATAGTCGCTTAGTCACTGCTCACAGTGGTGGTGGTGGTGGTGGGGGGGGGGGGAGGGTTGATGTGAGTGGGGGTCAATACAGCTGCTCCAGCCGCTGCTACAGGGGGATTGGAAGCAAGCAAGGGGAGGTGAAAGATTATGGGCTACTCACATTCATTGGGTATGGGATGTTGGACTTTGGCAATCCCCTAAAGGCATAGGCTGCTTTTTGACTCGGCTCTCATCTCTCATTCTCTACTAACTTATCAAATGTTCTGTTTGCAACTCAGGTACTGTGCCATCACCTGAGACCATGATGACTGAAGCATGTAAAGTATCAATACTGTATCTTGGCCTAGGCCCAACAAGGCCCAGGCCTAGGGTGGCACTTTTCAGTGGGGCGTCAAAAAAGCTGCCCCCGCATGAAAAAAACAGCCTCCTCCTGGCTCCTGCACGAAAAGAGTTCCCACCACTTGCCAGTCTTATGGGCTGGACTGGGCTAGTAGGGAAATCGGTCTGGCACCTCCATAAAGAGGCCGCTCTGCTGCCAGTATGATAATACTGCTGGGGGCCGATGACTGGTGGCCGCACTTAATAAAACTGGCGGCCGCCAATACTAGTAAGTGTGGCATTGGCAGCAGGTCTTAGCAGACTAATGCTCTGCCTACCTACCTCTGCGGCATACTGGGCTTTTGTAGTCTTCTGGATGAGACGTAAAGTTGGAACATATACTTTTTTTGCTCATGGTTTTTGCAACCTGCTGATTTGTCTTAGGTTTTTCTCTATAGGAACATCCTAATGCCAGTTAATCCTGTTTTATTTAGCAAAATGTAATGTAATAAAACATACACAGGTAAAAGATTTTTCAATCTGTGTGCTGACAAATTTTGGATTAATTTTTGGCTTGATTGAGTCCTAATGCTTTGACTATTAAACGGGTTTGTGAATGTCACATGACCACCTTCAAATGGAACTGTAGTTTGGCACTTGACCTCCTTCTGACCTGCATTTACCTGTGCTTTATGCAGATTTTGCATTCCAATAGACTTGCATAGGTATGGAAAACCTTATTGAAGCAAGCAACACAGCTTAGGGTCCATTCACACCAGCCGCTGCCTTGGTGAAGCCTTAAGAGGAAGGAGTGTGGTTTGCAGATGATAGGGGGGGGGGGGTCTTAAACAGGAAGGGGTGGGTCATTTTTAAATTAGGGGTGCACGAGTTTAGTCAGGCCTAGGGCAGCACAAAACCTAAAAACATTACTGTATAGTATATTTACTGTAGATTGTTCAAGTAAAGCATTTAGGCTTTATGCACACTAGCTATATTTATAAGCTCAAAAAACGCCAGAAAAAAAACATTGGATGAAAAACACTGATAAAATAGTTTTTGTACCGGCTTGTAGTAGTATTTTAGTGACTTTGAGAAGCTTTTAGGATTCTTCAGGGCCTTAGCATTTTATAAGCATTTTTACACTACATTAAAGCGGAGTTCCGGGCACAAAAACAATATTTTTTTTTGTGCCCCTCCGCTAGTTCGACATTACCTGAAAAGGAATTGGATAGTTATTTTTTTTTTTTTTGTTTACTCACCTTGTAATTGAAGATCGTAAATACTCACCTCAGAGTACTTCCTCCCTCGGAGCCGCGGCTCACCCCGTCACTTCCTGTCTCGCGATGATTCCTGGGAGCTGAACGTCATCGCTCCCAGGAATCAATGCGACGGCACCGGCCCCGCTCGTCACTTCCGGGCGACGCCGCATTCCCCTGCTAAACAGCTTCTGGGCATGCCCAGAAGCTGTGGAGGAATGCGGCGCCGCACCGGAAGTGACGAGAGGGGCCGTGCAGGCGCATTCTGGGACAAGAAGACGCGAAAGAAGACACAGAAGAGGACCGCGCCGGCTTCAGCTGCCCACGAGAGAGATGGAAACGCTGTGGAAGAAATTTTATAAGTAAGTATTCCTTCTAAAAGGTAAGTGCGTACCGGGACAGATCAGAGGCTAGCCATTGTGGAATGTGCTAGCCCTGACTGTCCCGGGGGTATGTTTATTAAAAAATGACTTCTGTGCCCAGAACTCCGCTTTAAGAGAAAAAAAACACTTGAAAGAAGCTGTTAGGAGAGTTTTAGCAGCATTTAGAAGAATTTAGGAGCATTTAGCATTTTTTTCTGCTGGGAAAACGCTCCAAAAAACACTTTTTCCTGCTCCTAAACACTGAAGCTTAAAAAATGCTTCTAGTATAAAAAAGTGTGCATTGACACATAGGATAACACTATTAGTTTCTAGGAGTAGAACAAAATGCTCATAATAGCTTCTAGGAACTTAAAAAAAAAAAGCTAGTGTGCATGTGACGTAACCCCTGAGGAAATCAGACGTTGGCTGACGAAATGGTACTGGGTGGTGTTTGAGATACATCATTTCTGGTCAGCTGGAACGCAGGTGGAGCGCAAACCAACGATTTCTATACAATATATGCTGATACCTGTTTTCTTTGATGTAAGTGCAATACGACCTTCTTTTTTTAAATAAATGATTTGAAACACTGCACCATAAGAGTGTTCTCTCCTCTCCCTCTCTATATGGCTCTATATGGCAACACTGGAACTTTAAATATGCTATATGTATATATATATATATATTGAAGGGATGAGAGCAGCAGTTTCATTCATTCCTGTGACTTTATGTATGACATCTTGGATTTTTCCCATATGTGTAATTTGACTCCCTGTAATAGGAGTCAATTAAAGGAGTTGTATAGACAGAAGTTTTATTTTTTTTATCCTAATGCATTCTATGATTTAAAATAAAAAGCCTTATGCATGTAACAGCCACCCCAGCACCCCCTAATACTTACCTGAGCCCCTTCTCTATCAAGCGATATCCACGAGTCCCTCGGCCATCCAGGACTCTCCCTCTTGATTGGCTGAGACACAACAGCGGCACAATTGGCTCCCGCTGCTGTCAATCAAAGTCAGTTAGCCAATTAGGAGAGAGGGGGGCAGGGCCGAACAGCAGCTCCGTGTCTGAATGGACACATGTAACTGCAGCTGGGCTCGGGTGCCCCCATAGCAAGCTGCTTGCTGTGGAAGCACTCGACAGGAGGGAGGGGCCAGGTGCAGCAACGAGGGACCTGAGAAGAGGAAGATCCAGGCTGCCCTGTGCAAAACCAACTGCACAGAGGAGGTAAGTATAACATGTTTGCTATTTAAAAAAAAAACAAAAACACTAGACTTTACAATCTTTTACATCTGGTGAGTGCATAGTGTGTCTGCATGCTGGTGGAGAGGAGCCTTTCCTATTCTCACTGAGGACGTTATACATGTGTGGGATCTATACATAGACTTCACAATTTTTACGTATTTTTTATAATTTAAATGAAAATGTATTTCTTTTTTTCACTATGGTGGTATGTAATTTATGATACATGAGTTTGTTTCTTTTCAGGTCATAGGTGTTTTTACACTTTACAACACGCAGCTCTTTATTGTAGTAATTTTTTTTTGGTTATTTGTGCGGGTTTGGAAACTATTGGTTCCTATTTTTTTTTTTTTTTGCTAGTGTGCATGGAGTCTTAAAAACCCTTATCCTAACTTCTATTGGGAATGTCCCTAATATGCTTCTGTCAGCATGTACTGCTGCAGGACACATTTCTGTAAGGCTTGTAGTGGGTATGTGGAACAACAGATATAGAAATACCGGCTATGGCCAGGCATCTGTAAAGGGGTAAGCTCATGTGAAGGAGTGCTATAGCATAGGCCAGATTCCCTGAGTATCCTATGGAGCTTTGTGCCCAACGTATCTCATTGTGCTCAGAGGGACCACTCCCATGTCCAGACATGAATGGGTTAAAGAATTCACGTGGGGATCATACAGCCCAACATGTGGCACCCCACTATTTCCCAACAGGCCACACGGACACAAGATTTCATTATTTATTATTAGGATCAGCACAACAACAGGGACATCAGGAAAGGGCGACTGGAGGTAGCTGAAGCTTTTTCTGTCATCAGGCATGTCCTGGACTGAAGGTTATTTATGTGCGCACTTCAAACTGTCATACATGAAAGTCCCAGGAGAGTGACTGTTTCTGGGACTCGGGGATGGGTCTCCCAGGCAGCATAGACATACCAGGCTCAGTGCTGACTGGGTCACTCTTGTCTTCACTCTCATTTACAACTTGCTAGTATCTGTTGGACTGATTTATTTCCATCTGGCTGTGAGACAGCAACAGTTCCAGGTCACATTCACTTTTCTCTAGTTTGAGAGTGCGTAAAAGCAAGTGATAAAGCTTGCTTCATGGTACACTGTGTTCACATTTTGCCTGTTATCACAAGTTGCTTGTATATAGAGAACACGTTTGTATAAAAAGTGCTAGCTCTGTTTAAAGCTAAACTCTATGGCAATATAACTAAAGGCAAAACTTTTTTTGTTTTGGATAAAATGGAGATGGATTAAAACTCCTGTCAAGTTTTTATTGCTGTCTGTGCGCCCGTTAAGGAGAATTATCCTCTCTAATTTTCCTGTTTACTATTATGACTAAGCGTGATAGTAAAATAAAATCTTGAATTTTGGGTTGTCACCAGAGCAATAATTGAGGGAAGATCTTCCAAGGGAGACACTAGTTCTGGTGACCCTGGTGTCACCCAGGGATTCCCTCACTTTGGAGGGATTTCCTCTCACTTTCTGTTTTGGCTATGGGACAAGAAAATAAAGGAAAATCTCCCCAAGGGGACACAGATGAAAAAAAAAAAAAAACGTAAGGCTCTTAGAAAGAAGGGAAACCCTCTGAATTGCTTCAGCCAGCAGGGGCCCTAGCATGGTTCTCCCATGGTCTGGAGGCTGTCGATTTTGGGAATTTCAAGCTATGGAAAAGTGGCTTGCTTAAGCACACTGATTGTCTCATGCTTGTGAGTAGTTTTGTATGATTTTACCTTGCAATAAATACATGTTGGATAATGCACTAGGCTGGTGCCCCCTCTTTCTTTAAATTTTTTACTGACCGGGGTTAAAATCCTCCCATACACTATCCAAAATGAAAAAAAGTTTCCCCCTTACTACTACTTTAAAACACCCAAAAATGCATCTCTCTCTCTCTCTCTCTCTCTCTCTCTCTCTCTATATATATATATATATATATATATATATATATATATATATATATATATAGGTGCTAGAGAGAGAGTATAGTTTTGGATTTTTTTCTACTTACCAGAAGGATTGTCAGGTAAATTTATATTGCTCTCTGCCTTCCAGAGAGCAGGATCTGCTAGTGAGGTCTGCTCATTGTGCTCAGGTGCAGCTCAGTCTGTCTGAAGTGTTTCACACTTTTCCAATAGGGAGGCGAATTGGACAGTGGTAGGAAACCTGACAAATGAATGCACAGGGATTTAGTACAGCCCTGGTGATTTGTACATGAAAGTGCCACCATGCATGCTGGGATACTGTATAAATGCCAAGAGCACATGTGCTCGGGGTCTTTCAGCTGGACAGTGGAGTCCCGGAGGGAGGGGGTGGCTGCCTCTTCCTCTGTAGAAGTAGCCATGTGGCCTCAGGTGGTCGACCTGAGGGCCTAAAGAGTTAGAGAGGAACTGAACCCAGAGATCCTGCAGAGCTGACTGGAAGGGAGACACTGGAAAGATCTGATTCTGCATACAGTAAGTACAGATCTGTGTCAAGAGGCCTGTCCTAAGGGGGGGCCACCCCTGCAGCTAGAAGAGTTAGTGGACGGGTGTCAGTAAAGGGGATGCTAGAGAGCGTTCTGAAGATAATGCAGTTCACCAAGTCGGTTGCTGGAGAGAGAACAAGAAGACTTAACCCTTTTCATACACATGGCAGTATGGTTAAAGCAGTGAGACTGCTTCCACAAGTAACCTGGTGAGGCCAAGTGAGAGTTGTCCTTATCACCTGTAAATATTTCAAGTTGGAGTATCTCACTATTCCCTTCTCCCACCCATGTTCCACAATAAATACCAAAAACCAAAACCTCTAGACTGTTTATTGAGTAACGAGAGATTGGGGGCAAGGATGAATGTGTGAACTATCCCTAAGTGACTGCAGGTAATCAGAGGAGGCCCAACAAGTCATCACACAGCAAGCCGAAGCCCTACGGGGACAGTGCCACATATACAGTATCCCACAAAAGTGAGTACACCCCTCATATGTAAATATTTTATCATATCTTTTCATGTGATAACACTGAAGAAATGACACATTGCTACAATGTAAAGTAGTGATTGCACAGCTAGTTTAAGAGTGTAAATTTGCTGTCCCCTCAAAATAACTCAACACACAACCATTAATGTCTGAACCGCTGGCAACAAAAGTGATTAAACGCGTAAGTGAACATGTCCAAAGTGGGCCCAAAGTGTCAATATTTTGTGTGGCCACCATTATTTTCCAACACTGCCTTAACCCTCTTGGGCATGGAGTTCACCAGAGCATCACAGGTTGCCACTGGAGTCCTCTTCCTATCCTCGATGATGACATCACGGAGCTGGTGGATGTTAGAGATCTTGCGCTCCTCCACCTTCCATTTGAGGATGCCTCACAGATGCTTAATAGTGTTTAGGCCTGGAGACATGCTTGGCCAGTCCATCACCTTTACCCTCAGCTTCTTTAGCAAGGCAGTGGTTGTCTTGGAGTTGTGTTTGGGGTCGTTATCATATTGGAATACTGCCCTGCGGCCCAGTCTCCGAAGGGAGGGGATAATGCTCTGCTTCAGTGTGTCACAGTACATGTTGGCATTCATGGTTCCCTCAATGAACTGTAGCTCCCCAGTGATGGCAGCACTCATGCAGCCCCAGACCATGACAATCCCACCACCATGTTTGACTGTAGGCAAGACACGCTTGTCTTTGTACTCCTCATCTGGTTGCCGCCACACACGCTTGACACCATCTGAATCAAATAAGTTTATCTTGGTCTCATCAGACCCTAGGACATGGTTCCAGTAATCCATGTTCTTAGTCTGCTTGTCTTCAGCAAACTGTTTGCGGGCTTTCTTGTACATCACCTTTAGAAGAGGCTCTCAGATCCTCAGAGAGTTCTTTGACATGAGGTGCCATGTTGAACTTCCAGTGACCAGTATGAGAGAGTGAGAGCGATAACACCAAATTTAACACACCTGCTCCCCATTCACACCTGAGACCTTGTAACACTAACGAGTCACATGACACCAGGGAGTGAAAATGGCTAATTGGGCCCAATTTGGACATTTTAACTTAGGGGTATACTCACTTTTGTTGCCAGCTTTAGGCATTAATGGCTGTGTGTTAAGTTATTTTGGGGGGACAGCAAATTTACACTGTTATACAAGCTGTACACTCACTACTATACATTGTAGCAAAGTGTCATTTCTTCAGTGTTGTCACATGAAAAGATATAATAAAATATTTACAAATATGTAATAGGTGTATTCACTTTTGTGAGATACTGTATACAGTGCATTGCGAAAGTATTCGACCCCCTTGAACTTTTCTAACTTTTGCCACATTTCAGGCTTCAAACATAAAGATATAAAACTGTAATTTTTTGTGAAGAATGAACAACAATGGGACACAATCATGAAGTGGAACGAAATTTATTGGATATTTCAAACTTTGTTAACAAATAAAAAATTGAAAAATTGGGCGTGCAAAATTATTCAGCCCCTTTACTTTCACTATAACATGTTTTTTTTTTTTTTTAACAAATCTTTAAAATAATTGTCAGTCCTGTTGAAATCCAGAGGGTTGGGAGGTATGGCATAGGAGCTAGGACCATAAAAGATTTCTGTCAGGATGGACAGATATTTGTCTGTGCTTGCAGCCTTTTTAAAGAGACAACATGGGGAAATGACCATGTATTTGCAGAAATGCACTAAATGTGTTTTTTTTATTTTGCTCATATATCCTAAATGTTTTTTTTAATAAATGTGACTAGTGTATATGCCTGACTTTGGCTTCATATCGGCCACTTATGACCGTTGACAGATGAATTCCGGCTAGGGGAGGGAGTGACAGCACTAGGGGGAGTAGGGTTGCCACCTTTTCTTCAAGTCAAACCCAAACACTTTAGTGGTGCATGGGAATTTATTTTTGTTGTAGTATACTCAATAGAATTGTAAAAGGCCTGGGACACTTTTAGATGGCTCAAAGAAAGTAGTGATGTGCCACGGTGAACAGTGGGTCTGGCCAATTTGCAAAAGCAGTGGGAGGGGTTTAAAGTGGGCAGGGTTAAATAAAAACAAAAACATTCTTATATCTACAAAATATATTTAGATTACACAACTATGACACAGGGATGTCGCTGGGCAGCCGTAAAATACAGTGCATGTCCTGTTATGTGTGTACACAAGATCCAGAGTGACAGAGTAGAGTGTGTATCCCCTTATATTTACAGACAGATCCAGTGAGACAGTACAGTGTGTCCTGCTGTATGTGTGTACACATATACTGGAAATGTAGCAGAATCCCCCGACCCCCCCCCCAGAGTGGAATGCATACTATGCATTCAGTATTAAGAAATTTGGGAGTGAAGTTGCAAGGGTTTATGACTTTAAGATACAAACAAACATGTTTTCATGCAGGCAGAACTGTAGTACCCCATATCACCCAACTACTTTCTGGTGGGAACCTTGAAACGCCTTTTGTTTACCCGAGTATAACTCATTTTAGGTGACCCAGTCATTGTAGGTTTTCATGATGTCTTAAAAAAAAAATGATGCATGATAGTGTCAATACTAAGAGGGGGAACTCCAAAGACATAGTACAAATGCAGAACACTCCAGTACTTCACAAAAACTATTACAGCCATCCTCCCCAGATGTTAAAGTCTATTATCTCAGATGTTCCTCACACAAGGTGTACTTTCCTTTTATGCAAAAGGCTGCTTCTTCTTAGGCCCAAAGGCCATTCTAAACCAAGCCACAAGACCCACTAGATGGAGATCAGGGGGTGGCAAGGTTTCTCTTTCTGTCCCCAATTTGTCCTCATTCACCCCCCTGGGAGTTCAGCTCTGCGGAGGGTTCTTTCTCTCTCCTCCAGCACAACGCTACATCAGGGGCGTCCTGCTCCCATACCTCAACTCCACTGGGCCGCCACCCAGAGCTGGCATATATAGGAGCACAATGTCCACCCTCTACATCACTTCAGGAGGAGCTAAAATGAAATGGGCACTAACACCTGTCAACATGTACAAAGATATAATTCAGATTTTAGACGTCTGTGGTAACATAAACTTCAGTTTTGGTGAGATACTCCCTAAGGGTTAATTTATTTGAAATGTAGCCAGGTGCTTGGCTAGAGACAGAAAGTGATTTAGGACACTGCGCTGCAGTGCTCTCTGTGCTTCCAATAGAATTCAGCTGAAGGGGTTAACACTACCTTGCCCTGATCCATCAGTCAGAGCTGACAAGCAGAAGGTGCTCAAGAGACTTAAAAGTGGGCAGTATCGAATTGTGGGAAATATAGTTTGGGGAAGGATCACGCTATGGGAGTCAGTAGACTAGAACTGCAATTCCAAATGCAAGCCAGGTATAAAGAGAGGGAGAGTTGTTTTTTCGCAGTCTGAATACCAAAGGATTTCCTCTTTGCTGCAAGGAAATCGATATGTGCACATTGCTGCTCCTGTGTGCCCATCAACCTGCTACAGGTTTGCGGCAAAGACGGAGACCAGAGTGCTGTTAAACTGGATAGTGAGGAATGGAGTTGCTTCAGGCAAATCCAGAAGTGAGCTGACATTTGAACAGTGGGATCCCTGTGGGATCTACTGGGATTGTACTCATGTGCACCACCGTAAAGACTGGGCTCCCAACTCTAGTTGGTTGAAGCAGTAGGGCTAAAGACTGCTCACTCGGATAGCTGCTTCATAAGAATTTTGCCTATTGTCTATAATAAGAGGTACCTCTTTAGGGAGTAATACATTTCATTGTTCCCATTCATATAGCGTGCTATCAGCATGCATGGATATAGCCTACTGTTTACAGAGGAGTTATGACAGTATTAATTGCTGTTACTGTTTCGAATGTCATTACATATTGCTGAGTTTGTGGATTACTGGGTTTACTCTAATTTAGCTGCATAAAACTGCATTCTCTACTGCTATAGCCTAGTGAACATATTGTCTAGTGAACTGTGAATGACCTAATCCTTTACTTATTAATTTATGTGCATAATGCTATTTACTGCAACTCAAGACAATATATTGGATTAATTTATCACTAACCAGTCTGATATTTGCTTTTAACCACTTGCCGACCGCCTCCTGTACATTTACTGCGGCACGCAGCCGCTTACAGGCAAAGTGACGTAGTACTACGTCACTTGCCAAAGAGCCTGTAGGGGGCGAGCACGCGCCGCCGGGGGCATGCTCCCCGCCGGCCACTCGCAATCTCCCTCAGGAGTGGGAGAAAGACAGACGGCTGATGTAAACACAGCCGTCTGTCATTCTCCCTGAAGTAATGACAGAGGCTATGCAATCCTGCTATGTAGGATCGTATGACTCTGTGATTACTTCACTAGCCACGCCCCCTAACAGTTAGAATCACGCCCCTAGGGACACACTTAACCCCTTGATCACCAATAAAGTTAACCTCTTCCCTGCCAGTGTCAATATTACAGTAACAGTGCATATTTATTGCACTAATTACTGTAGTAATGTCACTGGTACCCCCAAAAGTGTCAAAAATGTCAGTCAGGGGTCCGATCTGTCTGCCACAATGTTGCAGTCCCGCAAAAAAAATCACAGATCGCCGCCATTACCAGTTAAAAAAAAAAACATAAAAATTACATAAATCTTTCCCGTAGTTAGTAAATGCAATAACTATTGCGCAAACCAATCAAAATACGCTTATTGCGATTTTTTTTTTACCAAAAATATGTAGCAGAAAACAAATTGGCCCAAAATATAAAATTTTGATTTTTACTTTTTTTTTGAGAATTTCATATAAAAAATGTGAAAAATATTATTTTTTCAAAACCGTTGCTCTTTTTTTGTTTATAGCGCAAAAAATAAAAATCGCACAGGTGATCAAATACCACCAAAAGAAAGCTCTGTTTGTGGGAAAAAAAAGGACATAAATTTCATTTGGGTACAGCGTTGCACGACCGCGCAATTGTCCGTTAAATTCACGCAGTGTCGAATCGCAAAATAGGGCCTGGTCTTTGAGCAGCCAAATCCTCCGGGGCTTAAGTGGTTAAACCCTGAACCCTAATTGTACAGGGTATCTGCATTTGTGCCCTCAGTAGCAGTGCAGTATCCATTTGCTTAACCTGGTGTGTCAGAGGGGCTGAGGTTGTTCTTAGAGTCAAGGCAGAAGAACAGAAAACCCAATCTACCATGCAGCTTCTGGGGGGTAGCCCTACATAAATGATGCAGACATAGCAGATTTCCTAATTAGAACAGAAGAAGTCAGAATGTGTATGCAATCAATATAGTGAAACAAACAGCTATTTCTTCACAGCAACAAAAGGTATGATCTGCTACAAAGTTTTTTAAAGTTCCTACAGTATACATTGATCACTCAGAAGGGATGTTTTTTTTTTTTTTTTTTCTAAGTGCAATTCCTTTTTATTGGCCATGTTTAAAGCCCCACTCTGGTCCAATAATGAAGAAACTCTCTTTCTCCTCCCTCACACCCCCTCAAACCCAACCCATCCTTAAAGTGGAATTCCAGGCCTAAACCTGCTCCCACCCCACTTCTAACTCCTATTCGAATAACCCTGTGAAAGGAAGATGTGTATATTTACCTGTTCTAAAGGTTCCTTTGGTCCGGTCATGTGATCAGCTCCTAGCGAGGGCTTTAGAGGAGAGGAGGTACAGCCAACAACAAATGCCACATAGTAAGCCTATGAACGACATCCCCGCTCAGAAATTTAAGCCATTGTTGCTGATCTCTCCTCTTCCCCAAAGTCGGCCGCTGGTGAGATCAAATGACCGGACTGGAGTGCCCACAGAATAGGTATGTATAAGCAACAGGAGGGTGGGTAGGGCAGTCCGCCAGACTGCCTCTGCCGCTCACTGACACAGGAGAGCAGCGCAGGTGGCACTGTGTTTGAAGCAGAAGGAGACAGGGAGAACTCCAGCAGTTCCCGCTGTTTATTTTAAGGGTTCCGGGGGGGGGGGCTATATATTGTAGAGCGTTCCATGGAGGGCTGTATAATGTAAAGGGTTCCATTTAGGGGCTGTATAATATAAATGGTTCCATGGGGGGCCTGAAGAGCCTAAAGGGTTCCATGGGGGGGGGGGGGGGCTGGATAATGTAAATGGTTCCATGGGGGGTATACAATCTAAAGGGTTCCATGGGGGGGGGCTGTGTAATTTAAAGGGTTCCATGGGGGGGGGGGGCTGTATAATCTAAAGGGTTCCATGGGGGGGGGGCTGTATAATGTAAAGAGTTCCATTGGGGGCTGTATGATGTAAATGGTTCCATGGGAGGGGGGGCTGTATAATCTAAAGGGCTCCATGGGAGGGCTGTATAATGTAAATGGTTCCATGGGGGGGGCTGTATAATCTAAAGGGTTCCATGGGGGGCTGTATAATGTAAACGGTTACAAATGGGGGGGGGCTGTATATTGTAAAGGGTTCCATGAGAGGGCTGTATAATGTAAAGGGTTCCATGGGGGGCTGTATAATGTAAAGGGTTCCATGAGAGGGCTGTATGAATGTAAAGGGGTCCATGGGGGACTGGATAATGTAAAGGGGCACATGGGGGGCTGTGTAATGGAAAGAGGTCAATGGGGGGCTGTGTAATGTAAAAGGGTTCAGAGGTGTGAGGAGAGCTGTGTAATGTAAAGGGGTTTATGGGGGGGGGGGGCTTTGTAATGTAAAGGGGCCCACAGGGGGGGCTGTGTAATGTAAAGGGGTCCATGGGTGGGGCTGTGTAATGTAAAGGGGTCCATGGGGAGATGTGTAATGTAAAGGGGCCCATGGGGGGGCTGTGTAATGTAAAGGGGCCCATGGGGGGCTATGTAATGTAAAAGGGTTCAGAGATATGGGGTGGGGGATCTGTGCAATGTAAAGGGGTCAAGAGGTGTGGGAGAGGAGCTGTGTAATGTGATGGAGTCTAGAGGTTTGGGGCAGTGTAATGTGACGGGGGCCAGAGGTAGGGGGCTGTGTAATGTGAAGGGGTCCAGAAGTAGGGGGGCTAGTGATGCCATTGGCAGTAGTACATAGTAAGTGTGTCACTGGCAGTTACATGTATTTCTGTCTGGAGCCTCAACTAAATTGGTGCCCTTTTTGCAGAGGAAGAGGAGGGACCTGGCAGCCAGGGGGAACAGAGGGAGGAGAATTCTTTCAGGTTCCGGGACGCAGTGCTCGGAGGTGCTACCGACGACGTCACTTGACGACACGACAATGTGCGGTGCGTCGCCTGCCCGCCTTTTCAGATATAGGATCCATCCCGGATGCTCTAGGTATTCCCCTGTGTATAAGCATTCTTAGATGTGATGGCTGTATTAAAGTGATTGTAAACGATCACCTTGTAAAACAACCCGGTCAGTTTGTATATAGATACTTTTCCTTTAAGCAACGTTCCCTCTGTTCTTAGCTGCATAATAGCTAGGGTAGGAGAAACAGCAGCACACTGATCTTTCCAGTGAAATGCTATGCAAGGGAGGTGTGTCAGCACAAGTCTGATTATTGGAGGAGAGTGCTTAGTGTGGTCAGTTCTAATAGAAAAGCAAAGGGGCTGACAGGAACACCAGGGATTTCACACAAAAAGAAGCAACACAAAAAGGACAGGATACTTTTTTAAAAAAAAGTACATGGTACAGCAGACACATATCAGGAATATGAAATGTTGGGTTTACATACACTTTAATTTCCTTTTTTATGCTTTCTTTCTTCTATTTTCATCTGGTGATCTGGGCAGTAAGTGTGTTGTTTTTGACAGAAAAGCTTTCTTGCAGTTACAGAGATGGGATGTTGTTGTGCACCTTGGCACAAATAATTTGTCCTAGAATGATGTGCATTCTTTATAGAAGGGTTTTCAGAATTTGGGCCAGGATCTTTAACAGTTAGGGTGTGCTGTTACATTTTCAGAGCTCTTAACTGTGAATAATTGAAAAAAAGAGAAAGTACTTTGTATAGCAAAGTTCAATGCTTGGTTGAAGGATTGGTGCAAAGCTGAAGGTTTAGGTTATGTTAGTCACGATGCTATCCGGTGGTTGACATTGAGCTGTCCAAAAGTGATGGTCTGCATCCCTCACACAAGGACACTGAGCTTCTTAGTATGGAATTTATGTCTAGGTACAACATGAACCTTTTGGAAATTACACATGGTTCAAGGATTAAAATGACTGGGAAATACCAATACCAAGGTACACACTATACAGGAATGACAGAGCAATAAAGAGGGAAGGTGGAGTTGCCATATATGTCAAAAATAGTATAACGCTAACATTAATTCAAAAAAACAAATGATATACTCGAAACCCTGTGGGTCTGCCTTCCAACCAGAGAGGGCTCTTCCCTTAGAATTTGTGTAGTATACAGACTGCCAGGACAGACGGAAGATTATGTTAAAGTGGTTGTTAGGCCACTATGTGATCTTTACATCATCCCCTCTGTTAAGTGCCGGGACAAGGTTATCTAGAGCCCAGGGCGCCCCCCCCTCCCAATAAAGAAAAAAAAGATGTGTGAGCATTGTTTCAGTAAAAATCCCCCCCCCCCCCCCCACCACCACCAAAAAAACTGAGCACTAGTCTGCATATTTACCACCTAAACATAAATTCCCCCTTCTCCCAGTACAAATCCACCTCCCTGCTGTAGTCCCCCCCTCTTAGCACAAATCTTTGCACCCCACACCCCCAGCACAAATGCCCCCTGCCCCCAAAAAATGACCCCTTCTAGCGCAAATCCTCTACCTCTAAAATTTCCCCTCCGAGTATACATCTTCTCCCTTCCACTCCAATCCCCCCCCTCCCAACACAAATCTTCTTCCCCACATCCCTCCTCCGATCACAAATCCCCCTAAATCACTACTTTTGGCACCCTCCTAGAACAAAACTTTCTCCCTTGTCACCCCCCAAATTCCCCCTTCTAACACAAATCACATACTCTTTAATCTCCTTGTGGTGCCCCCCAAACCTCACATGATACCCAGGGCAGCTGCCCCTCCTGTCCACCCCTTGTCACGGCCCTGCTTCTGTTAGATTACAAACTGTTTCCTTGGGTCTGTGCTTTATTAATAAAAAGCAGATTTCTACCTGTTTTCACAGCTACTATCAGCAATCACGTGACTCCCGAACTCTCTTCTCTCCCTGTCTGAAATCTCCAGGGGGCCAAGAACTTCCTCTGACGTCAGAGGGGGAGGAAAGGAGGAGAGAACTGTCATTCACGTGATGGCCGGCGGCGCTCTGAAAACAGGTAGAAATCAGCTTTTTTTAATGAAGCAAAGACACAGGATACAGTTTGTAATCTAACAGAGGGGATGATATAAAGATCACATTGTTTTGTAGCAGCTGGGAGGGGGAGCAGATCGGCGCTGGAGAGCTGACAGACGAGGGGGGGGGGGAGACAGCAGGAGACAAAGGAGAGCTACAAATAGCGGCGGATGACGGAGACACATATGCTGACCACGGTGTCAGGGCTCAGCAGCCATGATACACTGTGGTCAGTGTACAGAGGGGAGGGTAGAAACTGACAGGATCAGCCAGGTTTTTTAGGTGATACGGGGTGGCAAATTACACAGCACAAGCACTTTGCTGTATATCATGCTTTAAGGGGTAACAAACCCTTTAACTTGTTGATTGATGAGATAACGCAAATGGCAATGAAAGAAGAGTTTTTCATTTTGGATGACTTTAACATGCCTGACATTAACTGGAATTCTCAAATTGCTATTACAAGCAGGAGCAGGGATGTAATGGAAGCACTGGATGGGGTTTCTCCAAAACAGTTAGTAAAATGCCTAACCTGAGGTGACCATATTCAAGACCTAGTACTGACAAATGGGGATCTACTGTCTGATGTTGAGGTGGGGGAGAATTTGAGTTCTACTGTTCACCAATGTTTTAAGTGTGATATTAAAACAAGAACTAAAAAATCATATATAAAAACTTAAGTTTTAAATTTCAAAAGAACACATTTTGTTGAAATGGGGAAAGTTCTAAAAACAAAATAAAAGGTTGGAGTAAAAAGACAGGAGTAAGTAATCAGTGGGCACTAATAAAGTCTACCATCCTGGAGGCAACTGCAACTAGATTGTATGTCAGGCAAATTAGTAAGAATAAATGGAAGAAAAAAACCAATAGGGTTCACTAAAGAGAAAAGTAGGATAGTGAAGGAAAAAAAAACAGCATATAGAAGATTTAGGGAAACAGGAAGTATAGCTGACAGAGAAGAGTATACAAATAGACAAAAGGAGGCCAAACACATTATTAGTGCTTCCAAAGCACAGAAAGAAGAGGAAATTGCTAAATCTATTAAGAAAGGCGATAAAACCTTTTCTCGGGTATATTAGTGATAGAAGGAAAACATTCAATGGGATCACTAAAACAAATTGCACTGACAATAACATGTGGGGGAATCACATTGATTCTCGTAATGACAGTTTATTTTTAGGATTTCTGCAGACAGAGACAGCAGAGGAATTGGCTCAGTAAAAGCCTAATAAATCAATAGGCCCTGATTGTATTCTTTTTAATCAACCTATTCTAACAGGGGAAGTTCCCCGTGACTGGCGGACAGCTAATATTCTACCTATCCACAAGAAGGACAGCAAGGTGGCAATTAAAGGCCAATGAGTTTATCATCAGTTGTAGTCAAGTTAATGGAATCACCCCTGAAAAGAAGGATCGTTGATCACTTAAAAATACACAACTTGCTGGACCCAAAGCAGCATGGCTTTACTGAGGGCAGATCACGTCAGACTAATCGGATTAACTTTTTTTACCATATTACCAATGTTTTGGACCAAGGTGGTGCTGTGGACATACCATATCTTGATTTTAGCAAAGCATTTGATACAGTTAGTTCCACATAATGATCTAATACAAAACATTTGTACAAGCCAGGACTTAACCCTTGGATTGTCCAGTGGATATGCAGTTGGCTAAAGGATAGATATCAGAGTGTGGTTGTAAATGTGGTTCACTCAGAACAGAGACCAGTCACTAGTGGTATACCACAAGGCTCTGTACAGGGTCTTGTTCTATTTAATGTCTATGTAAGTAATATAACTAAAGGTTTGTTGGGCAAGGTATGTTTTTTGTGGATGATACAAATGTTGATGTCCCTGGAGGTGTCTGTAACATGAAACATGATTTGGCATTGCTGGAAGATTAGTGAAAGCAGTGAAAACTGCAGTTCAATGTTTCTAAATGTAAAAATAATGCACCTAGGGAAAAATAATCCCTTGAGAGAATACAACATTGGGGGTACAGTGTTGGTCAGCAATACATAGGAAAAAAGATTTGGGGGTACTTATTTTAGATTATTGCAAAATGAGCAAGTAGTTTGGCCACGCAGTGGGAAAAGTGAATAGAGTTCTAGGGTGCATCACAAGACCGGTCATCAGCAGGAGGAAGAAGGTCCTGATTGCCCTTCATAGAGCTTTAGTGAGACCTCATTTAGAATACTGTGTCCAGTTCTAGAGACGTCACTTATAGAAAGATATTGATAAAATAGAACAAGTCCAGAAATATATTGAGAGAGACTTCAGGAACTAAATATGTACAGTCTGGAAGAAAGAAGGGAAAGGGGAGACATGATTGAAACCTTTAAATACATCAAGGGAGTGAATAAGGTTCAGAAGGGCAGTTTTTTTACATATGAAACCAAAATGAAGAACACGGGGCATGACCTAAAACTAAGTGGAGGAAAGTTCAAAACTGATTTTAGAAAGTATTATTTTATAGAAATGGTAGTTGATGCTTGGAATGCAATGCTGCTGCCCAAATCTGTCCCTTGTTCCTTGTTCCTTAATCCAGAGTGATATTGATATAATCAGGGCTTTTTTTCAGCAGGAACGTGGGGGGACCCAGTTCCAGCACCTCTAGCACTGAGTATATGTAATGGCAAGAGGTGCTGGGGTGTGCTGGAGGGTCTATTGACGATGGCTGCTAGGAAATCTATGGTTGCTGGTGGGGGTTTATTGTTGCTGGAGTGGATCTATTGTTACGAGGGGTATTTTGTTGCTCAGAGTCTATTGTTGCAGGGGGAATCTATTGTTGCTGAGGGCGTCTATTGTTGCTGTGGAGGGTATTTTGTTGTTCGGGGTCTATTGTTTCAGCAGGGGACTATTGTTTCTCAGGGATCTATTGTTGCGGGGGTATCTAATGTTCTGTTGTTGTTGAGGGGGTGGGGTGGGGGGTCTATTGTTACTGGCTACATTTTAAACCTTTCTTATTATCACTAACAAATTCCATAAAAATGATTTAGCACTACAAAGATATACTTGGTTCCGTATTCTCTTAAAGGGCAGTACAGGGAGGTGGGTAGGGGTAGAACCAAGGGGTGATGCTCAGAGGTAGGTAGGGGGTGACTCGAAAAGGAGGAGTACCTACACCTATTTTCTGAGAGAAAAAGCACTGGGTATAATTCAGGTGGTGTGTTATTGGCCAGATGACCACGGGAAAACTGAGGGAAAAAAGCCTAAAAAAAGAAAACCAATACAGCTGTTTTTGGTTTTGGGTTTAATGCCGCATTAAACTGGCATGCCCTTGTGCATCACAGGCTGATTGTAAATACTGTAAAAATATGCGATTAGGTAAGGGTGGATGTTCAGTTATATTATCTCTACAAGAAAGCAATCAATGGCCAACATGCAGTTATTTTTCTTTTATGAAATAAATTCTGATTGATTGCTTTGGGCTGCTACACTTTTTATCATTATTAGAATAGCCTGTATGTTCAGGAAGACTAAGCGTAGCAGATACAAGCACTTAATGCTAATAAGCCTTACTAGAATGTGTAAATGACTTTGATGCTAAAGCCTGACACCACATAAAAGTCGTTTTTCTCAAAGTTCCTCCTCCTCCTTGACCAAGCAGAACTGTGGCATTTCATGCCAGGGATTCTCAGAGTTCAAGTGGATTTCCACCTGCCAACTCTTCGGTGGTATTTCTCACTGTATCAGGAATCAACACAGCGACACTTCCAATCCAAACTGTGCTTTGCTCTTTTCTATAACCGGCATTGATTACACAGCAGCCCTGACTAGTAGTGGAAGCTAAAACAGCACTTGTTTGCTTCGTTCTCACTTTTTAACTGAAAAGAGGAAATGCTTCAGCAATTTGTGGTGAGTTTTTCTGACATACAGATATCCTTGGCATGGGACTGTTGGAATCCTGCTAGTTATTGCAGGCGTAATAATATTAATTGGTATGATACGGAAAAAGGATCCAGCAGCGGTTACAGTATAACCCTCCTTGGTTGACAGGCCACATTTTTTTGTCTTGGCTGCAGTTGCATGTTTAAACAAATAGACATTGCTTCATATTAAATAATGAAATATGGTCAAAGACCATAGAAACATAATCTCATGATAATGATCTAGGGGGCTTTCACATGTATTTATATGCATTAATGCACCCTTATATTGCACATTACCACATGCAGCTTCACATGCTTGGGAAAGTTTACCCACCTTTTGTGTATTTTAGGGGAATGTTTTGAAAGCTGTAAATGTGACGTTCCCCAAACATTCGCTACAGGTGTATCTTCCTGGTGCATGTGTTTTAAATGACATATTTAAAATTAATTCACCTGCAGTGAAGGAATGCTTTATAAATATGTCCCGAATGCTGATCATACACTAGCTAAATTATCGTTCGAAAACCTGTCATTTGGTCCGTTCGTACGTTTTTTGTCCAGTTAATGGGCACAAATAGAAAATCAGTTTTAACTTTTCAGAGCTGAAAAATCTAGGGAACAGTTTGGAAAGTTCTGCCGAACGAACGATAAATTGAAAGGTTAATATGTTTCTGGCCCAAACTGTTTGCATTAGGCATATGTGACAAAGCAAATGAAAAACGGATTCATTTATGTCCATTGAACGATTTATCGATCAAAATTCGGTCAATACATGTTGACAAAATCATTTGCTCTTACAGGCGAGTGTTCTTTATTCCAAAACGAGTTTGAACACAATTTTCCAGCTACTGTATGACCAGTATAAGTGTAGGTTCACACTGCGGCCGGTTTGAAATTATGCGAATTTAGCTGAACTCTCACGATTTCAAACCAGCATTATTATTTCGACTTCAGGGGGCGATTTCACAGATATCTGTGCGGGTTCCTGCACAGATGTCTATTGAAATCTCCCCCCGAAGTCGCCAAAAGTAGTGCAGAAACCACTTTTGGGAATAAGTGCGGCGCCGTAGAAGTCGGTTTTGCACGGATTCGGACTGTGCCATTGCCGGCAATTGGCTCCGATTTGACCAATCGCATGTCAAATCGGACCGATGTGAATGTGGAATAATCTACATTTTTGTTCATCTGTTACGTAAAGGTATAAAACTATAGATTTGCTTTAGTGCATATGCTCTGCAAACACACATAATTAATATGATAATTGTAATTTTGTGTGTTTGCTTCTAGGGGCATGATTCACAATCACAAAATATGCACTGGGCTGCAGCACATCATTGTGAACTAACCAAATTATAATAAAAGCAAGTTCTATTTTAATGCCTGTATGGAAAAAGAGAGGTGTTAAGCTGCAGATTTTATATTCCAATTAATTAAAATAGACCTTTCAGAAACTTTATAAGTATGAAAAAATTCTTGACATGCCACAATATACAGCAACTCACGCAGAGGGAACATTAATCTACATTTCAGAACAAAGAGCACACATCTGTGCATGCTACTTGCGCTGAGACTGCTTTACCACTGACAGCTGGGGGTCTAAGACAACTGATCAGAAATTAGTGGGAATTTTTTTTTACAAAAATTCCCACATGCAATGTGCATTACAGTGTGTAAAAAAAAAGAATAAGTGTAAATAAATAAATAAAAAAAATACAATTTTAGTTTATAATAAAAAAAAAAAAACAGGAGCAGGAATTTTTTTAAAGCAGTGTACCAAATGAAACCTTTACATGCTTTATGTGTCATAATGCAGCATTTATTTAGGTAGCAAATTATTCATAGAGTTACCGTCAAGTTAACCAATGCACACTAAATTTGTTCTCAGGATCTAAGATTCATTGAACTCTGATCATGAAATGGGATACAAAGGGGGAGATTTACTAAACCTGCTGCACACAGCATCCGGTGCAGCTGTTCATAGTAACTAATCAGTTTCTAAGTATTGTCAAAGCTTAATTGAACAAGCTGAGGTTAGAAGCTGATTGGTTACTATACACAGCTGCAGCAGATTCTGTTACAGATCTTGCACTCATATGTTTACAATATCGTTGACTTTAATTTATCTACCTTCATCCTTAACATGAGCTCCTCTTAAGAAGAATGTGTAATGGCTTTGCACATAATGTATTTATCGTTATAGTCAGAATTCTTAACCACTTAAGCCCCGGAAGATTTGGCTGCTGAAAGACCAGGGGGTATTTTGCAGTTCGGCACTGCGTGACTTTAACGGACAATTGCGCGGTCGTGCGACGCTGCACCTTATCGAATTTGATGTCCTTTTTTTTCCCACAAACAGAGCTTTTTTTGGTGGTATTTGATCACCTGTGCGATTTTTTGATCGTGCGCTATAAACAAAAAAAAGAGTGTCAATTTTGCAAAAATAACAATATTTTTCACATTTTTTTATATGAAATTCCCCCCAAAAAATGTATATTTATAACATTTTCGGCCAATTTGTTTTATGCTACATATGTTTGGTAAATAGAAAAAACACAAAAAGCGTATTTTGATTGGTTTGCGCAAAAGTTATCGCGTTTACTAACAAAGGGAAAGATTTTTGTCATTTTTGTTGCTTTTTTTTTTAACGCGTAATGGCGGCGATCTGCGATTTTTTTTGCGATACTGCAGAGTGTAAAATATGGTGCAGCTGTGCATGGTAGCCAATAAGCTTCTAACTTCAGTTTGTTCAATTAAGTTTTGACAAAAAAAAAACCTGGAAGCTGATTGGTTTCTCTGCATAACTGCAGCAGATTTTGCACTCTCCAGTTTTAGTAAATCAACCCCAAAGTGACATTCTATTCATTTCCATGCACGGCCACTTAGTTGAGCTAAGTGACCTTGCATAAAAATGCAGGATCGCACAGAGACCTGCTGAGCAGTTCCAAAACATGCAGCTGTTTTGTATTTTTCCGCACCACTCCCTGTGCACACCACCCCAAGGAAGTGCAAATGGGGAACACAGAAAACCATTCCTATGCAGAAAAATGCAGCTCTCTTCACAAGTATGAACCAGCCCATAAATACGATCCAGGAGGAGCTATTGGGACTGACTTACTAAAGGCAAATGGACTGTACACTTTGCAAAGTCAAGTTGCTCCAGAGCTTAGTAAATTAGGTAAAGCGTCACTTTGCAAAGAATACCCAATATCAAGAAAAATTTAAAAAAACAGCATTTTTGCTTGCACATGATTGGATGATGGAAGTCAGCAGAACTTCCCGTCTTTTACCAAGCTCTAGGGCAACTGCACCTGCAAAGTGCACAGTCAATTTGTCTTTTGTAAATCAACCCTTGAGGCTTAATTTTCACACTTTAACCACTTGCCAACCGCCCGCGGCATATATTTTGAGGCAGGATAAGTCGGCTGCGCGAATCGAGTACGGCGGTTCGGGGGAGCGCTCCTAGGCAGCAGGGATGACGATCCACGGGATTACCAACAGGCACCCGTGATCACTCCCCGCTGAGTGAGAAGGACGGTCAGCTGTTGTAAACACAGCAGACCATTGTTCTGTCTGAAATGATCACAGAGCGCCTGTGATCCTTCTATATAGGTAGAAAGCTCTATTTGTATGAAAAAAAGGACATCAATTTTATTTAGGTACAGCATCGAGCGATTGTCCGTTAAAGTGCCAAATCGCAAAAAAATGGCCTGGTCATTAGGGGGCAAATTCTTCCGGTCCAGAAATGATTAAATACTGTGTTTTTGTCAAAGGAAGCCTGCTGTTTAAACAGCAGGGCTCATCCCTTATCTCATGGCTCAGTTACAATCAGACAAATTATGCCTTAAAGCAAGTAACTCTTTAGCTAACCCATAGTGCTACGGGAATCTTTTTGTGGTTTATTAATAAATATTTACTTGTAAAACCAAGTGAGCATTCTATCTAGTAAAATAATAGATAAACAATGGTTTATTGTGTATACATGTAAAAGAAACCTATAGTAAATTGATCTATAACAATTATAGTTACCCTTTAAACTTTAAATGTATTCACAGACTAGCAGTATAAATGTACTGCTGCAGTGGAACAGATAACATGATGATGAGTGAGGGTCTCTGGAATGAAGTCATAAAAGTGACTGCTCTGCATACCTGCCCACCAACATACAGGAAAATATAAACAGTGGAGGGGCATTAAATTACAGTGTGTAGTAGGCTGAAAAGCTGTGTCATGTAGGAAGTGGAACCTTTGCCTTGTATTTATGAAAGTCTATGGGTAAAGCAGAAAGCCTATTTAAGGCACACTTTGCTATTATTTAGCACAGTTGTTTAGAAATAGAATTCTGGCAGGGCACGATTTTTCATGAACCACACAATAATAGGCATTGATAAACTATTTATAGTGCATCCAGAAAGTATTCACAGCGCTTCACTGTTTTCACATGGTACAGCCTTATTCCAAAATGGATTGAATTCATCATTTTTCTCAAAATTCTTCAAACAATACCCCATAATGACAATGTGAATTAAGTTTGTTTGAAATCTTTGCAAACTTATTCAAAATAAAAAACTAAAAAAATCACATGTACATAAGTATTCACAGCCTTTACCCTGACACTCAAATTTGAGCTCCGGTGCATCCTGTTTCCACTGATCATCCTTGAGATGTTTCTACCACTTTATTGGAGTGCACCTGTTGTAAGTTCAGTTGATTGGACATGATTTGGAAAGGCACACACCTGTCTATATAAGGTCCCATAGTTACCAGTGCATGTCAGAGCACAAACCAAGCCATGAAGTCCAAGGAATTGTCTGCAGACCTTAGAGACAGGATTGAATCAAGGCACAGAACTGGGGAAGGGTACAGAAAAAAATCTGCATTATTGAAGGTTCTAATGAGCACAGTGGCCTCCATCATCTGTAAATCAAAGACATTTGCAACCACCACAACTCTTCCTAGAGGGGGTCACCCGGCAAAACTGAGCAATCAGGGGACAAGAGCCTTAGTCAGGGAGGTGATCAAGAACCTGATGGACACTCTGACAGAGCTCCAGGGTTTCTCTGTGGAGAGGAGAGAGCCTTCCAGAAGAACAACCATCTCTGCAGCACTCCACTAATCAGGCCTGTATGGTAGAGTGGCCAGATGGAAGCCACTCCTCAGTAAAAGGCACAGGACTGCCCTTCTGGAGTTTGCCAAAAGGCACCTGAAGGGCTCTCAGACCATGAGAAACAAAATTCTCTGGTCTGATGAAACAAAGATTAAACTCTTTGGCCTAAATGGCAAGTGCCATGTCTGGAGAAAACCAGGCGCCACTCATCACCTGGCCAATACCATCCCTACAGTGAAGCATGGTGGTGGCAGCATCATGCTGTGGGGATGTTTTTCAGTGGCAGTAACTTGGAGACTAATCAGGATTGAGGAAAAGATGAATGCAGCAATGTACATAGACATTCTTGATGAAAACCTGCTCCAGAGCGCTGTGGACCTCAAACTGGGGCAAAGGTTCATCTTCCAACAGGACAATGACCCTAAGCACACAGGCAAGATACCAAAAGAGTGGCTACAGGACAACTCTGTGAATGTCCTTGAGTGGCCCAGCCAGAGCCCAGACTTGAACCCAATTGAACATCTCTGGAGAGATCTGAAAATTGATGTGCACCGCCACTCCCCATATAAACTAATGGAGCTTGAGAGGTCCTGCAAAAAAGAATGGGAGAAACTGCCCAAAAATAGGTGTGCCAAGCTTGTAGAATCATACTAAAAAAGACTTGAGGCTCTAATTGGTGCCAAAGCTGCTTCAACAAAGTATTGAGCAAAGACTGTGAATACTTATGCACATGTGATTTTTTTATTTTTGATAAATTTGCAAAGGATTTTAAACAAACTTATTTGACATTGACATTAGGGAATATTGTTTGTAGAATAGTGAGGAAAATAATGAATTTAATCCATTTTGGAATAAGGCTGTGACATAACAAAATGTGGAAAAAGGGAAGTGCTGTGGATACTTTCTGGATGCAATGTATACACACCTATGAAAAAAATAAAAAAGAGGTATTTTCCACTGGATCAACCACAGTAGTTTGGAAATTACAAATCTGATATTTCCATTGCCTTAACGCACTTTATCACCAAATTCACCACAAGGAAAATTGGTGCAGTCCTGTGACTAAATAAATTGAAGACATACCTATACCTGGGTGAAAGAGGTAACTGTAAAGGGCAAAGGTCCTTTTAGTACACTCTTCCTTTAATTAATGCCCTCACTACCCTGAATGCAGCCCACCTGGTTAAATACTTACGTGACTACTTGATCCAGACATCCTTGCTGTGGAGCTGTTCTAAATATAAAGTTGTCCTTGAAAACTACACTTGATTGTCATAAAAAGGGAATTTCTTCACTGTAAAATGCAAATTTGATTTCACAAAAAGTTAATGATGTATATCAAAAATTTATTAGGCAAAAGACAAAAAGTTTTAAATTACATAATTACATAATTAAAGTGTTAACCCACAACAGTCAAATCAGTTAGTATATTCAGTAAAGCATGCTTGTTATACTCACTGTGGAACCTAAGGGAACCTCTGCATTGTGTAAAAAGGCTATTTGATCCTGTATTCTCTGTTTCACAGTCTCCAAACCATCTGCTTATAGAACAGAGCTTTGGGGGAAAGCTGCACATGCTCAGTTTGTTGTGTATTGTTATTGTTAGAGAGGTTTTTTTTTTTTGGGAGAGTGCATGTGATCAGCACAGGGCCAATCACCACTGTCCAAACAGAGGATCAGGGGTCCTGCAGCCTCATAGGACAATCAGGGGAGAATTAAAACTCTTCCTACAAGCTTTAGCCAGTGCTCTGCTGGACACTGATAGAAGGCACAAGACTGCTACCGTGTTTCTCAAAAATAATTATATTAATTTTGGCTACAAAAGACACACTAGGGCTTATTTTCAAGGGATGTCTTATCTATGTCTCCTGTCTTCTCTCTCCCTCTCAGCTCAGGAGTCATCCTTATAATGACATCTTTTATCACAAAAATAAACCTTAGGTAAAGTCATTGTAAAAATATGTAATCCGTTTTGTAAAAAGATTATATGATGTTCAGTGAGTCTCGTTTTGTAACTTTAACCACCTTGGAGGTAATCCCGAGCGTGACTCGGGTGGATTTTTCATTGCAGGATCGGTAACCCCGAGTCACGCTCAGGGTAGATGTGCAGAGAGCGCAGCGGTGTTCTCTTACCTTCTCCTAGCCGAGAGTCCCGCCGCTCCTCCGTCCTCCGTCGGTGTGATCACTTCCTAGTTCCGTTCCCTGCAGCAGCAATGCTGCATGGGAGCGGAACTAGGGAGGGAAATTCAAGAAAAAAAAAAAAACACATTGCACAAAACACAAAACACATTTTATATTATATATATATATATATATATATATATATATATATATATATATGCACACACACATATATATATATATAAAATTATATTATTGATTCAGTTATAATTCATGCGTTATATATTATATATATATATATATATATATATACACACACACATACATATATCTATATATAATATATAATGCATGAATTATAATCTAATCAATAATATAATTTTATTATATATATTATATATTAAATAATAAAATAATATTATTGATTCAATTATAATTCACGCGTTTGTGTTTCAAATTTATCACATCTGGGATGTCTACTAGACTCTTGTTTTGGTCAGGTTTAAGTCAGTAATTACTAAGAATTGTAGGCCTATAATACATAACGCCAAATTTCCATGAAAACAATTGTACCGCTTTTGGTATGTAATTCCTGACATAATCATACCGCCAGGGAGGTTAAAAGAAGATTATATAATGTCCAGTGTGTCTCCTTTTGTAACTTTATTGTTGAAAATACCATATTTACAGCACCCAGCTGGGTGCTCACATGATCTGTCGGGCTCTTCTTATCCACTCCGGGTACTGCCGAGGGAAGGGTCGAGATCCCCGCTGACGCCAGCCCCACTCCAAGCACTGCATAGGGATGGGCCGCTGACATCAGCCGGGAGGAGAGGAGATCTCTGACAGGTTACGTGAGTACCAAGTTACAAAAGGAGAAACACAGAGCATTATATAATCTTTTTGCAAAATGGATTATATATTTTTACAAGGACTTTACTAGGGCTTATTTTCGGGGTACGGCTTATATTGCAGCCCTCCTGAGAAAATCACATTAGGTCTTATTTTTCGAGGTAGGGCTTACTATCAGGGAAACACAATATATAATGCTGATGAGAAAAGGTATTTAGCAGTTTATATTTACTAAAATAAAGTCCATCCAGTTCAACCAACAAAGATGCATCATTGAGCTTGAGCAGTAGATGTAGTTTGCCCTCATTTTGGCTGAACCTGTAAATAACTCTGGAAATAAGATATTCCTTATATTTAAGCATCTTAGTTAGTTGAACAATCACTATGCATTTTCTCTCTCAGTAAGTCACCACCAGTTTAACCAGGGGAAGCTTTGGGGGTTCCCAACATCACTGTAGGTAGTTTGCCATAGTGCATCCGAGATGTAAATGCTTATCATTTATTGGTAAGATTGAATGTGTCTGAGAGGGACTTAGGGCATACAAAGTGGGTGCCAGTCAGAATTTATGGAGGGGGCAGGACTTTGGGCCCCTGATGAAGGGCAGCAAGCTGGAAAAATAAAACTTGGATTTATGGTAGACGTCAATCTGGCTATCTGCTCTGCAGACAAGCCTGGTGGATAAATAAAGCGTAACTCCACTTTCATGAGAAAAAAAAATAGCAAACAAAAAAAAAACAATATAGGGTATACAATTGCAACACAAATCATATTGTAATTGAATGGTATTAAAAATTACCTTTCTTTTTCAATCTGCAGCTGTTGTATTTTCTGAAATTGCAATGCAATATGGCTACCTGGAGATGTTCTGTACACAGAATGTGTACTGACCACACCCCAGAAACATAATTTCCTGCTTGTGTGATTGGCTCACCAATTTTCCCAGAAGTGTGCCTAAGATACAAGTCTGATTTCTGGCATCCCCTGCAACTAAAATATCATTTCTGGTGAGATACTCTCAATATGAACATGTCTAAAGGGATGCAGGCCCAGCAGATTTCCTCATTAGAGCTCTGCAGCTGATAGATAATTATGTAACCACTCCCATTTGACTCACTCAGCACAGAGGAACAAACAATGATTTCTTCAGAATAACAAAAAGTAGGAATCTGCAACAACTTATTTATTTATTTTTTAAATATTTTTATTATATATAATAACAAAACAACAACACACAACACACGCTGAGCATAGCATACAAATATGAAGGTACATAAAGTTATGTTAGGGCATGACCATACAGTGGGTACGGAAAGCATTCAGACCCCCTTAAATTTTTCACTCTTTGTTATATTGCAGCCATTTGCTAAAATCATTTAGGTTCATTCTTCTTCCTCATGAATGTACACATAGCACCCCATACTGACAGAAAAACACAGAATTGTTAACATTGTTGCAGATTTATTAAAAAAGAAAAACTGAAATATCACATGGTCCTAAGTATTCAGACCCTTTGCTCAGTATTTAGTAGAAGCCCCCTTTTGATCTAATACAGCCAGGAGTCTTTTTGGGAAAGTTGCAACAAGTCTTTCACACCTGGATTTGGGGATCCTCTGCCATTCCTCCTTGCAGATCCTCTCCAGTTCTGTCAGGTTGGATGGTAAACGTTGGTGGACAGCCATTTTTAGGTCTCTCCAGAGATGCTCAATTGGGTTTAAGTCAGGGCTCTGGCTGGGCCATTCAAGAACAGTCACAGAGTGGTTGTGAAGCCACTCCTTCGTTATTTTAGCTGTGTGCTTAGGGTCATTGTCTTGTTGGAAGGTAAACCTTCGGCCCAGAGCACTCTGGAGAAGGTTTTAGTCCAGGATATCCCTGTACTTGGCCGCATTCATCTTTCCCTCGATTGCAACCAGTCGTCCTGTCCCTGCAGCTGAAAAACACCCCCACAGCATGATGCTGCCACCACCATGCTTCACTGTTGGGACTGTATTGGACAGGTGATGAGCAGTGCCTGGTTTTCTCCACACATACCGCTTTGAATTAAGGCCAAAAAGTTCTATTTTGGTCTCATCAGACCAGAGAATCTTATTTCTCACCATCTTGGAGTCCTTCAGGTGTTTTTTAGCAAACTCCATGCGGGCTTTCATGTGTCTTACACTGAGGAGAGGCTTCCGTCGGGCCACTCTGCCATAAAGCCGAGACTGGTGGAGGGCTGCAGTGATGGTTGACTTTCTACAACTTTCTCCCATCTCCTGACTGCATCTCTGGAGCTCAGCCACAGTGATCTTTGGGTTCTTCTTTACCTCTCTCACCAAGGCTCTTCTCCCCCGATAGCTCAGTTTGGCCGGACGGCCAGCTCTAGGAAGGGTTCTGGTCATCCCAAACGTCTTCCATTTGAGGATTATGGAAGCCACTGTGCTCTTAGGAACCTTAAGTGCAGCAGAAATCTTTTTGTAACCTTGGCCAGATCTGTGCCTTGCCATAATTCTGTCTCTGAGCTCTTCAGGCAGTTCCTTTGACCTCGTGATTCTCATTTGCTCTGACATGCATTGTGATCTGGAAGGTCTTATATAGACAGGTGTGTGGCTTTCCTAATCAAGTCCAATCAGTATAATCAAACACAGCTGGACTCAAATGAAGGTGTAGAACCATCTCAAGGATGATCAGAAGAAATGGAAAGCACCTGAGTTAAATATATGAGTGTCACAGCAAAGGGTCTGAATACTTAGGACCATGTGATATTTCAGTTTTTCTTTTTTAATAAATCTGCAACAATGTCAACAATTCTGTGTTTTTCTGTCAGTATGGGGTGCTATGTGTACATATGTATACACATGAGGAAGAAGAATGAACTTAAATGATTTTAGCAAATGGCTGCAATATAACAAAGAGTGAAAAATTTAAGGGGGTCTGAATACTTTCCGTACCCACTGTACATACGTACGACCAGTATGGAAAAAAGTTAACCTGCCAACATCAGTTTACACCGTACAGAATGTATTCCAGTCCAACTAGCATCTCAGTTCATGCCCCAGACATCCACAATGCAGGACAAAAAAGGGGTATTGAGTCGCGCTTCATGAGAGTGGCAACATATCAAACCATCAACAACACTAGAGTAGCGCCAACCAAGAAAATAAATAGAGTTCCTATGGGTTTGTGGGAGTGCTCGAAGCCTTGGAGGGCTCCGTCAACCATTTAGACCAAACCTTTTTTATTTATTTATTTCAGGTACTTATATAGCGCTGTCAATTTACGCAGCGCTTTACATATACATTGTACATTCACATTAGTCCCTGCCCTCAAGGAGCTTACAATCTAAGGTCCCTAACTCACATACATACACAGTAGGGCCATTTTTTTTTATCATATTTGCGGAGGCATCCCCTGTTGGCGTAAGTATCTCTATATAATGGCAGGCTATTATTTATCAATTGTTTCCAGAGTGAAAGTGGTGAGGGCATAGGTTTTTTCCAATGAAGAGCAATAGCCTTTCTAGCATAAAATAACGCAACAGTCGCCAACAAACGCTCTGTCCTTGTGGGCAGAATAGGTTCTGCCAATCCCAGCAAATATATAGACATTGAAATCTGCAAGGGGAAGGAAACAAAGGAGTTCAAAAAGGGCTATCGCCTCCTCCCCAAAATCCCACAACCAGCGGACAAGTCCAAAAGATGTGTGAGAAATCCCCTGGGGTCCCACCACACCTCCAGCACCCAGAAGAGAGCGTGGAGTTCATTTTGTGGAGTCTATATGGTGTGAAATATGCACTGTGCACCACTTTAAAGGAATCTGCAACAAAGTTTGTTAAAATCTGTGTACAGAGATCACCCAGAGGGGAATGTTTTTTTCTCAACAAAAGTGGAGTTACACTTTAAAATATTTAAATGCCCAACCTATAAGAATGTTAGCCAGAAAACCCTGCTTTATATGCCTCCCTCCCCTTCTTTGTTATTAGGGGCTTGCTTTCTCTGATTTCCAAACTAAGCTCTACCAAATGTCACCCCATCTAAAAAGAGGGCATGTTCTTTTGTGCCATATGTTTCTTGCATGTGTATATCACAATGAGAATGCGGATATAAGTCTATGTATGCTTTTGTGTACTGTTTGAGTAAGGACTATTTTCTTCTGAAACGTGTAGCTTTTATAGTTGCTCCAAAAAAGTAAAATTTTTGACAGTATCTATCAAGAGTGTAGATCTACCTGTTTGTGTGGGCAATGGCAATCAAGGGCAATGTAATTGGATAAGTGTGCACGATGTAGCTCAAAAGTCAGGATGCAAAGTCCTCTGAAAAAGTGAAACTAAATCAGAGGCGAACAAAAGAGAGTATTCTGACTAATAAAGGTGCTAACCTAATACCCAGCACTTTTACTTTTGCAATCAATTATTGCCAAAATCTAACATACAGCAGCAAACTCTCTCCCAAATTGCAATTCTAATTAAAGGGAATAATTCACTAAATGCCAAGACTAAAACTGAACCTAGACATTTAAATTGGGATTAGTAAATTCAGCTTATTTTTATCAGCAGACGGATAGTATAAAGGCCATTGCATAAACTGAGTTGATTTTAATTGACCTTTTTATTAAATGCAAAAAGTAACCAGTTAATATAACTAGGCATATAACCGTGTATTCCAAGATATTTTACATTTTATATATTACAGATCTTTAGCATAAGACTGTAATTTGGCCTGTTATTGCCCTAGTGAGCAGGAGTAGTGCTCCTTGGAACCTGGAGGTGCAGTGTTAAATTAGTGACTGCAAATATAACACATACAGTATAAGAAATCAAAGTAAAGAATGTATGCATAGGTTGAACTCTCTAGTCCATCATACAAGAAGGTCAGGAGGACGAGACCTCTGAACTTCTCGCATGAGATAAAGTTACTGTCATTGCACAGTCCCAGAAGAAATTGACGTGCTGTGTACTTGTCACTCTTAAAGCCTTGATACCAACCAATCAGGCAAGGAATTTCTACATATTTGTGACTCAGGCAGGATTTATTGTTTTTGGTGGTATAGTGCTATAATGTCTAGGGCATGATCAGGACAAGACATAGTAATCAAGTACTAAAGGTTCAAGGAAAAGGTGAGACATTATCAGTCATTATTTATTCTTTTTTTGCATTTTGAGCAGGCACCCAGTTTCAATATGATTATGCTTGCAAACTACGCATACAGCACAACTTTAGAAACTGTGCAGTGTTAGTGCATGTCTAGATGTCACTAGAAATTTTAGAAATTAGCTGATGTCTAATCAGTGGATGTTATTAGGAAGATGTGTAATTTTGCATCCAGCATCGTTGCCAAAGCACACAGCAACTAGTTCTTACGAATACTAAATGTTTGTTTTAATTTGACATGTAATAAACATTCACTGCACATCAACCACATTAGACTGGTTTCAAAATATTGAAATAGAACTCATAAGGGACTATTGGAACTGCAAAATTGCAGTAAATATTGACTGGTGATGATTAGTGTTGTAGATGGCCCAAAGAGGTGAGGTTGACAAATGAACATATAGTGTATTGTGTAATTAAGCTACATTTAACCAGAAATAGTTGCATATTTTGTGTTTTTTAAACTCTTATATGTAACATGGTAAAAGTAAAGTATTTGAGAATACATGATTGTGCCTAATGTTGAATTAAAGCTCTGCATGCTGATATAAAATCTTTTATATTTAGATAGTTTTTTTGCTTTTATTTACAATGACTATTTTTCCATTTCCCGGTTGATTGAGACACTGGTGGCCTCACAGCTGCCTCCTGGGAAGTTCCTGCTGCATGTTCTGTTTGGTAGACCCAGAATTCTAGGCAGAGTTTAAGGAAGCAAAGGGAAATACATTTGTCTGTTCTTGGGGAAATTGGCTACCATAGGAAGAATGTAGAGAAAAATTAAAAATAGTGTATGCAAACGATTAACAGCTTGCAATTATTTATAAGTATCTATTCGTAGACTGCAATTACTAAACATTTCTAATGTTCTAGATGCTTTTGTTGTAATTTCTATGGGTGAAGTATCTCTTTAAGAGTGCTCCTAAAGCCCAACTCAAACCAACTGCTCAACAAACCAACAACCAGCCCAACCGCTCAAACCTGCTCAAACCTGCTCAAACCAGCTCAAACCTTACAGCATTTGTAACCCTCACCCACTGTATTCAAAACATAAATAGTTTTGGCTGGGGTTGACCTTTAATCGTCAAACCCTTAAAGGAGATTTTCCATAAAAATCTGTCTCTGTTTTGAACATGGCTTCTCTGTGTACTATCAGGGAAAGAAACCCACATTTTACAGCCAGATTACAAGAAAGAACAAAGCCTTCATCATACTGTTGCTTATTGAACTTATTGGACTAAAGGATGAGCAGTAAAATACATTTGTTTCCTTAAAGAATCATTGTATCTGATGGTCGGAATGATATACTAGTAGCTGTGACGTTTTTAGTTATATACGTCTTCCTTGAGAAAAGGACATCACACATCATGATATTATTTTATTTCTGCTGTTTAAACAGTTATTGGCTGAAAGGTTCCTTCAAATCTACTCGGGCTCTTTATCTTTCACTCCAAACAGAATCAGAATATAGCATAGTTGTGTTGAAGCAAAAGAATGATATACAAATATGATCCTTTGTATGTGTGTCTTACAGCTTTTCTAAGCCCCTATTATTTGGTATAGCCATGATCATAAAGCTGGGAATCTACATTAATTGTGGTTTATGCTGTAAATTATTGATTGTTCTACTAGTGGAATTATCTCTGAGCAAGTATATCAGTCAGCTTCCCTACCACTGCCATCTTCTCTGTTTCTTCTTCTTTGTCACCTTCCTTTTTTGGCATTGACAAAGCCAATGACAAAGCTCCACATTCATCATCTACAAGGCAGTGTCTACAAGCATTATATATATAAAAAAAGCTTTATAGGAGAAAAGAGAATGATTTTTTTGCCAGTAGAGACATAAATAGCAGTTGATTACCTAAAGAAAAATGATATGTTCACATTGCAAGGGAATGTGGCAAAAATTCACTTTCCAAAGAATACCCAATTATATGCAAAGACATGAAAAAACAGTATTTTTTTGCTTTTCTCATGGTTGGATGATGGAAGTCAGCACCTCATTCAGCAGGCTGAAGGGATATTCCCTTGCAAAGTGAAAATTACCTTGCAAATTGAACAGCCTACGTGCCTTTTGTAAATCAACCTCATAATCATCCCCCACCTTAGCTATTCACCTAAAGAAGTCACCTTTCTATGATACTTGATGCATGTGTGTTGGCACTTTGGTTTGCCAGAGACTTTATATGGAAGATTACAGAGCCTTGAAAGGGTGACTATAACTTCACAGGGGCAAGCAAGTGATGGTTTATGTGAGGACAATCTATCCACCAATTGGAATGCACAGATGAGTTTTAGAGTTTTTTTTGGAAACTAGACAGGGTCAACCACCGCCAAGTACAGATGGTGACAAAGGTTGAAACAGGAGTATAGTCAGGAGAAAAGTCAGAGGTCATTGCTAAGGATAAATAGAAGCAACCATAAAAATCAAACAGAGAGCATGGATATATTTAAGAATCTCAGCAAGGTCAGGGCAAACCAGAAAAACAAACTCTACAATGGGCAACTAGGAGCATAAAAGTTCAAAACAAATTAGGAAGTGTGCTGGGACTCATTGACATGCAGGTGATCTTGGTTAAGCTTCTTCATATGAACAGCACAACTGAGGGTATAGAAGGAAAATTAGTACACATATATGGACACCAGAGGGGGAATCTAAAGTGCTGTATAACCAAGCAGGGGGAGATGAAAAGCAGTGAAACTCAGGGAAAAAACAGCACCTTAAGAAACTCATGCTAGGGAAACAGAAGGCCATCTGCTACAAAGAGGAGTTAGGATGATTGCACTAACTTAAACACATTGCTGTTTTCTTCTAATGGCAAACTCTAATCAAAATTGGTGATTAAACCATGAGATACTCACAGGGAACACAACATACCTACTCAAAACTCTTTCAAACATTGTTTTTATCTAGGGATTGCTGTAGTTCAGCAATAATCTTCCCTTCAACCTCCCCCCAGATGTGATAAAAGACAGACATTCTGAAACAATCTCTGTAGGCTTCTTTAAAACCCAGAAAACCTCAAGTAAGAAAAATGCCAGAACGAAGATGTTTCACACAGATATCAATCAAATTCTAAATGTCCCTGAAATTTGAATGGGACTGGTGGCATGGAAAGCAGACATAGGACCCAAACTCCCAGCAGTCCTTTCTGATTTTCCTATTTCCTGATTTTTTCTTTTCTTTTTTTTTTTCTTTTTTTTTTTTTGCTTGTTTGCTTTCTGATTTTGTGTTTTTTATATTCCCACACAGTTTGATACTTTGTATTTATATTGTAAAACAGAATAATCATGACCTGCAATTACTTACACTCTAGGTAATTTCTCGCCTGCTTAAGTTACACAATGGGGTTGATTTGCTAAAGGGAAAAAGACTGTAATTTGCAGCTGCTCTCTGCAAGTGCAGTTGCTCCAGAGCTTAGTAATGAGCAGAAACTCTACTGACTTCCATCATGCAATCATGTGCAAACAAAAATGCATTTTTTTTTAAATTTTCCTTGCACATGATTGCGTACTATTTGCAAAGTGAAGCCTTACCTCATTTACTAAGCTCTGGAGCAACTGCACTTGCAGAGGGCACAGTTTATTTGCCTTTAGAAAATCAACCCCAGTGTGTCTGTATATGCCTGCCCTGCCTTCCTTGCCTTTAAAAGAGGTCGAAACCAAAGCTATTGGGTTGATTTACTAAAGGCAAATAGAATGTGCACTTTGCAAAGTGCAGTTAATCTAGACATTAGTTAGGGTCCTTTCACACGGGCTTTCTGCCTGGCAGACTCCGTTTTGCTCAGCGGGGGGGGGGGGATTGATCCGCCGATCCCCGCTGAGCAGGTGGAAGACAGGTCTGTGTACGCTCACTGTGCAAAGACAGACCTGTCAGATCACTTCTCTCCTCTATGGGAGATCAAAAGAAAACAGACTGCCTGTGCGTTTTCATCCGATCCTATCCAATCCGATCGTCCAGACTGATGGAAAATAGGGTTTCCATCCATCTGGATTTCACGGACAGGATTGGATTGGATAGCAGCAGGTGTCATCAGAGATGTCATTGATGACATCCGCTGCCCCATAGGGGTGCATGGAGCATCCGATCAGGTCCACCTGAAAATCTGACAGGCGGACCTGATCGGAAAGCCAGTGTAAAAGGGGCCTAAATGAGCAAAAGTTCTGCTGACTTCCATCATCCAATCATCTGCAAGCAAAAATGCTGTTTTTTTAAATTTTCCCTGCATGTAATTGGGTATTCTTTGCAAAGAGAAGCTTTACCTCATATTCTAAGCTCTGGAGCAACTGCACTTTGCAAAGTGCACAGTCTATTTGCCTTTGGTAAATCAACCCCCATGTTTTAAGAGTGAGTTTTGGATTCTAGGAACACGTCTTCATTACTGATCTTATCCCTGTGTGAAGGGCTGCTCTAAGTACACTATTCGTTTGGTTTCATGCCAATGTTCTTCAACGCTTAAATTTAATATTTTCTGTAATATAAAAATTTAAAAAAGGAGATAATTTGGCTGTGATATTATAGTTACTGTTTAAAATGCGTGTCAAAATAGTTCATCAAATGTATACATAAGTGTGAAAAAAGGCCTTAGGAAGTGCGACTTTAATCTGTGCAAAGAGCACTCTGGCACTCTGACACACACATTCCTTTGTAATAATTGGAGCAGATCCTTTGTACTGCCATAAATAGACTCCATACTTATTAGACATTTTTTTTTTCTTTGTTGTTAGCTGATGCTGCACAACAGAGTCCAAATACTGTTGTCTAATTTTAGAAATCAAGAAGAATTGATTTGTGAATGACATGCATGAAGGAAAAGATAGTGTGACCGAAGCAGAAGAGAACAAACTGTCTAAATGGCTTACGTATACACTCACACATCATAAATAGACAAAAAAAAGATGAGGCACACAACACAAATTCATTTGTCACAAAGGAATAGGAGAAGGAACATAGAAAAAGAAAGGCTGGTGAAAACCACACAGCTCTAAAGGAAGGTGTTGAGAAGATTTACAATGCTTGAACTAGCTTCAGCTCTGCTATGTAGGGAAGTCAATTAGTGTACAGCATATAGCAAGAAGGTCTCCCTTTCGAGCGATAGATTTAGCTGCCTGGGAGAAGCACTTTTTCATACAATAGCCAAGTCAGCAACACACATGATAATGCTTATATCAGCAAGCCTCACATACAGGGTGCTGCAATTCTTCAGCTAACTTCCATAACTCTCCTCACTTTCAGACACAAGACTTTTAGCAGCAAAGCATCTGAGGAAAACCCTCATAAAAAGGTAAGTCCCTTTCAAAATGTTTTATGTTTCAACACAGGTTGGCTTACTGCCTAGTTGCTTGCTGAATCTATCTTGCATCTATTTAAGTGAACGATAATAGTGGTTAATAGATTTTTAAATAAAATATTTTAAATCTGCAAAATGTGAAATATTTTTGGGTATTTATCAAAATAAATCAGTTTCAAGTGGATCTCCTTAACATCCAATCACAAACAAACTGCCATCGCACAAAGTGAACTAAAGCGGTGGAGGCTTATTTTGAGTCTGTGCGATTGGTTGGCATGGTTTGCAAGCACATCACAAATACCTATACATGATTTACTTATTTTCCCGCACGCCTGCAGTTAAAATTGAATTATTGTTCAGTAACAGTAACATTCATATGAAGAGTGCATATTATTTAATACGTTACTAACAGATATCAGGTACTCTAGCATGTTTATTAACTGTAGTTTTATATTTCTATGGTGGGATTGCAAGCAAAGAAGGCTCAATTTGGCTGTGGGCAGGTGCAAAACTGCTGCTAGCCCTGTCAACATAACATTAATAACTTACATATTTTAGCTGTTTGAAGACCACCCAGCTGTATTGTTCCTTCTATACTGTAAGACCGGGAATGTTGACATTAAACGGCCACTAAATCAAACATACAAGTTATACAACCTCAAAAGCCATTCATTATTGTTACTGAAATGTGTATACATGCATGAAATAGAAAAATATGCTACTGCTTGCAAACTAGGACAATACAGAACTTTATTCATGTTTTTCACATTGCTGTGCTGCTGTGTAAAGAACATTGTATTACCCATGACCTCAGCCAATAACAGACGATTGTGTTGATTTTCATTATGACTACTGTACAGGAACTCAGCTGTGTACAGTGAAGGACTGTTAGGAAGTTAGGAGCCTGTGATGAATATAAAATGTGGGGCCTGAAGTAGGCAAACTCAATTGTGAGTGTAGTAAAATGTAGTTGTACTTTGTGGTGGAACAATTAAAAACTGATAGACTTTTTGACTTTTATATGTTTAGTGACCAACCTCCAAAAAAGTTTAGAAAAAGTCTGTATGGCCAAACAATCACCAACAATTAGCTTTATAAACACCTCTGCAAACAGTAAGATATTGTCTCTCTCCTACAGTAATGTAGTATTGGTAAAAAGTAGACCAACTGGAGGAGCCAAGGCAGAAGCATAATATACAGCACCTAGACATGGTGCCAATTTGGTTCTCACATGGCATGGTTGACTTTGCTGGGCAACTATGAAAAACTACAGCTACTCGGGGTGGTTTTATCAATTTCTGCTTTGCATTTACTAAAGAAAGGATTACAAAACCTCCCCAACAAAAAGAGGGCCTTCAGAGCTTATGGTGCAAGATGATCACCACATTAATCTTGGCCAGACTTGGTGTAGTGCTTGGCAAAGCTGCATAAGGTGATATAACATCCTTAAATGTTATATCTTATTCTCTAGATTGGAATGTAGCACAGTACAGTGGCTGTGCTTTACAGCTGCTCTGATTTCGGTGCAAGAGTATAAATAGACTTTGTTAGCAGACTTTAATTGTAGGTGTGCTACAGAGAAAATCTTTTTCAACCCTTGTTACACATATGGGACAATACCATACTCTGCAGGTGAGTTATCTTGTACTATAACTCATTTTGTTGTGAAGGAGTCTTACTGAAGGTAATTATAACCTAGTACATGATAGATAGATAGATAGATAGATAGATAGATAGATAGATAGATAGATAGATAGATAGATAGATAGATAGATAGATAGATAGATAGATAGATAGATAGATAGATAGATAGATAGATAGATAGATAGATAGATAGATAGATAGATAGATAGATAGATAGATAGATAGATAGATAGATAGATAGATAGATACATAGATACATAGATACATAGATACATAGATACATAGATAGATATTTTGAAGTTGCATTGCAAGCAAATGAAACCCCCATCCGCCTCCTCCCTATAACAGTGCCCAACCTACAATTATCATTCAGACAATGCATTGTTGCCTACCCATTGCCTGTTCCGTATTAAACATATATTATGCCCCATACACACGTGCAGATTATCTGCAGACTTTTGTCTGCAGACTTACCAAAACCATATAATATGAGGTCAAACCTAAACACTTTCAATTTGTATGCAATCCGGCAGGCCCTTGCACTACATAGAAAAGGTAAGTCTGCAGACAAAAGTCTGCAGATAATCTGCACGTGTGTACGGGGCATTAGGTGTATTAGGTGATAACAGGCAAAAGTAGAAAGGTGCAGCAGGATATAATATAGTCAGTTGAATGACAATGTAGCAGCATGGAAGATGAAAGGCACCTTTTCATTGACCTCTATTACCCTTCACCTTCTATCAGCAGTTGAAGGAATTGGCTTCTTGCCTAGTGGTTCTATTGTTCAAGCGGGCATGACTGTCTTCCTTTCAAGCCATGAGCAGTCATATAGGCTACTTTAACCAATATAATTATATAGTGAACAATGTTAAAGCCAGTGCTTGAATGGGCTACACGGGAAATATTTACAAGGACCTTTGATAAAATCCCACAGGAAAGAAATACAGGCACTTCCTTTTTTGACTTCCACCTAAGAATACTAGTTGTCTGTCTGTCCTTGGCTTTAATACTTCACTGACCCTGAACATGCATACATTAGAAGAGTGAACTTTCCTGGTCTGCATACTTATAGATCAGTTTCTCACTAAAAACTGAAGCTGCTTGTTTAGCATTTCTATATCTATCTTTTGTTACAGTTTTTTTTAATGTATAATATATTCAGACACTGACTTTTGAGGTTTTTAGGGTTGATTTACTAAAGGCAAATAGGCTTTTTACTTTGCAGGGGAATATTCACATAGCTTAGCAAATGTGGTGAAAATTCCCTTTGCAAGAAATACCCAATCACATGCAAGGTAGCTAAAAAAAAACATTTTTGCTTGCCCATGATTGGATGCTAAAATTCAGCAGAGCTTGCTTCACTTTGCTCCATAAGCTAAGGGAAAGTTCCCTTGCAAAGAGAAAATTGCCTTGCAAAGTAAACAGCCTTTTTAACCTTTAGTAAACTGACCCCTTTGTGCATTTAGTTACAGATTTATCTTTTTTAAATTTTTGTATTATTACTACAGTAGCATTACAAAAGTTTGAATAATGTGTTGAAGCCCTGGAGAATATTATGTCACAGCTTTCTTTTGCTGTGTGTACCTAAAGACCTTGTCTAGAACAGATAATCCTCCTCTAATACCTGCACTCTCATGCCTTCCTTGTTCAATAAGTCCTGTAAAAATGCTTTTCATAGTGCCCTCATATATGACTGCATTTAAATATCTGTAATTGAAAGTAGGCGGTTTGTGTTCCAAGGTGAAATTATATTTAGTCTTTCAATGAATTGAATAATAATAGCTATATGCCAGCAGATGATTGTAAAATAAAAAAAATTATCGACACACTAGAAAGCGTTTGATTTCCCATGCCCAAGCAGAGCCTGTAGCTCTGTATATATATAAAGATAGCATCTTTCCCCATTCTACTGACCCTTAAAAGTCTCTTATGCTGGCCAACAGTTATCATAAATTGTGCAACACCCTGTGTATAGATATGGTATAAAAAAGTTTAATTGAAGACAATTTCAAGATAATACAACTGTGGATGAGACAATAGCAAGCCTAATGCAAGGACCCCAAATATGCAATATACAACCAAAGGGTGAAGATGACTCACAGAAAAGTTCCTAGTCGACTCACTGTTGAAGACATGGGACCAGCCAGAATGGTGCAGAGGTACAGGTGGCCGGGCTGTACTTCAGGCCATGGAGATGGTAATGGAGAGGTGTCCCAGTGAGTCACGAAGGAGGACTGCCAGGCTCACATGGTGCCAGGGGGAAAAGAGGCAAAGGAGGAATAGATCAGTGGTAGTGTCACCATGGCCGGCCGCTTCAAACTGGAGGACCCCTCAGCGGCGGAAGCACAGCAGGAGGAAAGCCGGACGTGAGGTCAATACTACCAGGAGTAGCCATCCAAAGCAAGGCTTGAGCCGCTGCTGGTGGGTGGCTTGAACCGCTGATGGAATGCAGATTAAGTGCCGGTTCACATTTGTGCGATGTGGGAATGCTGCGAATATACATTGTGTTCCAGCATCGCATCTGCACCTCTGGCGAGTAAGGTGCGATTGCGGTGCGAATTCAGCCATACAAACTGTATGGCTGAATTTGCACCGCACAGAGATCGCATGTCATTTTAGGAGCAGTGCACTCCAAATTACATGCGATCTCTGTGATCGCACAAATGTGAACCAGAACGGAAGGGGGAAGAAGCAGAAGGGGATTGCAGTTGTCATTTGTAGTCCTGACAATGCGTTTCAGGTGGGGCCCTTCTTCAGATCAAGCTAATATATTGTGCTGGACTCTCCTAGATTAGCCTTGTCCATATTGCAGTTGCCTTCAGGAGGCTTACACAATTCCCTAATATAAATTCATACATCCTGGCAACATCCTTGGCTACAGTGGAACCATTATTAATATCTACCTTTAGGAGTTTCTGGCCCCTTTCTGCATTTTTTCACTTTTCCTGTCCCCAAAACTGTACATCTTTTATAGTAAAAAGCAGTGCTTTTTTTCTCAGAAAATAGGTGCAGGAACTAAACCACAACCACACTGTAGATGGCTCCGACTCTCCCACTTGCAGGGAGATTATCCAGTGGGGGTGTCGGCATCCGCACAGCACCTGCATCCCCCTTGTCCCCATCCTGCCCTCAGTAAGAGCTGCTCAGGAGATCGTATCTGTGGGAGCCATTGGGAGACCAGCTGTCACTTGTAAACCCAGAAGCTGGACTGTAAAATGAAAATGTAGTGAAGTAAAAGTGGAAGTAGGAGAAAAATATTCTACTCCAGGAAAGTACAGATACCGCCTTTCGGTACTTAAGTACAGTAGTGAAGTAGTTCTACTTAATTACTATACATCTCTGGCTCTTAGTACACTATTCGTTCGGCTTCATGCCAATGTTCTTCAACGTTTAACATGAATCTAAAGTGCAGTCTATTTGCCTTTAGTAAATCAACCTCAGTGCTTCCTGAGTAAAGACTCAACCTTGTGTCCTCCTTAGCTGAACATTTAAAATGTGTCTTCTCTGCAATAGGATGAACTGGGTTTACCTGCAATGGTCATTGATTCTCAGACATTTCAATTATTGTGCAAGCTTGTCTAAATTACAGATATTGTATGAAGGTCCAGTGTCAGTATGTACTTCAACTTGAAGGTCAACATTACTTGCAGTAATTTATGTTTCATTTTAACACTTACAGCAGTTCATATGTATAGCAAAAATAAGTATTTTCTGAGTGATGCTGGTGGTTCCATTACCACCCCTACAAAGTGATTGCTGCAGCATTAGAAATATTTACTCTGTTTCTGTGCAGACATCTATGTGCAATACTTGTAGTTACTCAGCAATTTTGTCTGGCAGTATTCCTTCAGAACAGACTTGTGACATTGCTCTTGACAATATACTGTATCAAGTTTTCCCCTGTGCAGTTCATTTGCTTCCACAGTAGATAGCAGACGGACTTGATTGTGGTCCTGGTGCCTTTTCCGCATAAACAATGTACATCTAAAGGCTTGACTCACATGTATGTACAGGTCAGCATGTTTGAGTCTCGTGTTAAAGCTTAGAATATTAGATTCAGGCATAAAAGAAAAGATGCTCAGTTCTATTCTATAATGCAAATGATGGTATCTATCCCGAGGTTAATTATACAAAAAAGTATTCATTTTTCCCGAACATATTTTTCTGGTATCGTAAAGTCCTACCCCCCCCCCCCCCCGTATTAATCCCCTTTGGGATTAAAACATTTTTGTATAGATTCAGGCATAATTTACACACACTAGGCTGCAGTAATTTTATATCCTTATGTAATGTTCAGGACTTTGATATCTGTTGTTCACCAGGCTGGTATCACCAGTGTTCAATACATGGCATGATTATTGCCAGATTTTCAATGCTCTTGCATTGATGATTTTAAAATGCTAGAAGAGAACACTGCACTGTGGAGCTAAGAGGAGAAAAACAGCTAATTTTTTTTATTTTCCAAAATTTGTTATTCAAGTTTTTCACAAATAACAGGAATACCACAACAGACAATGAGACATTGTAAGGAGAAGTCATAGCTGGGTGGCAACAGAGGTGAACAATACAATACCAAATATTTGGTATGAGGCAGAGGGGTGTTGTTAACCCACCCCTGACACCCCAACTGGGAGCAAACTGTGTCAGGGAGGGAGATAGCATTGCTCTTCTTTTATATCCAAACATTTTAGTGATTTTTTATAGAGAAGGGTAAGCAAACATGTGGGAGCAAATATATCGACAAATCAGGAAGGGTTGATCCTAGCGGATCAGACAAAACAGAAATAGGGATCATAGGTCGTAGATTAGCATGTATGATATAAACTGTACACTAAATTATAATTTTCAAATGTGATTGGTGAACTGAAACCTAGTATAACATTACCCAGAAGTAGGAGGAGCAATCAATACAAATCAGAAAGGGATTCCTGTCAATCCATGATAGCGGTCAAGACTTAATAAAGGAGATGGGGAAAGGATGTGGGGGGAGAATAAAGAGAGAAAAAGAAGAGGGGGGATGAGGTGGATTGGGAGATTAAGGAGGCATAAGGGAAAATAGGAAACTAAGGGGGGGGGGGGAGAGTATAAAAAGGCAATGGGTAAGAGGGTAAGGGATATCCTACCCTTTTCCTCCGGCTGATCTGGGTTTCAAGGTTAATAGTATGATTGCCCATGATTTGGGAGAATTCCATCGAATTAACAAATTCCAGCCAACAGACCCAGGTTTTCCAGAACTTAGATGGGGTTTCTCTAGCTTGGTGTATAAGGTCCTCTATTTCTGCGACAATCCTAATGCGATTAAACCAGTGGACTACAGTCCGAGGTGAGTGCTTATGCCACAGTGCTAATGCATATTTTAAGAAAAAAAATGTTTGCCTGAAGAAGTTCTACTTTTAGGCTCCTACCTCCCTTAAAGAATGATACTGGTTACCAAGTGTTCCCCAATGGGTGTAACAACGTTCTCCTATATGATATCTAGCTTCCTGCTTGAATGATGGGATAATTTTCTCTACACTGAGCTACAAGTCATTTAGGAGCCTCATTTATGTTGAGACACTCCCTAAAGCCAGTCCGCTTCTAACACTGAAGCTTGTCTCATTGCAACATTGGATTGACTGAGTTGGTTATAATGAAGCATGACTCTCCCTTCAAGAAATCAGTCTGGGAAAAGACATGGCAAACAAACAGCAGTTTCATTATAATGGAGAAAGATTACTCTCATACATGAGCATGAGGTATCTTGCATAGATTGACCCAGGAAAAATTGCCTCACACACAGCGGGGGTGTGATCCATAACTTTTTGACCTACCTCAGTGTAAACTTGAGTGATCAATACCATCTGGTGAGTTCAGTCCCAGAAGGGCACGGGGCACCAATCACAGAGCGAAACGAGATTTGTGTTGGAGTGGCATGGACAATTGCACTTTATTTATTTAAGAAGATTTACAGCACTTTTATGAAATTATGTAGCACTTGTATGAATTCACGATGTATAGATTATATGTTATAAGAGGTAAAGATTGAGGAGGCACAGCTCATATTTATTAACATTTTTTTTAAAACATTGTTTCTTATTTTATAAATAACTGTTTACAAGCACAATTAAAGAGGTCACATGGATTGAAGCATTATCATCTGTATCCTCCAATGCACCTAAGATAAGCAAAACAATAGCATGATGTCACAAGATCAATCTATTGCTGGTCAACTTACTTGATATGGAGGACCTCAAAGTGGCCCCTGACATTGCCAAAGGGCCACACATAGTAATGTAGAGCTACAGAAGGCTGTCAGAGACCTTAGGAGAAAAGGAGAGAGCACACTTTCCCAAGTGTAATTAGTCTCTAATATAGAAAGGTTACAAATATATGCACTCACAATTAAAAATCTTGAACCATGCATATCAAGCAGTAACAAGTCCGCGAAGAGTCCTTCAGTTCTGTTAGCGGTGCGCCATACTCGCCTGCCATCAACTCTGCTGTCTGTCCATAACCCAGGTAGATGGTACACAGGGGAAGCCTGCTACAGCTTGGGGCAACCACTCTCCAGCTGTCAAGCCGCGGCAAGGGCAGAGAGCTCAAACTAATTACACGCCACCTTCCAGAAACAAAAAGGGATCAAATAGGACAGTGGTGGTCTAAGACCTTAGACATGAGATGATCACAGATTTTAGAAATGCTACAGAAGATGGTCTTATATGACCAAACTTGCTAAAGGAGTTTTTTTTAAACTGAAGATATCCTACAGGAGGCCTTCATAGACTAAAGAAATGTTACATGAGATTGCTAAAGACTACAGCCCCTTAAATAAGCAGTGCTTTAACATTTGATTCTCCCACACACCCCTTTTGGAAATTACAAGTGGTGCAGTTGATATTTTTCTCAACAAGACCCATTAAAAAACATAAGGACAGCAGAAAAAAGAGAAAAAGAGAAAAAGTATGATACAGTAGTATAATCAACATAAACCAAACCATTTAAATACTGAAAGCCCGTCTAAATAATATTTTCCTCTACTGATTTGAGTAAGCACCTAAGTAAGGAAAATGCAGACTACTGTCTATAAAGACTCTGAGGGCCGCACAATAAGTGCCAAAGGCATGCAGGTTGGGCACCAATGTATTATACTGTACCCCTTCATGAGACCTAGTCTCAGCTATTTTGTATCCCTACATGTATTTCTGTCAACAGAAAATATATAGGGACTATACAGGGTCCCCATCTTCCCCCTGTAAGTGCACAAACTTCAGCAGCCTAATTTCCATGTAACATTGTGGGCCTAGAAGTCATTACAGCCCCTACGTCTGCCATAAGTACCCTAAACGTAACCAGTAAGCTGCTTTGAAATCAAATGTTTTTTAGTCTTAGTTAGAATATAAATAGTTCAGAATTTTCATTTCTGTTTGTATCATCATTTTGGAAATTTCCCCTCAATTACTCAAAGGAAACAAAAAGATCCTCACCAACAAATCAAACCAGATAAAAGCCTTAACAGGTTCAAATCCTCCTCATCTCTATCCAAAATTAAAAAAACTGATTTGGGATAAAGGTAACTTGTAATCTATTTTTCAACGATGCATGAGCAGTGGGTAGAATGGGGAAACCGAATATGTAAATCATTGCAGTTGTAAATCAATATTTTATTGTCAGCAATAAAGAGAAATGATACAGTTGACACAGGAAAGAAGTTATTAACTTATAATGTTTCATGCGGAGAAATTAAGTAAGCTAATACTACATCTTATAAAACAAAAGCTCTCGGTATAGTAATTGTCCCACGATGCATTATGGAAGATAAGTATTGTTGATAAACATGATATCACAAACTCTTTTTGCGGAAATACTGTGCTATTGTTGGGAATGTTGCCAGCTGGAGTATTCTTTGTGTAGCTGCAGCTGCTACTGCCAAACAGGCATCAGCAGTGAGATTGTGAGGGATTGTCTCATCCCCAAGCCCATCAACTTAGTAAGGACCTATGATTAAGTCAGAGGTGAGAAGGTAAGTATGAGCAACTGTTTATAGAGCGCTGTAGTCATAGCAAATTACTGTCACCATTTTCTGTGCAGAGCGATAATAACGTCCTTTTTATTTAGCACTACTTTTAAGACTACTTTTTACATTTGCAAATGTTTCAAAACACTGAACTTTGCATATTATTGTATGTTTAAAGACTTTATACTCACAAAAATATGGTAGATGCAGCAAGCATAGGTACGTTCAACCTAATTGTTAGAATAGATTGAGATGCTTCTGAGAGCTTTCTGAGTTTTATAACAGATGTTTCTGACTGTCATTTGATCTGTGTCTGAACTTAATTTACCTCCTTCTAGGCTGGGTCAAGCTGATACTAACAGATGCCCCATGTACCCAAGCCCTTAAATATGAAGCTAATTGTTCTTGGTAAATCATTTTCTTTCTTGCTCATTAAGGAACGCAGCATTTAGAGGCAATTGGTTTATACTGCCGCCTACAGGAGGATTTTGGCACTAGCAATAAAAAAACAGTGACTGGTCTGATATAAATCCTTCTACTCCCAGCATGCCTCAGTTTTTGTTAGTGTTCTGGAAGGATGGACATCTTTTCTCAGTGGTGAAAAGCTTGAATGTTAGTTGGCCACAGAGCACTTTCCAGGCCCAGAGTTATGGCCCAGCCTCCAGTGTGACCAAGTTTCTGCAGACTCATTTATGTGTACGCCATGTGGGCTGAGCATCGGGAGGTAATATATTTATATATACAGTAGCTCCCAATACAACCTACATCCTACTCTAAGGCGTTCTATACATCTAAAAAAGAAAGCGTAGGAGCACCACCTAAGCACAGTAGCACTCAAAGTCAGCTTTTTCGCAACAGATATAACACTCACAGGATACAGGCTTTAAAATTCGCTTATCATAGAAGTAGTAGTCACCGCTCATCACCGTCCTGCAGGCACTGCAAGTGATCTGGACCAGTGGAGGTGGTGAAGGAGGATGGAACATCCTGTGTAAACCAGGAAGTCCACGAACCAGCGTGGAATGCACTGACAGCTGTGACTGGAAGAAGAGAGAGGGCCAGGGTGTCATGCTACACATTTGGAGCAACCAGTTCCTTTTACAGGACTGGGCCTGCATTACTGTATGCAGCTATTAATGCAGGGACCCGAGCCGTGGCCGTGGGACTACAAAGGTCAGGGGCTCTAAGGATGTATTAATAAAAAGACAGTAAAATGAGAAACATAATATAGGACACATTCCTCACTATTGGCATTATAAATAAAATAATTTATAATCTTTAGAAAACACAATAACAGAGGTAAGCTTGTTATTAAAATTAATAAAATGGAGATAATGTGATGCATATAGCAATAACAAGAAAGGAAAAAACAACATAAAAATGGCATTGACAGAAAAATAGCCTAGGCTATATACAGCGCTTGCCGCAAAAGAAAACAATTAACTTAATGTATTTGAACAATATTGAAAACGTATCTTTACAGTATAAGTGAAAATACAAATCAATTAAGCATATGAAGATTAATGAAAAGTTCCAAGAAATTGATAAATAGATAAATAAGTCTTTTCCGGTGGTGATCAATATATGTGAATAAAATAAATGTAAAATTCAATAAATAAAGTCTTTTCAGGTGGTGATCAGGTGCAAAGTGCTTCGTGCTCAATAAATAAAAGTTTGTGACTTTCGTGACTTGGATTCCTCTTTTCCTGTGGCTTGTGGTAGAAATAAATGACTTACAAGAATTATTGGGTGCTATGTGCTGTATAGCACTAGGACCTACAGTGCTTGGAGGCCGTTCAGGCCGGATTAGGGATCCCCTTTTTGGATGGTCCTGGTGGGATACAGGTTAGGTTCCTCCTTGCCCGATCTCGATCCTCAGGATATGGGGTTAAAAGAAAGGCTCCAGATAGTGCATTATCGTTTTAAAAGTTTATTCATCAAATATTCATAAAAATCGGAGCGAAAAAAGACTCAAACTCCAAGTTTGCAGGCAAAGAAACCGCTTACAAACACCTCCTAGCAGAGTGGCGAGCGGAGTGTTCTGGCTTGCGTTCCACGTGGTGCGTAGCGTGCTGACGTGCGTTCCACAACCTTGAGACGTTTCATCACTTCCTGAAAGTGACTTTTTGAAAACGTCACAGGAAGTGTGAGAGGTGATCAAATACCACCAAAAGAAAGCTCTATTTGTGGGGAAAAAAGGACATCAATTTTATTTGGGTACAGCGTTGCACGACCGCACAATTGTCAGTTAAAGTACTGCAGTGCTGTATTGCAAAAAATGGCCTAGTCATTAGGGGGTAAAACCTTCCGGTCCAGAAGTGGTTAAGAATTCCATTGACAAAAGTTTCAAAAACGCTTTCCAAATCCTAGTTTTATTTAACAGGCCCTGCATTGCAACCTGTCATGGGTGTAATGTTAGCTTGTCAAAAAACTAGGGAAATAGACTAAATTTATGTTTAAGTATTCAGCTTCTATTCATAGTAAGCCTTTTTTTGTAGAGCGCTTAGAGCTCATGCTCTAGGGGGAAGAGTTTTCAGGATTTCTACTCCATCTTTTCACCATTCCCAAATCAAAAGGGGGGTTCTGCCCCATTTTTGATTTGAAGGCCTTAAATGTTTACATTCAGATTCAACACTTTTTAATGGAATCCCCCAGGTATTTCATTGCCTCCCTTCATCAAGAAGACTTTTCACCCTCAGTAAACATCAAGCAATACTAGGAAGTCTACACTTTGCTTGGTGTGAGGTAAAATGTTATTACCCCAGTATATAGGAAGAATGTTGACCTTTTTTGCAGTCAGGCCTGGATCAATATTTGGCTCTGACATCAAGGAGCAAATCTGGGCTTGTGATCTTATTCAAAAGTCCATTGCTAGCCTCCCATTCTTTGATTAAGACTTTTATGTACAATGTGTCTCTCATGTAGCTCCTCCTGTGCAACCACCTACAACTCTGGAGGATTTGAATTTGATTATGTGGACACTTCAAAGACCACCTTTTGAATCTAGCAGGGACATTCCCCTTTCCACCCTTTCTTTCAAGGTGTCTGGTCTTATACAAAAACAATTTCTGGTCTTATACAAAAATAGGGTGGTGTTGAGGCCCAGAGCCTCCTTCCTTCCCGAGGTAGTTTTGGCTTTTCACCTCAATGAGTACATTGCTCTTCCATGTCTTTGTGTAGCTCCAGTACATCCAGTACATCAGAAAGCTATCTCTCTTCACTGTCTGGATGTAGCTTGTGCTGTGCAGGATTTCTTTACAGCTACTGTTTCCATTAGAAAAACTGTCTCTCTTGTTGTCATCTCTAATTGTCCCTGTAAAGGGGAATCGGCTTCTTGTTCCACTTTTTCTTGGTGCCTCAGACAGATTCAAGCCTATTGTAATAAGGACCAGATTTCTCCCTTTGCCGTTAAAGTTCACTCTACTAGATCTGTGAGTGCCTCTTTTCTGTTCATTTGTTTTATAGTTTTATCAGGGGCTTGTTCAGGCATCATCGGATGACAGCTAAGGGTGTAAGGTCCCTCAGGCAGCTTTTTGAGTTGCAGACAGACCCCAGTTTCGTTGTTATGTTAGCTTATTAGTGTTTATTTACTGTTGCCCACCCCTTTAGAATACCAACAATTCATTTTACTGAGAGCTTTGAGATAGCAGGTATGTATCTGCTTGCTCATTTAAACATGAGCTAATTTCTCAATTAATCTGAAAACAGCTGGAATAAGTAACTGGTATCTCATGTCTAGATACTGCTTATAGTATAATTTCAACCAATTTTCTCTTTTTGTAAAAAAGCAATATACACAGCGCTAGCATGAATAGATAAATTATACACTAGTGTGGCACAAATGAATAATGATGTGACTCAGATATATTATGTGCAAAAATACCAATAAAAAAGTTCAATATTAATGATATTAAAATATAAAAAATAAAAATAAAGAAAAAAGTGTCCAAAAAATAAACGGTGATAAAGTGCTCCAGTGTAGACCAAACACTCGTGCTCCAAGTGGTGGTGACCCCTCCAGGACCCCTGCTCACCAGAAACTGTGGACCCTGCAAAGGGTCTAATGAGCTTATGGACACTTAAAGTGTTTGATCTACACTGGAGCACTTTATCACCGTTTATTTTTTGGACACTTTTTTCTTTATTTTTATTTTTTATATTTTTATATCATTAATATTGGACTTTTTTATTGGTATTTTTGCACATAATATATCTGAGTCACATCATTATTCATTTGTGCCACACTAGTGTATAATTTGTCTATTCATGCTAGCGCTGTGTATATTGCTTTTTTACATCTTATCTGAGTTTTGTACTTGGTGAACAGCAGCTGCAATAATTTTTAATATACCGTTATTGTTATTTATTTACTATTTTAGTTGGAGGGTTTGCGCGGGTCTAGTTTTGTTTTTTCACTCAATTTTCTCTTTTTACCTTTCGATTGCATAAGATAGAATCTCGGTAAGATTTTTTACTGCGTATCCTAAACAAATTTCCATGCACTAGCTGTCCCTGTGCCTCTAACTCTGGGAAAGCAAGTGGGGGGGGGGGGGACTGTTCCTAAAGGGATGTTAACAGTAAACACACGATACAGGTTCTAGCCCTTACTCCACCTTACACAAATATATTTTTATTGTTGTTTCTATACTTGTTGAAGAGATTAGTCCTCGCTATTTCTGTTAGAGAGATTATCCCTCACTTCCTTTTGATGAGAAACCAGAGAGAAGTTTATCTTCCTCATGGTATAAAACATCCAAGGGTACTAATTCCAGGTATGTAACCTTTAAAGACTAGCAAATATGTGTCCCAATTATTGAAGCAGAATGATTTTCGGCCCCAAGAATGTATTTTTTGAAGACAAATTATTTTATCAGCTTGGTCATCTCATTTGAACTAATAATGAAGGGGAGGCAGAATGGAAGATAATCATGGCATGGGGGTAAGGTGGTAAAGCAGGTGGTGACTATAGAAATAGCAGACAGAAACACGGCTTATTGACTGAAGAGGTCATGGAAAAATGGGGCACAGAGGAAGATGATAATGGTAGGAGGTAGAGTGGAGTGGTAGCTGATTATAGAAAATCAGGAGGAAGAGCAGAGCAGGAGCTGATCATGATCCCAGGGAGAAAAACGAGGAGGCAGAGCATGAGCTGATCAATGATCAGGTGAAAAGAAAAGGGGATTTAGTGACAAATAATTGTGGGCAGGGCATAGAGTTTGCTAAGCATGAGATAATTAACTCCCATCAAGAGAATAGCTTTATGGGAAGCTCTATGTTCTGACTCCCCAGTCTAAACATTGAAAGTGTGATCCCTATCTTGACATCATAGAGAAACGACATGGGGAAGTTGAAACCAAACTTGTGCAGATCTTAACAAAATGAGCATCCATATAGGTCTAAAAATCATAATTTGACCAGCTCCCGCAGTATACATGTGATCACATCAGAGGCTAAAGCGTACAGAAGAAGGGTGACGCTAACTATACAAAAGTACTCCCCTAGCTAAGGAGTGAGATAGGAAAAGATTATTAAAAGGCAAAGAAATAGACAATGCAGTTTTACCATAAAACTTAGCATGGTTGGAATGGCAGAAGGAAATCTAATTGTGAATGCAGAAATTAAGAGAACTGCAGCAAATTATAGCGACTTAGGGCCTAGAGGAAGGAACCATAGCATATGGTAGGGACTAGGAACCTAATATTCCTAAAATTGTGGTAAAAGAAGAGTATTTCTTGAGCGTAGGCAGTGGGACAAGTAAGTATAATATTCCTTCTTTACAAGGGAATCTTTTTTCTAGTGTTTAATTTTGTGATAGCATCGCTTTGAGGCTCCAATCAAGTTCTTTGCTGCAGATATTCTGGAAATTGTTTTTTGCAGTTTAACACGTTGGATTGTTTACAATGTTGATACTTTCTGTTCTGCTTACTGTACAGAAAATCCTCTTCATTGAGTCACTACCACCGTCACAAAGCCAAGCCTTGAGATCTGTGCTCTATTTTTATCCATCTTAACCTTTCTGCTGCTTTTGACAGAGCAGACCTGTCTTTTCTGCTTTGTTTCTTACATCAGTTTGAGGATCAAAATTATTGAGTATGTTTGGCTTCCTAAAATGGAAATTAGACATGGTGTGTCCTAGAAACACAATTTCCAGCTATTCCAGTGCTGCTTATGTTGCTTGGAACTTGAGAGATTTTAGGTATCGTTGTAAGTGCTGAAAAGGCTGAAGATGGTAAGTAGTTTTAGGTCACACTATTAATGTGTACTTATTCTGGAGCCCAAAGGGCAATGAACATCTTTAGTTTTTAGTAAACATTTACTGCTTCTGCTTTGATGATGACTTTGTTATATTAAACTAGTATTTTGCTGGATCCAGAATTCTGTTTTGATCTTGATCTTTCTAACTAGCTTTTTTTCCAGCAAAATAATTCATTTTGTCTGTACAATATGTGAAAACACTTCCAAGAGAATTGGATATTACTCATTGCTATATAAATTAATCTAAGATTAGAATCCCCCTCAATGTTGTTATATTATCAGTAATTTCCTGGGCAGTGTGTACTGAAATTATAGCAAAACAATTGCCATAGAAATGTATTTGTCTTTTGTAATTTTTGTTGTATGTGAGGTTGTTATATCTGGCATTTCCCTAGTTTATTTGTATAGCATGTATCTTTAAATTGCACCTGCCACTGAAAGATGCTTATGAAAGCTCTTGATTTCCATCTTCCATCATCCCACTGTGTATATATATATATATATATATATATATATATATATATATATATATATATATATATATATATATATATATATATATATATATTTATATATATATAATATATGTATACATTTATATATATATTATATATGTATATATATATATATATATATATATATGTATATATATGTGTATATATATATATGTGTGTGTGTATATATATATATATATATATATACTGTATATATATATATATATACATAAAAAGTACAGTAAAACTGCAGGAAAGGGCACTGGGGGGCAAGGTAATGTGATTTTATTTTATTTTGAATGGTATCAGTGTGTTTGGTGTGTTTTACATTTGAATTTGCCGCCGGTTCCACCCCCCTGCGAACGTCACGTCGCCGGAGACGGAACCCGGGGCTCGCAGACGATCGGGGAGGAAGCTCCGCCGCCGCATACCGCCCGCATTCTTCGCTGGATCCCGGAGAAAAGGTAAGTAAAACCTCTACCAGGATCCAGCGATCTTCCTAGTGGTACCCCGAGTGTGGCTCGGGGGTTACCGCTTTTGGCTCTAAAATCTAACCCCGAGTCACGCTCGGGAATACCGCTAGGAAGGTTAAAGTCCAATTTCATTGGGTAGGAGATTGTATTCTCCTATTTATAGTCTTTCTCTTCTTTAATATTCAAATTAGGATGTGGATATAGTTGTTGTTCCTAGAACTGATACAACCTTCTTCTATCTCTATAATTGGGCTTTCTTTTGGTGGTAAATGGTAATAGATATCTCTTGATTTTCTTTTTATTATCAAAGGAAAACTGGCCCAAAATAGTAAAATATATATATATATTTTTTAAAGTTTAGCTGTATATTTCTTGCTACTACCATAACCTACCACCAAAGAACAACCCAAATTAAATTCTCCTGCTCCTGACGATCGCAGCTATACCACATATGTGTATGTTAGTTGTTCTATGTACCCGTAGTACAGCCCAAAATCAACAGTGCCCAGTTTGCTTTTTTAACCTACCTAAAAATACACTGACACTATCTGACACTGATGCTAAAAAAAAAACATGACCCTGACCTTTTCCCCTGACCTTACCCCTGGGCTGTTCTTTGACACTGACCTTGACCCAAACACTAACCCTGGCACTGACCTAGATCAAACCTTGGTCTAGGTATTTTTTTTGTGTTTTTTTTATGTTATTATTATTTATTAATTTTTTTTACACACACTTTTTTTTTCTAGAGATGTGATGCATCTCTCTCCTCCATTCACAAAGAAAAAAATAAACGGGTGGGCTTTACAGTGACTGATCACTGTGATAGCCAATCAGAAGCTATCACAGTGATCAGGTCACTTGGATTCTCGAGTTTTGGGTCCCATTCATTAGTACGGGGCCTGGGGCTCTCCATGAGACCCCGGGCTCTGTACAGCGAGCGGCGCGCTCCCAGCACAAAAGGAGGAAACGCAAATATGTGGCCCCAAAGAAAAAAGCCCAGTGCAGTGTGGCCGCATATTTGCATATGGTCAGCATGAAGGGGTTAATAAGTACAAACAAATACCAGTAAGGTTGTACGTTCATGTAGTAAACTGACTATAAAATGCCTCTACTGCATTGAAATCCCAAAGGATCTTATCAGCCCTACCCAGGTTACCTCTGTGAACTACAGAATACCTCCCCACTATATTATGAAGATAAGGAGAGAGTGAGGTGCTCTGTGGTTCCAACAAACTTCCTATCCTACATAAAAAGAAAAGAAAAGCGCCCATGGGACTTTAAATATGGTGGGTACCGTAGGCCATAAATACTGCATTTTATTTTGTCATACAATACATAGTAGACAGGATCGAACAGCAAAAATATAACAAAGTATACATATAGGTCCATAACAGTATAAATTGCATATTGTTACATAAACATCTTGAGGCTCAATGCATTTCCTGAGGTTTGACTCACTTCTTCAAGAGCAGATGCGTATTTAGTCTATAAATATAATACAACATAGTATCAAAATACAATGCAGTAATCACAAAATGTTATTTTAAATGGACCTAAAGGCAGATAAGTACTCAAATCGGCTGAGCTGGGATGAGAGACCCGTGCAACCCCCAGGTAGCGGCTGCAAACACCTGATCCGGGAGTTGAAGGAGTGGAACAAACAGACAGCCTCCAAGGGGGGACATGTGGGAGATAAGTGTGGTATATGGAATGTGGGAAGATATCCCTTGTGCTCCATAGCGGCTTGCTGTAACAAATATATGTGTATATGCGTATATAACAATATGTAAAAATAATGAAATAAGGTCATCAACTATATATCATGTAATGGAGTAAAGGAGGTATCTGTGTAATATACATATAGTAGAACACAAGCAGGAGTATGGAGCAAGAGATAAAAAGATCAAAGATGTATAGTGAAACAGATGGAGACCAGGGAGGTGGAGGAAAAAGGAACAATAAAACCAACAAAGAGTGTGGCAAAAAAGAGTCAAGAAAGTGAGAGATATATAGGGGTAGCAAAGTGTGAAATCCATAGGGAATAAACGAATATACCAGAGTGAGTGGAAGTCTGTCAAGGCATACAAATGTGAAGCCAGTGGTGTGGGATGATTCCCCTAGGTGACTGAGTGAGTCTGCAATTCCTGGTGCAAAAACCTCCCCCATGTACCCCCAAGGAGGTGTGGTGAGCGCTATGCTTAACGCCATGTGGGGCATGAAGGGGTTAATAAGTACAAACAAATACCTGTTGGTACTGCCAGAAATCCAGTAAGGTTGTACGTTGATGTAGTAAACTGACTATAAAATGCCTCTACTGCACTGAAATCCCAAAGGATCTTATCAGCCCTACCCAGGTTACCTCTGTGAACTACTCTATATTATGGAGATAAGGAGAGAGTGAGGTGCTCTGTGGTTCTAACAAACTTCCTATCCTAGGGTGACAACACTTCATTGATTAGGTATGGTAAGTGAGCATAGTCACTCTAGGATGGGAAGTGTGTTGCTGGCAGTCGGACCACCAGGTTAAAATTAAAGGAAAAATCCCCCAAAAAGAGAATTAATGGAAAGCTCCAATATATAACATTTGTTCTTGGGTTTAGGTAAACTTTAATTTAGAATATCTTTTGAATTGTTCTAATTTGCTACCTAATGTATATATACATTTTAGCTTTTAAATAGTATATGTGAAATAACTATAACTATATTAGCTAAAGACTTATTGTCTGATTTACTAAAGGTATATGTGAAATGTTTATTTATTGTTTATATGACATGTATATATATATATATATATATATATATATATATATATATATATATATATTCTTTTTTTTTTTTTTTAAATAGACAAATCATGTAGGGGTGCAACAAAATAGTAGTTATGACCTATACATATAATTTATTGTTCAGAATGCTTTATGGTGATAACATTGATTTAGTTACCATGAGCTTTACTTTTTTTACTTTTTTTGCTGCCTTATTGAAAAAGCCAAAAAGGAAAAGTAAATTCACTAAATGACTTCTTTAAACAATTAATAACTAGATCCTACCAACAAGTTTATTTATTGCATGGTCAAAATACCAAACAGTGTGCAGTAATAAAGGCTTGGCGTAACATATAAACTTATGTCACTAAGCATTAAGAAGATGCCCAAATGCTTGCTCACATGAAATAAAGGACGTGTGACTCACAAACTCTAGTGGAACAGTGCCCCTGGAGAACAAATTGTCACTGTAACAGCTGGACTCAAAAAGAAAATGATCTACCAAATCATCACTGCGTACCAGTGTATTTGACCGCATTTACTATTCATCAGTTCTGTGACACTTTTTTGTCTCTACAATTACAATATTTTTTCATTAAACAGGACTTCTTATCTCTGTATATCATTTAAAATATATGTGATGGATGAAAATGAGCAGATCCTACAGCAAATGATGAATATTACATCAAGGAGACTGCAACATATACAGCTGAAAGAGCGATACCGAATCACAAAAGAGTTGGGCAGTGGCTCTTATGGGCATGTGATACAAGCTGAACATAAACTACAAGGTAAGTCTTGAGAAAGACTGTCATATTGTCATTTTATGCATTTAAAGCAAATTTTGTAAATGTATGTTTTCTTTTTTCTTTAGCAGTAAGCATTTTACAACTGATGTTTTCCTAGATTGAGTGTTTGTGTTAAGGGCTAAACTACATGGGGCAAATAATATCAAAAAATAAGATGTTGGTTACAATTTCTTATATTCAACTTCAGAAAAGTATGAATCTACTAATTATCATAATGCAAGAGGTACATCACTAATTTACATCAAGATACAACTGTAACTTAATACCCCTAAAGTTGGTTAAACTGCATGAAAACCTAATGATGTATGTAATACTTATGTGCAAGAAAAAGGTCAGTGACCCTCCAGTAGGATTTTCCCCCTTAATGACTAGGCCCTATTTTGCGGTTTGGCACTGCGTTATTTTAACTGGCAATTGCGCAGACGTGCAAAGCTGTATCCAAATAAAATTAGTTTTTGTTGTCCTTTTTTCCCCACAAATAGAGCTTTCTTTTGCTGGTATTTGATCACCTGTGCGATTTTTATTTTTTGCGCTATAAACAAAAAAAGAGCAACAATTTTGAAAAAATATATATATATTTTTCACATTCTGCTATATAACATTCTCAAAAAAAAAAAGTAAAAATACAATTTTTTCAACATTTTATGCCAATTTCTTTTCTGCTACATATTTTTGGTAAAAAAAATTGCAATAAGGGTATTTTGATTGGTTTGCACAAAAGTTATCCCGTCTACTAACTACGGGAAAGTCTTATGTCATTTTTATTGTTTTTTTTTTTTTTTTTACTAGTAATGGCGGTGATCTGCGATTTTTTGCTGTACTTCGACATTGCGGCGGACAGATCGGACCCCTAACTGAGACACTTTTGGGGGTACCAGTGACATTACTACAGTAATCAGTGCTAAAAATATGCACTTTTATTCTAATAATGATACTGGCAGGGAAGGGGTTAACCCTATGGGTGATCAATGGGTTAAATGTGAGCCTAGGGGAGTGATTCTAACTGTGGGGGGCGGGGCTTGTGAAATGACCATAGAGACAGGGGATCCTATATAGAAGGATCACATGAGCTCTGTGATCATTTCAGGGAGAAGGACGGTCTTCTGTGTTTACAGCTGACCGTCTTCTCTCAGCGGGGAGCGATCGCGGGTGTCAGGCGGCAAATCAGAGCATCAGCTTCCCCGCTGCCGAGTGGGGGCGGAGTGCACCGCCGGCGGTGCGTGCTTGCCCCCTAGCTTCCCGCGCGTGACCCACGTAGATCTGTTTGAGCAGGAGAGCCACCCTGCCGCAGTAAAAAGGCGGCGGGTGGTCTGGAAGCGGTTAACCACTTCAGCTCCAGAGGTTTACCCCCCCTCCCCTTCCTGACGAGGCCATTTTTTGCGATATGGCACTGCTTTACTATAACTGAAAATTGCATGGTCGAGCAATGCTGTGCCCAAATACCACCTTTTTTTTTGGTGGTATTTGATCACCTCTGCGTTTTTTATTTCTTTGCCCTATAAACAAAAAAAAATGGCAATTAAAAAACAATATATATATATAGATATCTATATCTATATATACATATACTGTATATATATATATATATATATATATATATATATATATATATATATTTACAATTGCTTTTAATATTTTTTACTTTCTGCTATAAAGCATATCCAAAAAAAAAAGTAAAAAATTCAATTTCTGCTACATATTTCTGGTTAAAAATAAATCCCAATAAGCGTACATTGATTGTGACAATGTATCTACCACAATGCAATTTATAAAATATAGTATAAGAAATATAGTAGATAGTGGCGCTATAAATAAGTCACTATGAATGACAAGTGCATAAAGTCCAATAATAAATAAATTAGAAAGTCCTCAAAATAAAAAATAAAAAACGCATATTGATTGGTTGGCGCAAAAGTTATATATTTATGGAATTTTGTTTAATTACTTATTTTTTTTTAGAATTGCTGCGATCAGCGACTTATAGCAGGACTGCGATATTGCAAAAAAAATTGCGACAAATTGGACACTAACTGGCACTTTTGACACTTTTTTGGGGGGACCAGTGACATTTTTACGGTGATCAGTGCTAAAAATATGCTGGGAAGGGTTAACATCAGGGGCAATCAAAGAGTTAACTGTGTGCCTAGCTGGTGTTTTCCTGTAGGGAGGGAGGTGCTTTTCCTAGAGGAAGGCATAGATCTGTGTCCCTGCTTTGCAGTAACACAGGATCCATGCCTTTCTTAGAGGATGGTGATCTGCCTTGTTTACGTAGGCAGACCGCTGTTCTGCCTGTGTAATGAACGATCAGTGAGTGGCGGCGGAACATCGTGTCAGCAGAACCTGCTGATCAGCTCCTGATGTGTAGAATGTTTTTTTCTCAACAAAAGAGTTACACTGTAAGGGACAGTTCACACCACATGCAGTCCAACGCGTTTTTTTTTTCTGCATCAAAAATGCATGGAAAGTAGGTTTTATGGTTTCCAATGGTAAAGTTCACACAAGTGCTTGCTGTTCCAGTGCATTTTAGTTCCAGAAAAAAAAGTAGAACATGCTGCATTTTTCCTGCAATGGACTGTACTGGAACGCTGTAAAATGCACTGAAACACACCTAAACGCAACATAAATGCCCCAAAAATGAACTGGAACACGTGTGCTTATTTAAGGTTGAGAAAAAAGAGGGAGAAAAAATGCACTGGACTGCATCAATAACGTGTCAAAAATGCTCAACGCATCCAAAAAGAAATCTGCAATGCATCCGGACTGCGTTTCTGTGGTGTGAACTGGTGCAATGTCACAGTTTAACAGGGATTTATTTATATATTTATGTTTAATATATATGCTTTTTTTGTGCATGTACAGTATGTGGTTCTTCAGTGGTGATTTGGAGGTGTTTGTACTCTTCCCTTATGCCAAGCAACTACAGTGACGCCTTTAGTACCAGTATACACAGCCTTATACTGTTTTGAGGGCTATCATCCGCTATGCTTGTTTGTGGCTGCAAGCTAGTTGGTTTATGACCTCTTTAGGTCTCTCCCCTGGTGTGCAAGTATGTATGCTGTACCAGGTGGTGCCTGCCTGTAACTATAATTTATATGTTAGGGAGCTGTATGATGACACGCTGACCCAGATAATTACCTGGGGCCCAGTGAGTGAGAGGCGCCTAGACTCCACTTGGTTTCTATTTTTATCATGGAGCTTACATTGGCACAAATTCATCAGCAGGCTGCGCCACCACTTTTCTTTGCACAGCAGGAACAGAATTCATGTTACTGCTACAAAAACCGCTGCATAGAATTCTGACCAGCAGTCCATCTAAAAACCTTTACGGAAACAGAAGTCAGCTCTGCCTTTTTGTTATGTGCTCTACATTGATGGGAAATCCGTGAAGTTCTGTCTGTTGATGCTTGTGCTCATCCGTCATCTAAAAACTGTCATGTGACAATTTGCAGCTGTTCATGAAAAAAGTACTGGTGGAGAAGAGAGAATAGATAGAGGGTCGTCATGACTAAGGGAGGAACAGGTCAGAGAGGGGTTAAAGAACTCTGTAGTGAGTGCGGTAGGGGCTTACCTGATTGGTGGCTGAGGGTCAGATGGGTAGGGTAGAGCCGCAAGGGTGGTCCAGTGCAGGGGTTGATGGGTAGTCATTCTGGAAAGTTCAGGTGATGAGAAGACTTTGCTGCTGTTCCCCTGTGGAGAAAAAAGGAGAAGATGAGTGACCTGGAGGCCCTATTGAATCAGGTCAGGACCGCAACTGCTATTAGGGATCCGCAGTGGCTCCAGCAGCAGCTAATGGGCATGATAGGGGATCAAGGGTTGATCCGTCTTCCTCTGGGTCTCCCTCAACTTCCAGGCGTGCTAGGAGGATTCATCCTTCTGAGTGCCTGAGCCCTTCTCACACCCCCCCTGAGACCAGCGTCCACATGGGAGCCCTATCAGGGATCCTCCAGTTTCACCTGCTGGGCCGCATGCCTCTGGCACTAGCAAGGGGGCTAGGAGGAATCCCCATCACCAGCCGGACCCACGAGAGGAAGGGAAATCATGCATTCTCCCTCCCTTCTTCATTGATCCAGGAGCTGGCGACTGGCCCTTCTGATAAGTAGAGCGGGGGGCCAGCTCGATGTGGGCAGCGTTCTGCAGCAGTGGCTGGATCCCTTTCCCCTCTGAGGCTAGGAGGCATACCTGGAGGTCCAGAGGTCACCAGGAGCAGATGCCGCATGCTTCCCCTCCACTGCAGCCCTTCAGGGATCTGGAGCGGTTGGCTCTCTCCCCTGTGTCAGGGAGAGAGGCTCGACAGGGAAGAGAACAGCTTTAGGTAGCAGAAGAGGTCTGGCGCCCTCTGCTGCCTCTCCAGCATCACTGCAGCCATCCAGGTCTGCAGGAAAAGTGACGGCTACACAGGGGAGTGGCTCCACCCTCTTAAAGGGCCAGAGGCCCCCTTCTACAGTTGCAGGTGCACATGGATCTCGCAGCTCCCGCCTGCTTTCTGAAGCACCTGAGGTGGAAGAAGATACGTTGGGTGCCCTAGAGCTTAGTCGCCGGTGAGCAAGGTGCCTGCCGCAGCACCGCATCAGGAATGGTCCAGAGAATCCGGCGAGGTCTCCAGTGATGACAGCGATGGGCGCCCTTCTCTCAGGAGCTAGCTGGAAGTGTGTCTGGTCACAGGTTGGCGCAAGGGCAGCCTGGCAATTCTCGCTCTTTACCTATCTCTTTAGGGCAGGGTGTGAGGGATTGTGCAGGGGGACAGGATGGGGCCCCTAATGGGGTTATTGTAGGTCTTCCGGTCGGGTCCCCCGAGGGTGTGTTGGGTTTGGCGGAATTTATTGCGGGTTTTCGGGATTTGTTGGCCTGTTGTGCTCCACCTGGGACTTCTGGGCCCACTACGAGACTGACGGGGATGTGGACTTCTGCTGGGGCAACGTCAAGTGGCTTAGGCTGTGATGTTTCTGCCATACCTCATTCTATGTTTCCGGTGGTGGTGGGCGCCCCGGTATAGAATGGCGAGTAGGGAAGGAAGGACGTAGCTGTGAGTACAGAGTCGGCTTCTTCTTCTGCGACAGTTGTGGAGTCTGCATCCCAGACAGGGAAGGCTAGTGGCTCGGAATCGCGCAGGACCAAGGAATCGGGGGATGATGGGGTTCGACTGGCGGATTCAGCGAAATGCGAGGTCTATGTGAGCTTTGAGGGCCCTTTGGGGGTTCATCTTAAGCCAGAAATCAGGGAAAAGATCTGGCGGGGCGACTATGTGGAGATTTTCTCCCTCTTGCCCCTGGAAAAGTTTAACAAAGAAAAGGGAAAGGGGGACGAGAGCAAGAAGCAGGAGGAGAAGCGTCGCTGGCAGCTTATCCCTTGCACTTTTTTTAATTCGCTTCAGGTCTTTGCTATCTTAGCAAGCGTCATTGGTGAAAAAGAGCCGGAGAACTGTTCTCCACTTTTTTGCTATTTGGATGTGATTGGCGAGGCCCATAGGGTCTATGGGGGTTCAGCATGGCTTTGCTATGACGAGCAGTTCCATCAGCGTAAAGCCTTGAGGCCTCAGCTGCATTGGGATCTTGAAGATATTGGGATTTGGTTGAAGCTCATGGCTCAGGCAAGGGCCCTAGGACAGCCCTTTTAAGGGGGGGGGGGCGGCGGTTCAGGTGCCGCTAGAGAGTTGGCCACACATAGAAAAGGATGCTGTTGGCAGTTCAAGAAGGGCTTTTGGCATAGCCTGTCGTTTCCGCCATGAGTGCTCCAGCTGCGGGGCTCCCACAGTTATACCAGATGCTTTAAGAAAAGGAAGCTGCACCCCAGTGAGCCCACTTCAAAAAAGGAGGACCCCAGTAAATCTGTCCACAATGCAAGTAAATATCCCAAGAGGGCAGCGGCAGTTTTTTTTGCCAATGGCTTTACCAATGGCTTTTCGTATTCCATGTTCTTTACCTATGTCATGTTCTTCGGTGCCCAAGAATTTCAAATCCATGTTTCAGTTTCCACAGGTGGTATCTGCTAAATTGACTAAGGAGGTTGAACTGGGCAGGATGGCTGGCCCTTTTGATTGACCACCCATGCCTTTTTTGCATGTTTCGCCATTGTGGGTGGTCCCTAAAAAAGGAACCAAACAAATTTCGGCTGATACATTATTTGTCGTATCCGATGGGAGCTTTGATGAATGATGCAATCGAGCCTGATTTAATGTCCGTGTCATATACCTCTTTTGATACAGCGGTCAGCTGGGTTCAGCGGCATGGCCGGGGGGCATTGGCGAAGATGGATATCAAATCCACTTTTCGTCTGCTGCCAGTATATCCAGAGAGCCAATGGTTGCTGGGTTGTTTTTGGGGTGGGCGGTTTTTTATTGGTTGTTGTCTACCAATGAGCTGCTCCATTTCGTGCTCCTATTCTGAGACTTTTACTACCTTTGGTGAAGGGGTAGTATGGGAGGAATCGCACATATGATCAATTCTGTATTACCATGACAATTTTCTTTGCATTGGCCCCCCGAATTCCACGGTTTGCATGGTCTTGTTGCATACTTTGGAAGGTATCGCGCGGCGATCCGGGATCAATCCTGCGCCTGAGAAGATCGAAGGTCCTTCCATGGAGATTCAATTCCTGGGCATCGTCATTGACACACAAGCGATGGAGTGTCACTTGCCGCTTGACAAATTGGAGGATCTTCGGCTGGTAGCTGGTGCGGCACTGAAAGTGAAGAAAGTCAGGCTAAAACAGTTGAATCATACTTATGGGGCGCATTTTCTGCCATCGCCTCAGTACTGCTACTTCCAGGGTGAAAGAGTTGACAATCTCCCCGATGTTCTAGTGCTCCACGTGGGGGGGGGGGGGATGACATGGGGGTTCTGTCTGATCACAAGGGATCTTGTGAGAGATGTCAAACTTGACGTATAGTGTTTGATGTGTGAATTCCCCGGTGTTGTTATTGTGTGGTTGGACATTGTGGCCCGACAAATTTGGGGTCATGCTTACTCTGTTGAAATTCAAACAGAATTTCTGCATGTTTGTATGTAGGTACATGTATATCTGTATGACCAGTATATATATATATATATCACCACTGACTGATTGGGGTGCAATGCTTACCTATGCTCACAGCCAAATGTGCCTACAATGGGCAAATAGCCATCAGAATTGGACTACAGAGCAATGGAAGAAGGTGTTCTGATACGATGATGAATCATATTTCTTTTTCATCATGTGGACGGCTGGATATGTGTGCATCACTTACCTCAGGAAGAAGGCAAGGCAGTGGAAGCAGGGTTCTGCTACTGATGGTTTGGTGGCAGACACCACAGCATACCTTCACAGGTCTAGTGGAGTCCATGACTCATCGGATCAGAGCTGTTTTGGTAGCAAAAGGGTAGGTACCCACAGTGGCATAGCATGGGGGAAAGCAGCCGGTTCATTTGCCCTGGGTGCAACATTTTGAGGGGCGCAGAAATTTGTTTCTGTTTCCCTGGTCTCAGTGTGTGGGTGACAGCCGACAGTTACTGGTTGTTAAGGAGTGGGCCAGCAAGCTGATGATTTATCAGCTGTCAGTAGGGTTCCCTGCTGACAGCTGAATGTAAAAAAGAAAAAAACATTTCTGGCAATAAACCTCTTTGGGGGTCTGGTATGAATTTTAAGGGAAACCCCACCCAAAAAGTAAAAAAAAAAAGCAGCATGCCCCCCCCAGCATTCATACCAGACCCTTATCTGAGGATGCAGGCTGATAGGCCAGGAAAGTGGGGGGGGGGGGCAGAGTGAGTGACCCCCTTCCAGAATGATACCAGGCCTCATGCCTCAACATGGAGGGGGGTGCTCTGGTGTGCCCCCCTGCCCTAAAGCACCCCGCCATGTTGAGGGTATGTGGCCTGGTATCTTTCTGGAGGGGGAGTGCTTGCTTGCCTCCCCCTTTCTTGACCTGCCAGGCTGTATGCTCAGATAAAGGTCTGGTATGGATTTGGGGGGGGGGGGGCACGCTATTTAAAAAAATTATATATTTTGGTGTGGGGGTGCCCCTCAAAATTTATTCTAGACTTAAGGGTCTGCCATGGATTTAGGGGGAAACCCCACACTGTTTTAAAAAAAAATCTTTGGTGTGGGTTTTTTTTAAAATGATTACCAGACCCCAAAGCGCTTAGTAGGTATTGGGGAGGCCCCCAAGCTGTTTTTTTTTTTTTTTTTTCAGATCAAATTTGTGTTCAGAACTGATCAGATGAGCAATTCACATGCCTTTCAATAGAAGGCAATGAGCCTGAAATTTGCATCTGAACCACACCGCAGTGCTCAGAAAATGCACAGCACTCTTTTTAAGTGCTAATTCATACCGCAAGCATTCCAGTGCTATTTTCTGCATCCAAAACGCATAGAAATTAGGTTAAACGGTTTTCAATGGCATAGTTCACACCACTGCTTGCATTTCCAGTGCCTTCCAGTTTCAGGAAAAAAGTAGAACCTGCTGCATTTTTTCCTGCACAGAACTGAACACGACAAAACACATCAAAAACATACAGTGAAAGAAAAAAAACTGAAAAAGGAAGAAAAAAATCATCTGGAACGCATTCAAAAACGCAACTACTGCAGTCAAAGAGATATCTCAGATTCAACCAATAATAAAAAAAAAAAGACTGCCGGCAGCCAATCTGAGGCTCAGGCTGTGAGTGAAGGAACCCTTTGTGTTTCCATGGCCATGGTTTAATACTGTACTAGTGGAAGGGACTCAGGGAGTGTGAAAAGTCTATGGGTTAGGGGGCATAAATTACTTGCCTTGCCCAGGGTGCTGACAACCCACACTATGCCACTGCCTACACAATATTAGGTGGGTGGTCATGTTATGGTGGGTGGTCATAATGTTATGGCTGACTGATGTATATACATTATTTTCAAAAATCACAGAAATAATTTGTGAATAACGTTTCCACACTCATGTGTTCCAGCTTTGAATGTGTTGCCCTGAAGGTGCCATTCATATGCAGCACATTTGAAAATACATTGAAACACCACTATTGCAGTAAAATGCCTTTCTGCGCATGTTAAGGAGCTTTGAACTGGTCAGCTAGAAAATTTGATCTACCTTGGACTGAGTAGACCATAGATATCTTCTATTATGTCGTATTTGGACCTTCAAGCTTTTAAAGCTTTGAATTTTTTTTTTTGCATTCTGATGACTTTTTTTTTGTAGAGTCTCCCCCTCCCGCCCCCTTTAGGCTACTAGCTTCACATAACACATAAAGCATATGGGTTGGTATTTCCAAGGGTGAAGTACCACAGGTAAAAGTGCCTTCTTCCATGCCAATATCATTGGAAATTTACATATTTGTAATATACACTCACCGGCCACTTTATTAGGTACATCTGTTTAATAGCATGGTAACACAAATTGCTAATCAGCCAATCACATGGCAGCAACTCAATGCATTTAGGCATCTAGATGTGGTAAAGACGACTTGCTGAAATTTAAACTGAGCATCAGAATGGGGAAGAAAGGGAATTTAAGTGACTTTGAACGTGGCACGGTGGTTGATGCCAGACGGGCTGGTCTGAGTATTTCAAAAACTGCTGATCTACTGGGATTTTCACTCATAACCATCTCTGGGGTTTACAGAGAATAGTCCGAAAAAAGAGAAAATATCCAGTGAGTGGAAGTTGTATGGAGGTAAATGCCTTGCTGATGTCAGAGGCCAGAGGAAAATGGGCAGACTGGTTTGAGATGATAGAAAGGCAACAGTAACTCATATAACCACTCCTTACAATCAAGGTATGCAGAATAACATCTCTGAATGCACAACATATCGAACCTTGAAGAAGATGGGGTACAGTAGCAGAAGACCACACCGGGTGTCACTCCTGTCAGCTAAGTACAGGACACCAAGGCTACAATTTGCACAGGCTCACCAAAATTGGACAATAATAGATTGGAAAAACATTGCCTGGTCTGATGAGTCTCAATTTCAGCTGCGACATTCAGATGGTAGGGTCAGAATTTGGTGTAAACAACATGAAAGCATGGATCCATCCTGCCTTGTATCTACGGTTTAGGCTGGTGGTGGTGTAGTGGTGTGGGGGATATTTTCTTGGCACACTTTGGGCCCCTTAGTACCAATTTTATTATTGTTTAAACGCCACGGCCTACCTGAGTATTGTTGCTGACCATGTCCATCCCTTTATGACTACAGTGTACCCATCTTCTGATGGCTCCTTCCAGCAGGATAATGCACCATGTCACAAAGCTCAAATCATCTCACCACTGGTTTCTTCAACATGACAATGAGGTCACTGTACTCCAATGGCCTCCACAGTCACCAGAGCTCAATCCAATAGAGCACCTTTGAGATGTGGTGGAACGGAGATTCTCATCATGGATGTGCAGCCAACAAATCTGCAGCAACTGTGTGATGCTATTATGTCAATATGGACCAAAATCTCTGAGGAATGTTTCCAGCACCTTGTATAATCTATGCCACAAAGAATTAAGGCAGTTCTGAAGGCAAAAGTGGGTCCAACCCCGTACTTGCAAGGTGTACCTAATTAAGTGGCCGGTGAGTGTATCTATTCTATATACTAGTGTAAGTGGTGTTTATCTCAGGTTCATAATACTGTATGTGCAGACCCTTCACTGCCCAGAAGACAAACACTAATTTTGTACTCTTGCAGATTCCGTGTGCTTTAAATTTTCTGTTTTATTGACTGCAAAATAATCCCAGAACTTGTATATTTTTGTGGGGGTTCCCTTTCCAGATGTATGCAGGTTGCAGGCAGTGTGCAATACATATTCAATGACTAACGTTGTACACGCACACCCCCTCCCACCCTTAAAAAAAAAAAAAAAAGGGAAGGAAAAAAACTGCAAGGCAAGGTTATACTGAAAGATACAATAGTTTATTCCTTTCTCTAGAGAGTATAGCGCAGAAATGATCCAGTAATGTCAACCAGTTCAGGCAACATTTTCCTGCTGCTAATTTCTATGAATGATATCATCAATTAACAAGATCATTTGCACCCCCCCCCCCTTCCCCTTAATGAACTAACATTCTGCATTGCATAGTTTTCCAACTACTGATGCAACTCTGTCTGCTCAGAATAGCACACCAGATGCATTCTGGTTGACAGCTAGGCTTTCATTACTGTATTATATACAGTGGTGCCATCTTGTGTTCATCATTAGAACAGCAACAGAAAGTATGTCGCTAACTTTGTAAAAATAATGAAATTGGCCTTTAATTTTATCAATAAATATTAAGCACTACAAAAAAAGAAGCATTTACATTCATATGTTTTTCATCTTGCATAATTTGTACCTTTGTTTCTTGACAAATAATAATTATAACTGAAGTCACCATAACTATGGGTCTTGTTAAACAGTATTGTTAAGTTGTATCTACTAACAATCGTTCAACACAAACCATTTAACCATGGGTCTGATCTACAGAAACTGGAGCAAATGCCGATAACCAACCAAACTGCTCATTTTACACTGCAGTTTGAAAATTGAAATTAAATATCATGCTGATTGCTATGAACTTCAGATATTTTTTCTTGCACCATATAAAATCAAGTTGAACTTGAAAACTCACAACACGCTGCTGCTTTTATATATTTGGAAAATGCACATGTGTATCAAATTGCAAACACTTTTCAATATGTGGTAATTAAGAAGTTTAAGAAAAATTCCAGGCATGGATATTATTACATACTGATATTAGGCCAGCTTGGACCAGTGTAAGTACACTATGCATATTCCATACCTGTGGGATCCCTCTAGAAGCTGCATATAACTTTAATAGGCACCCCTACTACAGTGATCTTTACTAGCTTCTGGGCCCTGCGCCAATCGGCTGCCCTGCTGCAGGGCATATACAGTAAGGAGGTTGCTGAAAAGAAATATTAATGAGAGTGCTTGCTGTAGGTAATCAACCCAGCTGTCATTTGTTGTGGTGGTGGAAAGTCTCTATGGCTCCAGGTATATGCACAGATTTAGCTTTTTTGGTTAAAAATACCAAACATGTTATGCTTGCCTGCTCTGTGCAGTTGGTTTTGCACAGAGCAGCCCAGATCCTCCTCTTGGATCACAGGCACTCATGGGCCCTAACTAATGCAGAGTGCCCCCATAGCAATCAGCTTGCTATGGGGGCACCTAAGCCAAGCCGCTGCTTTGTGTGTCCATTTAGACACGGAGCCGAGGCTTGGCCCTGCCCCTTCCTCTCCTCATTGGCTTATTGACTTTAATTGACAGCCATTGGCGCCCCCTGCTGTGTCTCAGCCAATCAGGAGGGAGAGTCCAGGACAGCTGAGTCTCTTGTGCAACATCACTGGATAGAGATGGGGCACAGTTAAGTATAGGGGGGGGGGGGGGCTGAGGGGGGCTGCTGCACACGTAAGGTTTTTTATCCTAATGCAAAGTATGCATTAAGATAAAAAAATATTTCTGCCTTTAGAACCACATTAACTTTAAAGAAGAATTCTAGGAATGGATATTTCTACATAGTTACATTGGCCTAGTTTGGACCAATGTAACTATGCATATACCATACCACTGGGATCTCCCTGGAAGCTAGAAATCCCTATTGTCCAGCTTCAATGATCTCCACTTGAGCTTTTGTTTCCCATACCAGGTGGTTGCCCTGCTGCATTGTGGGTACAGGAAGTTGGTTGCTCAGCACAGGCGCCATTCAGAGAGTGTTTTGCATTTTCTCAATGAATGCATTGCAAAGCATTCTCTGATTGAATAATTGAATAGGGTGTGGAGGTGGGACAGTGACATAAAGCTCACCACCTCATTGAATCAGAAAATGCTTTGCATTCATAGAGAAAATGCAAATCATTCTCTGAATGGTGCCAATGCCTAGCAGGGACCTCTTATTATTACAAGGCATCAGAGCAGTTGCTCAACACAGGACCTGGAAGCTAGTGGAAAGCTCTGTAGTAGGGGTGATGCCCAGCTTATCAAAGTATTCCACAGGTATAGTATATGCATTGGTCCAAGGTAGACCAAAGTAATTATGTAAAATATCCATACCTGCCTTTCATCTTTAAAGGAGAAGTACAGCCAAAGCTCGTTTGGCTTTGCTTCTCCTGTGGATCAAAGGACTGCAGTTAGTTCTGCGCTCCTGTGACCCATTTTCAGCAGAGAGTGGGCTGAAGCCCCGCTGTCAGCTGAGGTCACAGAGCTGGTCCAGGCTTGGGGAAGATCGTGACCATATGGTTGGGGTCCGCCCATATGCCTGGACCAGCAGCGAGCCACTGAGAACCTGAGCCACCCCCTCCACAGCCCAGCGCTCTAGTGAGCATCGGAGGGGCAGAGCAGACAGCGATGGCTGACAGTCTCCAGCTCTCTGCTCAGGGACCTCTGAGAACCGAGTGATTGGCGGTGTTTGATCGCTCAGTTCTCAGCCTGAGAGCCGGCGGCGGACAGATGCAGCATCAGACCGATGCTGCATCCACCTAGGTAAGTATGATTCTAAAATAAAATAAAAATTCCATACTTCTCTTTTAATTAGTGAGTTATGTTGCATATTTACTTTACTTTTTATGATTTCAGGCAAAGTTATGGCACTAAAGTTAATGAAAAAAGGAAAGACGAAGAAGGATAATTTTCTAATGGAATACTGTGTATCATTGTGCCTTTCCTCACATCCCAATATCATTAGCACATTTTCCGTGGCCTTTGAAACAAACAAGTATTTTTCATTTGCCCAGGAGCTGGCACCTGCAGGAGACCTCTATTCTATCACTGTGGCTAAAGTAAGTAACTTTTTCTGCTGTCAATAAAACTCCATTAGTTCATTGTGGCAATTCTAAATGTACCAATCAACAGACAATTCACTGATTGCAGAGCCAATGTTATCAAGAGGTAAGAAGAACATTTTGTATCAGGGATGCCATCTAGGTGCAGCATATGACAAGATTCTCACTTTCCCTCCTGGTTCACTATTACACAACATCATCCATTAAAGTATAACTAAAGGCAAAAGAAAATCCCAAATTTAGGGTTGTTTCCAGAGAAGTAATAGAGGGGAAATCTTCCAATGAGGACGCTAGTTCTGGTGTTCTGGGGGTCCCCAAGGAATTCCCTTAATTTGCAAGGATTTCCTTCCACTTCCTGTTTGGCTATGGGACAGAAAGTGAAGGGAAATCTCCCCAATGGGACACAGATGGGGAAAAAAACATCTCACATGGGGTTTAACGCTCCCATAATCAATCCAAAAAAATAAAGTTTTGCCTAGAGTTCTACTTTTAGTCTGGTCTTTAAAAAACACCTAACAGGAGATAATAATCAAACCAGAATTCAGCATTACTGAATAATAACCTGTGAAAGGTGAATGGAATCCTGAAAACATCAATCTTGAAAGTGGGAGCTTTACCAGGAAAGTTAGGTGTTTTTATGTATTTATATTTTAATGTATGTATGTAAGTGTGTTTCTAATTATCTTACACTAAGTTATCTTATTGTTAATTGCTAGTACTTAAAGTAGAATTAAAGTGATTATAAAGGCTGAAGGTTTCTTTATATTAATGCATTCTAGGCATTAATATAAAAAACTTTCTACATGCAGTTCCTCCCCAGCCCTCTCTTTATATCTACCTGAGCTTGATCTCGATCCAGTGATGTGCACAAAAGCATTAGCTCCCCCCCTCCTCATTGGCTCAGAGTCAGCAGCGGGAGCCTTTGTCAGTGACAGCCAGTGAGGAGGGAGCAGGGGGTGGGGCAGAGCAGTGATTTGTGTCATTGGACACACAGAGTTGGCTCAGGAGTGAGTGCACACAAGTGCCCCCATAGCAAGTTACTTGCTATGGGGGCACTTGATGGGTGGGGGGGGGGGGGGCAGGTAGGTAAGACATTTTTGTTATTTTTAAAAAAAATAAAACATGATCCTTTATTATCACTTTAAAGGCAACATTTTTTTCATTTTGGATAGAGTATAAGAAGGGTTATATAGCCCATGTCCATTTTTTTTTTCTTATGTCCTCTGTGTCCCATTGTGGTGATACCACTTCACTGCCAGTCCCATAGCTAATGACAAGTTTAAAGACATCCCTCCAACGTAAGAGAAACCCTTGTTGTCACCATGGTAACCAGAACTAGTGTCCCCATTAAAAGATTTCCCAACTGTTTTTGTTCTAGTGACAACCCACATTTTTGAGTTTTCTTTCACTTTCACTTTTAGTGATAAGGTATGCAGGACAAATAGAGAGGGTAAATCTCCAAAATCCCTCTCCACTCTGTCCAAAACTAAAAAAAAAAGCCATTTGTTATATCTTAATATATCCTGTTCTATGTGAAGGTTGAACATGGCAGCCATGTTTGTTCATTACATGCGCAGGCTCTGCTTCCTGCTTAGCAGTACTACACAATGAGGAGATTTATCAAAATTGGAGTAGACAGAATTTGGAGCAGTTGTGCATGGCAACCAATTGGTTTCTAAGGTAAATTTTAAAATTTAAAGGCCACTTCATACTGCCCACACATTAAACTGCAGTGATTTAGTGCCAGTTCACACATATATGCGATGCGGGAACCCTGCAAATTCACTGCGGGTTTCCGCATCACAGTTGACTCGCAGGCAGTTCACACTGCCATATGCGAATCACTGGGGATGTCAATACAAAGTTAATGACAGTTCGCATATCGCACTCCCTAGGAACACATTTAACCCTTTGATCGCCCCTGATGTTAACCCCATTCCCTGCCAGTGTCATTAGTACAGTGACAGTGCATATTTTTTAGCACTGATTACTGTATTAGTGTCACTGGTCCCCAAAAAGTGTCAGTTAGGTGTCCGATTTGTCCAACACAATATCGCAGTCCCACTATAAATCTTTGATCGCCGCCATTACTAGTAAAAAATAAAGAAAAAGAAAATAAATGAATAAAAATCATAAAAATATATCCCATAGTTTGTAGACGCTATAACTTCTATACGCTTATTGGGATTTTTTTTTTGCCAAAGATATGTAGCAGAATTCATATTGGCCAAATTTTATGAAGACATTTGATTTTTAAAAATTTTTTATTGGGTATGTTTTATAGCAAAAAGTAAAAATTATTGTTTTTTTTTTTTCAAAAGTGTTTTTTCTAAAAATAAGGACATCAATTTCTATTTGGGTACAGCATTGCACGACCACACAACTGTCATTTAAAGTAACGCAGTGGCGTATCACAAAAAATGGCCTGGTCATGAAGGGGGGGGGGGGTAATTCCTCCAGAGCTGAAGTGGTTAAATGAACATCCACCAATCAAAAACAAGCAGGGAAAGTCACCACCCTACCCCAAACAAGGTATGATGTTATAAGTCCAGTGCATTTTGGCAGGACTTATGACATCATATCTTGTTTGGGGGTGGGTGGTGACTTTCCCTGCTTGTTTCTGATTGGTGGATGTTTATTTGAATATTTTGCACAATTGTTCTCATTTATCACGCCTGATGAAGGGGTCCTGCACAGCTCTAAAACATTGCACTCTTTTTACTTGTGATGTGATCATGCTTCAAAAAAAAAATCTTTTGGACTTAACTTGAAGATCCGTGATGTGCTGGCAAATATGTACAGTAGATCTGAACAGAAGTCTCTTTACAAAGCAAACTTAACTCAACATCAAGGGCATAAAAGCAGTTTGGAGGTGCCCTTATCTGTCAAAGAGAAGGGGAAAGAAATTGCTGTTGAAGCAAGAAATTAAATGAGGGGTATCTGTTTAATTTTAAAATATTTAATTTGGTATCTAAAGGACTTAATAAAGTGAGAAGAGAAGATTGATGGATAGGAAATGGTGGGATATTGGGAGAAAACAGGAGGAAAAGGCACCTATAAAATGTGCTGTACACCATAGATATTTTTTATTATGAAGAGAAATATGTATGTTTATAGCGCAATTTAAAGTGGAACTAAACTGTATCTGAGCACCACAAACTGAAATACTGTTGAATTCATTTTTAATATTAAAAGCAAACTCAGCCCTCCATCCATGTCTCCAAGCTTTAATTTATTGAGGCATCACTTTGAACCCACCCCCCAGCATTTCTAGCCATGGCCATCTTGAACAATTACAGATGATTAATGAAGCATTCACTTCCGGGAATCCATCTGCACTTAGCTCAGGCATGCAGGCAGGAGGGTGTGCTTAGCTGAGAAAGCATCTTCTCCCTTCTTGAAGACTCCTGGGATGTATGATATTATTTTGGCCTGGGCCAGAAACCAGGAAGTGACTAAAGAAATGTAAAAAGAAAAGTTTAAAACAAGTAAATATAATATACCTTCCTATCTATTTCCTGAGGTGAACAGCATAGGGATAAAAAATAGTAATGTTGACTCAGAGAAGTTCCGCTTTTGGGAAAGAGTCCAATTTGAGCAGCAGTCAGGACTGAAAAAGATAAACTCCCTAGAAATGCACAATTGGTAAAGCAATAAACGTTAGTATTCATTTAGAGCTTTCCCCCTTAATGACCAGGCCATGTTTTGCGATTTGGCACTGCGTTACGACGTCGTGCGATGCTATACTCAAATAAAAGTTATATCTTTTTTTTCTTCACAAATAGAGCTTTCTTTTGGTGGTATTTGATCACCTGTGCTATTTTTATTTTTTGCGCTAGAAAACAAAAAAGAGCGACAATTCTGAAAAAATAAATAATAATTTCACGTTCTGCTATAAAACATTCCCAATAAAATTTTTTTTAAATCAAATGTTTTCATCATTTTAGGCCATTATACACTCTGCTACATATTTCTAGTAAAAATAATCCCAATAAGAGTATATTGATTGTTTTGCACATAAGTTATTGCGTCTACAAACCAGGAGAAAGATTTGTCTTTTTTATTTGTTTATTTATTTTTTACTAGTAATGGCGGTGACCGGCGATTTTTAGCGGGACTGCGACATTGCGGCGGACAGATTGGACACCTAACTGACATTTTTGACACATTTGGGGGGACCAGTAACATTACTACAGTAGTCAGTACTAAAAATATACACTGTTACTGTAATAATGACACTGGCAGGGAAGGGATTAACATCAGGGGCGATCAAAGGGTTATATGTATTCCTAGTGGGTGCTTTCTAACTGTATGGGGGATGTACTTATGGAATTAACACAGGGACCTGTGTTCCTAAATAGGAAGAATACAGGATCCCTGTGTTCATTGCTGATAGAAGAGCAGTCTGCCGTGTTTTCCACGGCAGACCGCCGTTCTGTCTCCACGGGGAGCGATTGCGGCCGCTGGACCCTTAGATTAGCTGTCCCTGTGGTGAATGGGTGCGCACAGTTACATCGTTTCATGGGACAGAGCTGCTGGCAGTAGGCATGTGGTTAAATATGTGTGACAGGAGATAAGTCTTGTCAAAAACAATCAGTGTAGTAAGATCCTCATAGCATGCATGAAGTAAAAATGGAATTGTTCACTCCATCAGCTGGCTTTATCTGGCATCCTGATGTTACATAACAGTTGAATGTTCCATCTATAAGTACAACCTGTTGGAAAGTGTCCAGCACAGTAAATATAAGCAGAGGAGGAATGAGCAAGACCTGTATGAGTCCTGACCTCTGGTCTCCTGATTGGTAGCGGTAGGATGGTTAAAGCCGCTAGTGTTGCAGAGGCTGCTCAAGGTAATGTGAGACAGCTGCCTACAACAACTTACGATATTTTATGATTGTAATGACAATCTTTATCAAGGTTTATCCTTACATAAAATTCAATAAAAACCAAATTAGGAGTGGAGGTTTAGATTATTACATATATTGTTCTATCCCCGCTACACGTTTCCCTGTGTGTAGCCCGAAATGCAGCTAAACCCACCTAATCTGCAATAAGCCAGACTGAGTGTCATTTTTAAGCTTTATTAACAAAACAGGATGGGGTAAAACTATTCAGAAAACAAAAACAGATACATATAATCAGTATATGAAGTATACAGAAATACAATGAATAAGCTAGGCTGTAGATGGCGATAAGTAATTCTTACCAACAATGCTGTGTTTAGGGGATGCAAGCGAATGCAAGTTTTAATCAAACATGTGCTCTGATAGCTGGTTTCTTCTTTCAGTCTCTAAGATGGAGTCAAAGTTCCCAGGATGCACCGGTTTCTCTTCCTTAGACTGAAAAATTATGGGGAATTTTGGTAAAGGTGAACAGTTTCTTGCTTCTGCAAAAACAGTACATTTACCACTGACTCCATCTTGTGGTCAAATCTGATATTGCAGACAAACAAACTCATTAAAATCCTGCTGGAGGCATTACAGATATAGATTACTGATTGGTTCTCTTTAAACATTACAGAAGACCCAGAAAAAGACATACTGTATGTGCTGTATTTAATTTTAAGAATAAGCCTAATGAAAAAGAACAGAGCAGTCCAAAGGGTTAAAGTACTGTATACCTTAACCCAAGCATAAAAATGTAATTTATTACAGCTTATAGGTCCTTAGATGTTGTGACTGCATCAGTTTTCTTTTTTTCAGGTTAAGTACATTTTCTGCAGGTCCAGAAAAATTCTTATTGATCTCACTAGAAATCCAGTATCCTTGTTCCTTCCTGCAATCTTCTGTGAACAACAAAACAACATCCCCCTATTTAATGGAAATGAGGAGAGTGGGAGGTGTATGCACTCCAAATCAGAAGAACAACCTAGGATGACAATGCTGCTCCTCCACAGTAACAGTACAGGGAGTGATTGTTGTCACCCTAGGACAGAAAGTATTTCTGGCAGGATCAGAAGGTCAAAATAAAGGGGAACATGTTTGAAAAACCCAAACTAATGAGCTGCCACATCTAAGTACTGGCAATTTTCAATATATTACATTTTTGTTTTTGGATTTTGGATTTTTGTTTCTATGTTTTTTTGTTTTGTTCAAAAGGGCAGTCTTACCACGCAAGTTTTAAGGTAGTAGTTTGGGTACATCAATTTGACAGTTGGGAAGAAGCAGTCTTATAGCAATGGATTCTTAGGAGTGTCAGGTATGATGTGGTTAGTAGTTTATCAGAGGTTTCCATCACAGTAGCACATTTAGATATGTGACAAGTCTTAAATTTTAATCCATGTGGAGAGCAAAGGCAATGTGCCAAGTTCATCTTTGTGGCAAGGTCTAGAGAAGACTGATAGCTCATAGTAACTCTATGACAGTACAAAAGATTTTCCTAAAAATGATCAAGAGTGGAATGAACGTCAATAATACCCTACCAATTAGGGTAAGCAGTTCCAGCTACATGGAAGCTGAACTTCATGGAAAGAAGCTTGGCTGACATGTATATTTAGTGGAAAGGATAGCTATACACGTGGCACTAATAAAGTGATACTAAACACACGTGGTTTAATTGACGTTGTCCCTTCTAATCCCATATATGGATAATGGCACTGCAATTGTTTCAATTAAAAAAAAAAAATTGAAATCCCTTTTTCCTAATCGATATACAGCTGACACATGATCCAGCTCTTTCCTGGCTTGTCTGCAGGGAAACATAAGTAGGAGGAGCTTCTACTAGTCCTCTGCTGCTGGTTACATGTTAAAAAAGTATCCTTTGGGATAGGGTAAAAATAAATACCTAATATTAATAAACTGTTTTAAATCCTCATACAAATATATATTTGAATATATATTTGAAATCAAATGTTTATTATTTTGGCAATAACATGGTGTGGGTGGATTTCTGTCAGCCGCAGGGTGTCTCCAGTCTGTGTCTTAGAATAACAGGGAGGTGAAGCCTCCATCAATCAATATGTAATATCCCACTCCCATATGTGTTGCCAGCATTGTTGCAGATGTTGAAGAGGTGGGGGGGTCAGCCTGTCAGTGCTCAGACCATATGCCGCACACTGCATCAAATTGGTCTGCATGGCTGTTATCCCAGAAGGAAACCTCTTCTGAAGATAGTTACATAGTTACATAGTAGGTGAGGTTGAATAAAGACAATAGTCCATCAAGTTCAGCCTGTGTTGGTGTGTGTGGACGTATTCATTTCTCATACCCCTGAATGTTTTGATCCTTGAGATGTACGTCCAAGAGACTTTTAAAAGTAGCCATGCTCCCCACAGTTACTACCATTTGTTGCAGGGAATTCCACAGTCTTGTAGCCCTTACAGTAAAGAGCCCCCTGCGTAGCCTGTGGTTAAATCTCTTCTCCTAAAAACGCATTGTATGACCTCGTATCCTCATGTATTCCTTGCGACTGAATAGTTTTTTTTCTATGCTCTGATCACCGTTAAGGTATTTGTAGATCGCTATCATGTCCCCTCTCACGCGTCTCTTCTCCAGGGAGAATAAATCTAGTGTTTCTAAACCCTCTTCATAATTACGGTCTTCTAATCCCCTAATAAGCTTCGTTGCCCTTCTCTGCACTTTCTCAAGCCCCAATACATCCCTCCTGAGGACTGGCGACCAGAACTGGACAGAATACTCCAGATGTGGTCGGACCAGAGTTTTATAAAGTGGTAGGATTATAGTTTTATCTCTGGAATACATCCCTTTCCTTATGCATGCCAAAAAAAGATGATGCACAAGAAAGCCCGCAAACAGTTTGCTGAAGACAAACAGACTAAGGACATTGATTACTAGAACCATGTCCTGTGGTCTGATGAGACCAAGATAAACTTATGTGGCTCAGATAGTGTCAGGCGTGTGTCGCGGCAACCATGTGAGGACTCGGAGTACAAAGACAAGTGTGTCTTGCCTACAGTCCAGCATGTTGGTGGAAGTGTCATTGTCTGGAGCTGTATGAGTGCTGCCGGCACTGGGGAGCTACAGTTCATTGAGGGAACCATGAATGCCAACATGTACTGTGACATACTGAGTGCATCCTCAAACAGAAGGTGGAGGAGCGCAAGGTCTCTAACATCCATCAGCTCCGTGATGAGGAGTGTGTGAGGAATCCAGTGGCAGCCTGTAAAGCTCTGGTGAACTCCATGCCCAAGAGGGTTAAGGCAGTGCTGGAAAATAATGGTGGCCTTGCAAAATATAGTAAACCCCCGCTCTATCGCGGTTCAGTTTTTGCGGTCCCGGTATATTGCGGATTTTTCTGTAATGTTGTTTTACTAATTAAATCATTGAAAATTAATTATTTTTGTGTTTTCCATAGCTCTTCCAGTATCTTTTATGTGTTTAAATTCGTTTCTATTGTCTTAAAAGTGTGTTTTAAGACCTTAAAATGCTTTTAAAAGTACAGCGAGAGTTAAAAAAAAACATGCCTACAGTGTATTTTAATAGGGTTTTTCTATTTCGTGGATTTTCACTTTTCGCGGGTGGGTCTGGAACGTAACCCCCGCGATGGAGGGGGGTTTACTGTATTGACACTTTAAAGCCCAATTTGGACATTTTCACTTAGGGGTGTACTAATTTTTGTTGCCAGTGGTTTAGACATTAATGGCTGTGTGTTGAGTTATTTTGAGGGGACTGCAAATTTTCACTGTTACAAGCTGCACACTCAGTACTTTACATGGTGTGCAGTTGTGTATTTAGGTTTTGTGCTGCCCTAGGCCTAACTAAAGTTGTGCATCCCCTAATTTAAATATGACCCACGCCTTCCTGTAAATGCCACACCCCTTCCTGTTTATGACCGGCCCTGTCATCTGTAAACCACAGACCATAACCACAATCTATCAGTGCCCATCACCGTAGCCTCATCAGTTCCCATAAGTGCAGCCTCATCAGTGCAGCAGATCAGTGGCCATCAGTATAGCCCCATCAGTAGCCACCAGTGGAGCCTATCAGTGCATCATATCAGTGCCCATCATTGCATCATATCAGTGCCCAATCGGTGAAGCCTATTAGCGCCCATCAGTGCAACATATCAGTCCTGCCTTATCAGTGCAGCCCCATCAGTGCAGCCTATCAGTGCCAACTCTTCAGTGGCCATCAGCGCAGCTTTATGTCACTGGATTAGTAAGATTACTCCTTTCTTTTAAGATATTTGGACTTGTGTTTGCTGCCACTGATTATTTTCCTTTTTTGTATAATAAATAGGAAATCCATAGTCATTATACAAATAAGTGAAATAATCAGTGGCAGTAAACACAAGTCCAAATACCTTATAAGAGAGGCGTAATCTTACTAACTCAGTGACATACTGCGAAAAGTCTAATTGTATATGATGCAATTCATTATGCTCGCTCAAGGACAAGGATGTTTAAAGAAATGAAATTATATTATTGACATGATGCCTGCCATACCTGGGGACGGAGGAGGGTAGGTGGAGCATTAGGCTGCAGTGCCACACTTATTAGCATTAGCAGCCATTGGGCCAGTTGTATTAAGTGTGGTCGGCGGCCTGCGGTCTGTCCGAATGTCCTCACCCGCCAGTATTATCATACCGGCAGGTAGCAGCGTGACCGACTGCTTTATGAGGGTGCCAGACTGATTTGCCTCCTGGACTGCCCTCTGGCCCAATTCACCCCATAAGACTGGCACTATACTAAAAGTGTAGCACAAGCCGGCGGGGACCCTTTCGTGCAAGGCCTGGGAGGATGCTGTTTTTTTTTTGCTTTTTTTTTGTGCGGGGTGCAGCTTTCTTGCTGCCCCCCTGCAAAGTGCCGCCCTAGGCCTGGGCCTTGTTGGCCTAGGCCAAGATACAGCATTGATGGTTTGGGTGAATTTCTGTCTTAGCAAAGTGTCATTTCTTCAGTGTTGTCACATGAAAAGATAGAATAAAATATTTACAAAAATGTGAGGGGTGTACTCACTTTTGTGAGATAATGTAACTATTTATGAGTTACTAGTTTGCAAGTCAGTATTATTACATGGGTATCATCTGAATCTGCCTTAATGATTTTCCTGGTTATCAGCACACCCCAAGTTAAATTTATCCCAGGCAGTCTATGAATACTATATTTTGCTTCGTGTGTGCAAAGCTTTGACCACACATTATAGGGTGAGAACTTTATTGCATAGCTTAATCTCCTATCTTTAGTTTATTTGTCATTAGCAGCTGCAGTTTGCTCCAGTTTTATTAGAATAGTTTAATCCCCAGGCAGGCTTTTTGCCCACTAAGTGTGGGATCGGATCATACTGCAAAGATGAACTTGTTTTTAAAATGATTTTGTAAAATCTTTATCTTTCTCAGTTCCTAAGGGTGTTAAAAAATATATGTCTTTTAAAAAAATTCAGATGTTATCCTGTCTGTAAACCATTATAAATCTGCTGGGTTTTGTCAAATATATTGAAATGCTTAAGCCGCAAACAGGCATGGATTAACATAAATAGAATAAGAGGCAGACTTTTACGATGTGATTTGAACTGTGAGATCTACATATATGGAATTTCACACTATTAGGCCTCATGCACACTGGACATTTTTACAGCGGCTGTTTTTGGTGTCAGACATTTTTTTCTACAGCTAGTAAACTCCCCATCATGTTATCCTATGTGTCCATGTACACATAGGCTGTTATCAGCAGTTTTTGGCAGGGGCGTTTTCTGGCTGGAAAAAACCCCCAGAACTAGTGGGTTTTGAGAGGAGTTTTCCAGCTGTAAAAACACTCTAACTCTGATAAAAGCTGAAAAGTGCCAGAAAACACTGAAAAACGTGACTGTTCTGCATTTATCAACGTTTTTGAGCTATAAGCTTTTATGGGAGTATAGTTTTAGTATAGTAAAAAAAAATCTAAAAAATGCTACAGCTGAAAAAAGCTAAAAAATGCTGAAAAACGCTACTACTAGCTGTAGAAGTCTTTCAGCTTTTTTGCATTATTGTTTTTCCAGCGTTTGTTAGCGTTTTTCAACTGTAGCATTTTTTTTTTGTGCCAAATAGCCACGTTTTTTAGCTTTTTTGGCATTTTTCAGCGTTTTTAAGCTTTTATCAGAGTTAGTGCGTTTTTACAGCTGAAAAACGCCTCCTAAAATGCAGAAGAAAAAAAGTCTGATGCCAAAAGCAGCTGTAAAAATGTCCAGTGTGCATGAGGCCTCAAGCACACTGGACATTATCAAAACACCAGTAGTAAGCTGAAGTTTTAGAAGGAGTTTTTCAGCTTTTTTGCAGTAGTGTTTTTCAGTGTTGTTTAGCTTTTTTCAGCTGTAGCATTTTCTAGCTTTTTTTTTTTTAGCAAAACTATACTCCCAAAAATGAAAAATGAAAATGAAGGAAGGAATAGGTGGCACTGCCTGCGAAACAGATTAAAAGTGTATCAAAATAGTAAGTGAAAGCATGTATAAATGCAAACTTCTAATAAACTCTAATGAAAGTGCATGGGGTCTGACGAATGACAATAATAAATAATATAAAATACTATAAACAATTATAAGGCACAAACCCATAAAGTGCTCATGTGTAAAAAGTGCATATATAAACCCAAGGAACAAAAGTGTCAATGTAAAGTGACTAAGTGCCAAATGAGTGACAATAACAAATATACTGAGAAATATGTGTAAAAAATTATTCCACATTAAAAAGTGTGCAAAGAAAAAAATACTTTTTGTCAATAAATATCTTCTATGCAGGATGTGGAAACCTTGCAAGCGGACCTGAACAAAATAACGGGGTGGGCAACTACATGGCAGATGAGGTTTAATGTTGAAAAATGTAAAGTAATGCACTTGGGGGACAGAAACCAGAAAGCAAGCTACTCACTAGGGGGGAAACCTCTGGGTGAGTCTAGGATGGAAAAGGACTTGGGGGTACTGGTAGACAACAGGCTTGGCAGTGGCATGCAATGCCAAGCCGCTGCAAGCAAAGCCAACAGAATACTGGGATGTATAAAAAAGGGGATTCACTCCAGAAATAAAGAGATTATTCTCCCGCTCTACAAGACTCTGGTCCGGCCACATCTGGAGTATGCTGTCCAGTTCTGGGCACCGGTCCTCAGGAAGGATGTGCTGGAACTGGAGAAAGTCCAGAGAAGGGCAACAAAAATAATTAGGGGAATGGAGGACATCAGCTATGAGGAAAGACTACAAGCACTGAACTTATTCTCTCTGGAGAAGAGACGATTGAGGGGGGATATGATATCAATGTAAAAATACTGTACTGGCGACCCTAGCATAAGGAACAAACTATTCAGAGAAAGGAGATACAATAAGACACGTGGCCACTCACTAAAACTAGAGGAAAGGCGGTTTAACCTTAAAGTGCGTAAGGGGTTATTCACTGTAAGAGCGGTAAGGATGTGGAATTCTCTTCCACAAGCAGTCGTATCAGCAGGGAGCATTGATAGTTTCAAAAAACTATTAGATGGGCACCTTAGAGACCACAACATACAGGGGTATACAATGTACGGTTAAAAGCAAACACACACACACATCATAGGTTGAACTGGATGGACTGATGTCTTTTTTCAACCTCACTAACTATGTAAATAAGTCCATAACCTTGAATAAAAATTCCATTAAATGAAAAAATGTATATATAAAAAAACAAAATAACTAAGTGCCAGTGATTTCCAAATTTCAGTGATAAGCTGTGACTGTGAGTAGAAGAACCCCTACAGGGGTAATAAGCATCGGTCACAATCTGTCTCTGGCTTCTCCTATACGTGCCCAGTAGTAAAGACCTCAGATATGAACCACAAGCGCCAATCTTTTAGGTATTCATAACAAACGAGAAACAACAAGCTGGTTAAAACAACGCTAGTTCTGGAACGTCGTGTGTTCCACGGATTGGAAGTGTGCAAAGCGGAACTGACGTAATGAGGCTTTACATGTTTTGTTGATGTGCCATCTTTAGGAGCGGCTGCACTCCTTACAATGTCTGACTTGTCCTCTCCAACCATTTAAACCAGGCATGTCCAACCTGCGGCCCGGAACCACAGGCAATGCGGCCCACTGCGCCCTGACAATTTTTTTCTTTTGCTAGGGATGAAGGAAGTCGGGTCGGGGGCACGACCACAGCGGCTTCCAACTAACTGTAGGCAGAGGCTGCCTCGATGGGGAGGGGGAGGCGAGCATGTGCAGTGTTTCTGACTCCTACCACCATGACCACTTCAAATCACTGAAGTTGTCATGGTGGTTAGAGTGTTCCTTTAATATCTCTCAGAATAAATAAACCTCTGTAAACTGATTCCATTTCATTTGATCATCCTCTAGTTGTGTTAAATTAGTGCGGGGGGCGCGGCGGCGCGGGAAGGGCACGGCGACATTTTATTACTCATATACCTTAACCAGGCTAGCGGTAAACCCGAGCGTGACTCGGGGTAGGAATTTCCTGCTATTATCGGTATCCCCGAGTCACGCTCGGGGTGGATGTGCAGACAGCGCAGCGGAGTGTCTTACCTTTTCCTGGCGATCCAGCGAAGAGCTCTCATTGCTGTGACCGCCAGCCGAGATCTCCGCCGCTCGTCTGTCGGTAGGAGGACTTCCTAGTTCCGTTCCCTGGTGCATGGGAACGGAACTAGGGAGGGAAATTCAAAAAAAAAAAAAAAAAAACGTTGCACAAAACACAAACACATTTTATATTATATATATGCATATATATATATATATATGCATATATATATATATATATGCATATATATATGCATATATATATATATATATATATATATATATATATATATATACATATATATATGCATATATATATGTATATATATATACCTATATACACATATATATATATATATAAAATTATATTATTGATTCGATTATAATTCATGCGTTATATATATATATACACACACACATACATATATATATATATATATATATATATATATATATATATATATATATATAATACACACATATATATATAATATATAACGCATGAATTATAATCTAATCAATAATATAATTTTAAGTTTAAGTCAGTAATTACTAAGAATTGTAGGCCTATAATACATAACGCCAAATTTCCATGAAAAAAATTGTACCGCTTTTGGTACAGAATTCCTGACAGAATCATACCGCCAGGGAGGTTAACTAATAGTATATATTTTATATGCGGCCCGAGAAAATTTCTCTACACTCAATGTGGCCCAGAGAAGCCAAAAGGTTGGACGCCCATGATTTAAACAATAAAATCTAAAATCTAGCACACTTGCTGTTGTTTTATTTATTTATTTATTGATTTTAGAATCTTGATAAAATATACCAGAAAGAGTGAATTTGTTAAGCAGCAGAAATGTAACGGTAAAGGCATATGTGGGCACATGTGTGATTAAGGCAGGTGAGTTAAGTTGTAAAGTGCAAGAAACTACATGTAGGGATACGGGTTACATTTTGTTCAAGCAAAAGAAGTAGACTTTCATTTAGAACTGACATCTCCAAATTTTCTTTTATTGTAAGCACTGCATTAGAGTCATGCTCTTATACCCCAATCAATCAATACTTCTTTCACCAAAGAACAGTCTGTTTATTCCCTGTAAAGCCAATAAGAGGGTCACTGCCTGCCCCCTCAAGAAACATGACCTTAATTTAACTCTTCTTCTGTCCAATGGATTATCTCGAATAAATATTGGGGGGATGCCCTACTGGCTAGCGAACAAAAGCATGCCAAAGTGCTAAAGTCAGAGCCAAGTAGCATTCTCCTACAGGCTTGCAGCCCCATGCACCCTTTTCCTCCCCAGGTCCTTAATGGGTCTACAGTACAAGAGTCAAATGACTATATGATGGGAGGAGGAGAAAAAAGTAATAATAAAATTAGAAAAGCCCCCCCCCCCCCCCCTTGTTAACCATTGCCCCATTATTGAGCCCAAAATGCTGTTACCCAGGACAGTGCACATAGTGGTGTCATTAGGACACAGATTGCCATTTTATTTGCTCATCAGCTTACCTATGTCTCTGGCTCTTCACCACCTCTTCAATTGCCTACTATGCAACCAACTCACCTTTGCTGTGTTCTTTTTCCTTTTATCTCAAAATTTCATCTCCAGCACTGTTTATATTTAAGGGTAATAAGTGAGGCGCTACTACTAATATGCACACAGTCAGAATAATTAAATATAAAGTATAGATAGCAAATGTAGTGCTTGATATTTTTGAACTAAAAAGCGCAATGTGCAAGTGAGAATATTCTCAAGAAGATTGTGCTTAGATATTATAAATATAAATATAAAGTACATTTAGATCTTCCCGAAATAAAGTGCAAAATTTAAATATTCACAAAATATTAGTGCTAGAATATTACAAATATAAAGTGCATAAGTATACAAGTGATCTCAAATTAAAGTGCAACAATTGCTTCATGCACAACCAAGTGCTACTTATGAAAAGTGAATTAGTGCATAATGTCTCTTTAAAAATGATTAGAAATCCAACAAGTGGTAGTTAGTTCATAAGTTTCAACCAAAACATTTTTTTCCAAGTGATAAAAATCACTTATTACTTGGAAAAAAATCGTTTTGGATAGAACTTTTGAACTAACTGCTCTATGGCTGCACTGGGGGGAAACCCCTAAGAGCTTATACTAAAGATTCGGAAGAAGGTAACAATCTGACACAGGAGCAGTTTAGGCACATTATTGTTTGATTTAAATTTGCTGCATGGTAAAGTAATCTGTTGGCTCTCCACTAACACTGCACACTTTCTACCTCTTTATCCATTAAAGTACATACTGTATCTATGGTCTCCCAAATGGCAGTAAAATAGAAGGCTTTTTTAACTCTGGAATTTCAAGAGGCACAAGGGGCCTCATGGAGCATGCATGCACTACAATGGTTGCTGTCAGACTGTACTGTGTGGAGTGGTGTGTGTCAACAGACGATGGCAGAGGCCTGAGAAAACCATATGGTGCACAGATAAGGCATAGAAGTGCAGCATATGAAAATGCACATACAGGGAACATATGTTGATGGGGCTAAACAACTACATTGAGTGAATGTAGGGGAAGAACCTAATGAAATGAAGGAAGGAGAGCAGAAAATCTACTGCAGGTGTATTTTTTTTTGCTGATATGGGACTTTCTTGATTTCTGCTTTAGAATCTGCTTCTCAGTGTGCTGTTTTTTTCTCCATAGCTGAGAACTGAGTGAAGGTGAAGTAGAGGCAGCCAGAAGAATTTATTTTGAAATTTCCATTTTTAAATTGTTTGTGCAATTTTCTAATGGTTACTGGGGTCCAATCGATGGCCTTTTTGTACTGTCCTGATGAGAAAATATAAAGGAGCAGGATGGAACATTTTTTCAGACTAACAAAAATGTAACTTGTGTACAGGCAGTCCCCGAGTTACAACCATCCGACTTACATACGACTCATACTTACAAACGGAGGGAGACTACAGGAAGTGAGAGGAAATCTAGCCCCGGGAAGGGAACTTCCCCCCTGTAAGCAGGACCGGTGCAAGGATTTTTGTCTACTTAGGCGAAGGTGCATTTTGGTGCCCCCCTCCACCAAACATCCTCCTGCCACCCCCTCCCCTTCACAATGCAAACTCCCTATATGGCATACACTTTATTTGCCTGCTGATGTTACATCATCAATGTTTTCATGCATTCAGTCATTAATGTAATGCAGTGTAGATCGCATTGCATTACATTCTTCCCAGCCTTAATGGTTTCCAAGTCAGGAACAAGAAGGGGAAGAGATTGTACATGTGTCCGCTCATCTCCTTCCCCTTAACCCGGCACCACCAGCAATGCTGGTCCCGGATGCCAAAGATGGGCAAGCGGCACTCAGGATACATAGCGGGGGAAGGGGGAACTTTACTGGGGTACAGTGCTGCCAACCTCCCCAAGTGAAAATTACAGAAATGGGCAACCAAAATATTCAAACAACATACATTTTTTACTGTCAAAAATCATGATATTTACTGACTGAGCCACATTTTTTTACGGACATTTCAAAAAAGTACATAAAATGGCAGATTTCAGTGCTAATATCAATATTTAATCTATATATACAAGAGATAGTCAGAGACTGTAGACATGGCACAAGAGATAGTCAGAGACTGTAGACATGGACAAGAGATGGTCAGAGACTGCAGACGTGGCACAAGAGATTGTCAGGGACTGCATACATGGCACAAGAGATGATGAGAGACTGCATACATGGCACAAGGAATGATCAGAGACTGCATACATGGCACAAGAGACGGTCAGAGACTGCATACATGGCACAGGAGATAATCAGAGATTGCATACATGGAACAATAGATCATCAGAGACTGCATACATGGCACAAGGGATGATCAGAGACTGCATACATGGCACAAGAGATGGTCAGAAACTGCATACATGGTACAAGAGATGGTCAGAGACTACATACATGACACAAGAGACTGTCAGAGACAGCATACATAACACAAGAGGCTGTCAGAGACTGCATGCATGGAACAATGGATGATGAGAGACTGCGGGTATGGCACAAGGAATGGTCAGAGACTGCAGGCATGGCACAAGAGATGGTCAGAGACTGCATACATGGCACAAGGGATGATCAGAGCCTGCATATGTGGCACAAGAGATGGTCAGAGACTGCATACATGGCACAGGAGATCATCAGAGATTGCATACATGGAACAATAGATCATCAGAGACTGCATACATGGCACCAGAGATTCTTAGAGGATACGGACATTACACAAGAGATGGTCAGAGACTGCATTCATGGCACAAGAGATGGTCAGAGACTGCATTCATGGCACAAAGGATGATCAGAGACTGCAGACATGGCACAACAGATGGTCAGAGACTGCAGACATGGCACAACAGATGGTCAGAGACTGCATACATGGCACAAGAGATGGTCATAGACTGAATATATGGCACAAGAGATGGTCATAGACTGAATATATGGAACAAGAGATTGTCAGAGACTTTATTCATGGCACAAGAGATTGTCAGAGAATGCATACATGGCACAAGAGACGATCAGAGACTGCATACATGTTACAAGAGATGGTCAGAGACTGCATATATGACACAAGAGATGATCAGAGACTGTATACATGGAACAAGAGATGGTCAGAGACTACATACATGGCACAAGAGTTGGTCAGAGACTGCATACATGGCACAAGAGATCATCAGAGACTGCATACATGGCACAAGAGACAGTCAGAGACTGCTGGCATGGCACAAGAGACAATCAGAGACTGCATACATGGCACATGGGATGATCAGAGACTGCATACATGGTACAAGAGGTGGTCAGAAACTGCATACATGGTACAAGAGATGGTCAGAGACTACATACATGACACAAGAGACTGTCAGAGACAGCATACATGACAGAAGAGGCTGTCAGAGACTGCATGCATGGAACAATGGATGATGAGAGACTGCGGGTATGGCACAAGGAATGGTCAGAGACTGCATACATGGCACAAGGGATGGTCAGAGACTGCGGCATGGCACAAGGGACTTTCAGAGGCTGCAAACATGACACAAGAGGCTGTCAGAGACTGCGGCATGGCACAAGAGACAGTCAGAGACTGCGGGCATGGCAAAAGAGATTGTCAGAATCTGCGGTCATGGCACAAGAGACAATCAGAGACTGCGGGCATGGCACATGAGATGGTCAGAGACTGTGGGCATGGCATAAGGAATAATTAAAGACTGTGGGCATGGCACAAGAGACAATCAGAGATTGCGGGCATGGCACAAGAGACGGTCAGAGACTGCGGGCATGGCACAAGAAATAATCAGAGACTGTGGGCATGGCAGAAGAGACGATCGGAGACTGTGGGCATGGCACAAGAGACGGTTAGAGACTGTGGGCATGGCACAAGGAATAATCAGAGACTGTGGGCATGGCATAAGGAATAATCAAAGACTTTGGGCATGGCACAAGAGACGATCAGAGATTGCGGGCATGGCACAAGAAACGGTCCAAGACTGCGGGCATGGCACAATAAATAATCAGAGACTGTGGGCATGGCAGACGAGACGATCGAAGACTGTGGGCATGGCACAGGAGACGGTCAGAGACTGTGGGCATGGCACAAGGAATAATTAGAGACTGTGGGCACGGCACACGGAATAATTTGCGACTGAGAACATGGCACAAGGAATAATCAGAGACTGAGGGCATGGCACAAGAAATAATCAGGGACTGTGGGGATGGCACAAGGAATAATCAGAGACTGAGGGCATGGCACAAGAAATAATCAGGGACTGTGGACATGGCAGAAGAGATGATCAAAGACTGCGGGCATGGCACAAGAAATGGTCAGAGACTGCGGGCATGGCACAAGGAATAATCAGAGACTGTGGGCATGGCACAAGGAATAATCAGAGACTGTAGGCATGGCAGAAGAGAAGATGGGAGACTGCGGGCATGGCACAAGAAACGGTCAGTGACTGCGGGCATGGCACAAGGAATAATCAGAGACTGTGGGCATGGCACAATGAATAATCAGAGACTGTGGGCATGGCATAAGGAATAATCAAAGACTGTGGGCAGGGCACAAGGAATATTCAGAAACTGTGGGCATGGCACAAGGAATAATCAGAGACTGTGGGCATGGCACAAGGAATAATCAGAAACTGTGGGCAGGGCACAAGGAATAATCAGAAACTGTGGGCAGGGCTGCTACAACAATATTCACAGGCAGATTCTGACACCATAAAGTGAAAAGCAGCTTGCTTGCCCTACCTTCCAGAGGTGGTAAATAGAGATTTTCATCTGTGTTGTGCCACCAATGCCACTAGTTATCCTCCTGGGCTTTCTGCTGGCCTTGGCCCCTCCCCCTGGTCGTACTCAGCTCTAGGCTCCCCCCTGAACTCCCTTTCATCTCACACGCTCTCCAGTTCAGCGGCGATGGTCTCTGTGTGCTGCTGAACTGGAGGCGTTCCTGTCCCTTTCTCTGCTGTCCAGGTGGGAGGAGAGATTTTTTTCTTCAAGATCCAGCAATCCTCGTCTACAAGGCTGAAGGGAGAGAGGGGGCGGAGTCTTTGAGCCTGTCTCTCTGCCATCGCTGCATCTGGCAAGGGGGAGAGGAGTGCAGAAGAAGCGAGCTGGTGAACTTAACGGCGCCTGGCCGGGGATGTGCTGCGCTGCGCCACCTGTCACTATCGGTAAACTAGGTACAGGTGGGAGCAGGGCCGGCCGCCGCCGCTAGGATAAGCACCTTGTGGGAAACCCCTGCTTTGGCGCCCCCCCCTCTCCTGGCGCCCTCAGGCGGCTGCCTTGGCTGCCTTATGGCTGGCGCCGGCCCTGCCTGTACAAGTTATTATGGGAAAAAGGTGTCTCCACTGAAGCTTTATTACCAATCCTCGTTTCCACAACAACAACATTTTCTAAATCCAATTGTCACAGGGACAGAAAGTGGGGTAAAATCTTCTGAACAGGGGCACAGTCTATAAAACAAATGTTACAGGGGTGTTAACCCTTCCCTATGCTATCCAAAAAACTTAAAAATATTTTTTTTGGCTGGAGTTACACTTAAAAAATGTACCTGCTCCAACTTACATACAAATTCAACTGAAGAACAAACCTACAGAACCTTGTTTGTAACCCGGGGACTGCCTGTATGTGGTTTTTAGTCAATAAAAAATCCTACATATTGTACATGTTCTAGGCTTAAAAGAAGCCTGTTTAGTAAGTCTGGAAGTCCATTCAAGTAGCAGGTCTGGAAAAAATTGTAAGGGCTTTAGAATTTAAATGAGTTGTCTCAATTATGGAGAGACCAAGTACTCTGACAAACGACTTTTCAGAATTTTTGTTTGAATATTCTATAAAAAGTCTAATGGTTTATGGTCAGCTAAAGCTGAGAAAATACATTGCTTCATGGTGGTGAAGGGACAGGACAGCGCATGTAAAGTAAAGGAAAGAGAGCCCTGGACATAGGGAGCAGCTATAGAAGAAATTGTGAACATACATTGCCATATAAGAGTAGGCATTGCACATACTATTGATGCCTTAGATACACAGTGAGGTTGCAGATGAGGGACAGGTAATATTCTAAATGAAAAGGTTGCGTTTGTGCACTTGGCATGGACACTTGGACTATAATTCTCCACAGCTGATAAACAGGAATTGTTATACCTCTTTATAATATATGAGAGAATATATGAAAGGAAAGGATGCAATTAACAATAATAATAAAAGTATTTTCTGTAAAGCAAGGAGAAAAGTAACAAATAAAAATTATGCGTTTGATAGGCATGAATATTGCTTTCAAAAAGTTGTTTATTAATATATAACATTTTATTGCACATTTGTATGTTTTTTGTAGGTTGGACTACCTGAGACAATCGTAAAAAGATGTGCCATGCAGTTGGCTGAAGCTCTAGACTTTATGCATAGCAAAGCTCTTGTTCACAGAGATGTAAAGCTAGACAACGTTCTTATTTTTGATAAAGATTGCCACTGTATAAAGCTTGCAGACTTTGGATTAACACGACTTGAAGGTTTTCCGGTGTCTCCAATGAAAGGAATTCTCCCTTATTCACCTCCTGAGCTTTGTAGCTTAGGAGATAACGAATCCCTTGAACTTGACTCCAGTCTTGATGTATGGTCTTTTGGTATCCTTCTGTTTTGCATTTCCACTGGGTACTTTCCTTGGGACACAGCATTAATGAAGGACAAGCAGTATGAAGAGTTTATTAAATGGCAGAGCTCAGAGGATAATAATCAAAATATTCCTTTTCATTGGAAGCAATTTACACGGCAGGCATTACATATGTTCCAGAGACTACTTTCCATTAACGCAAACAGAAGAAGCCCAGCAATTGAGATCCAAAAATATCTAAGTGTCCCATGGAAAATGAACAGTGTGAAAGATAACAGTAACATACAAGGCAATTCAAATAACACAGAACAATGTGCTGATAACATGAACCTCATGCAAGATACAACTAGCACTGACATGTCAACCAAGCATTTTTCCATAGCTTCCGAAGAAAAAGTCTTAGTGATCACCCCTGCTGCAAACATTTGTGAGGACACGGACCAGGATTCCATGACACAGTAGCTAGCATGCTTGTTACACACTGTAATATTCTTAAATGTTTTACTTTTGTGATTACTGTTATATTAGTCACGGAAGTGTGCCTTTTTTTCTAGATAAGAGTTTACTTATATACAAATAAGCCTAATTTATTAGATTCAGATTTTTTTTCTACTTACTGTTATGTTTCCTTTTTATATTTTCTTTCCTGATAATTTGTACTAAGAGAAAAATAAAATAAAGAATCAGCTTTTATTGTTACCCTTTTTCCTTCCCCCACCTACTCCCTGCACGTGGTACAGAATATTCATTAGATATGATATCACAGCCCACAGACCTATTATCCCAAGTATTCATTCAGTTAACACCAAAAACTTATACTGTGAGGAATATTGCCCACTGTGTAGTAAAATGTACTGTTTTCTCTTTTCTTAACCTACATAGAAAAATATTTTCATTTTTTTTTTTTTAACATGTTATTTTTATGTAAAAAAAGAGACCATGATGTAGGATAATATACCAAGGTATATTCTCCACGCCAAAGGGATGCGTGTTAACAATAAATATAATAAATAACAAATATTAAAGTCAATAGTGCAGTAGCAGCTATAGAGAAGTGATTAAATAGAGAAGTGAGTAAATGATAGTAATAGCCTTACTAGTAAGGCTAACTACAACGCTTGCTGAATGTACCCCTAGTGGTAAAATTAAATAGTGCAGTGTGGAATGGTGGTTCAAATAGTAATCAAACTCTTAAGCTTACCAAGGTATATAGATGCAATATGTATCCTGATTGAACTGACACTGATCATAAATATGAATAGTAATACAAAATATAAATTGAACAATGATGAGAATTAAAGATTAAAAATTAAAATTGCATGTGGTATATAAACATTGTACAATTGGGGAATAAAAACTCATAATTTTACTACACCATCTGGAGCATTTGCTTTTTCCCACATATTTTTGGCCCATACCCCAGCATGAGGTGTTTGAAAAGGAGGAACCCTATACCATCCCACTTTCCCCCGGGAGAATTAAGGGGGAACCCCACCCAGGCCCGGGGGGCCGATAAATCGTGAGCGCTCCTAATGCCATAAGGCATATAGGACCCACAGGATCTGGTAAGTTATTTAATTTACCCACACCATGGTGGGAAAATCGATGTCACAAGAAATAATGGATACCCACTTTTGAGCACCTGCACTTTGAATCTACTGGATAAGAACATTTGCACAAGGACTTTTATTATTTGAACTATTTTGGTCACTACAGTCACCTAATTGGACTTGATTTACATTGTACAATGTTTATATACCACATCACTTTTCATTTTTAATCTTTAATTCTCATCATTGTTCAATTTATATTTTGTATTACTATTCATATTTATGATCAGTATCGGTTCAATCAGGATACTTATTGCATCTATATACCTTGGTAAGCTTAAGAGTTTGATTACTATTTGAACCACCATTCCACACTGCCCTATTTAATTTTACCACTAGGGGTACATTCAGAAAGCGCTGTAGTTAGCCTTACTAGTAAGGCTATTACTATCAAAAAAGAGACCAGTTTCATCTAAATTTCACTGAATGAATAAAAGATGTTTCTGAACAATTTATAAAATACTGTTAAATATACATTATTTCTGGTATAATCATGAACCTGAAGGACTGTTGTATGGGCTCCTACAGTAGACTTTGCTAGATGCTTGTAAGAAGTTGCATGATACTGGCCTTCTACAATTAGTCTTTTGGCGGTGATTGTGGGTGGATTGGCAGTAGAGGGAGTCTGGCTCCACCATGAATTCCAGGTGCTATCTTAAGGAACCCTGGGTCTGACTGGACATAAAGCTTCTGCAAAAAATTGATGGCCAATTTGGGTGCGTGTGTTGTCAAAATATCATAATCTGCATATGATGGGGCCCTTAAGTTGGAACTGTAGTTAGGGACAGAGCCCCATTTTGAATGGGGAAAGTCAGGTGCTTTGGATAAACTTGCCTCAAAATCAGGGAACAGGCTGCAGATAGTGAGCTTCTGAGTATAGGCCTCCATGCCCAGTACACTGAGCTGTGCACACGCACTGCTCAGATTACAATTTTGACAATACAGAGATGTCATCCAATGAAAATGGCTGAAGATTAGTACCTGGAAGCCAACCAAGAGGTAAGCAGCCAATAGGGATCTTTGAGACACAGAAGTGCTGGAAACAACGTGAATATAGTTCCTCTTTAACATCTATCTCCTAGTTTGGTTACAACTGAGCATGCTCAATAATAGGATAAGGAGCTTTTATCTTTCTGGTTAATGTACCTATGGGGTGGATTGTTAAATTATGGATTGAATCATGTCTGATAATGAGATCCCAAAGCACTACAATTTCTCTTTACAGATTTATAATTTGTTGGAACAGCAGTATTAGGTTCACAGGGTGTTTGACAAACCCATCCAAAGTTTGAAGTGTTAATTTCCATAATTCATTCACATAAATCATATATAACATGGCACTGTATTTTTTATTTTTATTTTTTATTAAAATCATACCTTATTTGTGCAGCAATTTTACATGGTCACATGATCTTTCCCTGTTCTTTGGCACCTGCAGAGAAAGATCTTTAGAATGGGCTTCTATTTCTCTGCTGATGTTTGCTTTCTACAGTATGAGTCTGTCTGCACAGCCCGATTGGTTACAAAAAAAAATTCAGAAGAGCAATTCAAATTAGATTATAAATATCAAATAACTGTTTTATAGCTGCCAATAAATTTTTATTTAACATCAGATGTGTATTTTTTGTGCATTAATATGTGTGTAGGCAGCTTAAAAGGGAACTAAAATTAAGCATGCTCCATAGAGGACACGAGCTGGTCTACACAATCTCAGCCTGCAATGGGGACACAAAGAACATTGGAGGGACCGCTGAAGGCAGGATCAACCAGATATATTTCACTCTACACAAAACAAAAGCTTTAGTGGCTTTCTGAGTACAAAAACTCTGTTATATACCCTGTAATGATAGTTTTTCATTATGTTTCATTTTTCACAGTCTGGATTTAATTACACTTTAAAACTCATATATAAACCAAAAGTGGTGCACTAATCATAGGGGAAATATGGTCAAAGCTCAATAAATAAATATATAAATATATAAATATGCAAACAGCAAATGATGATGTGCAGACAGTGACAGTAATACTAAAAATCAGTTCATTACATTTTTTTTCTAAAATTCAGTTCATCAGAAAAAATAAATATAATAAAATATAGTGTCAATGAGTTGATCAAAAGAAAGTTCTTTAAAAAATCCCAAATCTTCCACTACTCCGCTCACCTGAAGTCTAAATAAGTGCTAAATTGGTGCTAAATTGATAGAACTAAAATCTTCATCCACTGTTAGTTGATGAATCTCACATCCATGATTCCAAATAGATAAAAGAAAAAAATTAAAATAATAGTGCAATATTGCCACAATAAAAAAAACACTCAAATTGCGTGAATAAAATCCAATTGTGAAAAACGTGTGCACACACAGTGATAGTGCTCAAGTCCGTGTAGAGTGACCATAAGAAAATCACACAAGTCTTCCACCAGTATATAATATGCGTTCACCTGCAGCACATACAAGCTGTGCTTAAATAATGGATGGTGATAGCAGTGTGATGTTTCTCTTCACACAGACCGCTCCTGGGCTCTGCAGCCCACACAGGCTTTGCCTAGATACTAGATGGTGATAGCAGGATAATAATTCTTTTACATCGATAGTTCCAACACGTACATGAAGGCAAAGGGGATAGCCACAATGTAATAAGCAATAAAATATTTTATTTAGATAAAAACAATCCTCACTTACATAACAGTAAGCAGCTGCAGGTAAAACCTTTTGCACAGACAGCTCTTTCCACATCTATACCTGGCCCTGCGCCAGACACTCAGCTGTTAGAAACACAGTGAGTAAGGCACAAGCCATACATCACCAGCTCCTCCTACGCGTTGTGTCACAGACAGGTGACTTCTTCAGGCCCTGTCTGCACATTATCATATGATGTTTGCATATTTATATATTTATTTATTGAGCTTTGACCATATTTACCTTATAATTAGCGCTCCACTTTTGGTTTATATATATATATTTTTAACAAGCACATAAGTACTTGAATTAGTGGAAGCTGCAATTCAGGTCTAGGTACTTCTTGTGGTCCACCATAACAGCGCACCTTTTTTCACTTTTACTATAAAACTAAACCTCTTTAATGCTTAAGGAGGAAAAATCAATTCTGCCCACGTTCAAGGCTAATAAGCAAGTGATTGTCAAAAAAGGACAGTTAGAGTTGGATACTGCCATGGGGGAAATACTGTATAAGTATACCAATGCAAAAATATGTTAAAACATATCATACAACGGGGAAAGGGTCCAATTTTTAATGGGACTTCAAGGGTGGCATGGCAAAAACACCAACCCTTACATGCTTGGAAGAGGCCTTTAGGCCCTATATGGTTTTAAGGAACGAACAGTACTATACCTATGGACAGTGTCAGCAAACACTGTGTTCTGGCATCACATATTTAGCATGGACATTCGATTTTTTAACTGTTAAATATTATTGAATTGGAGCAAAAAATTAGGACCACAACAGATCTAAAAACTACAGGAAAGTTCACAAAAAAAAACAAAGCTAAAGCTTTGAACTTAAACCTAAACTGTGTTTACTATGCTTCAGTTTGTAAATGAAGAAGAAGCCGCTCAGCACAGAGCACTTTCCATTTATTTACTGTTCAGTACAGCTGAGGCTGCAGAAAAAGGGACTAGGGAGTCTCTATCCTCAGTCCCTTTCTCTGTCTCAAAAGTGAGACATCAGGGGTTTGTTTAGACCTCTGACATTTCACCAAAGCCCCCCCCCCAATGCAGCTCCTAAGAAAATGGTGGAAGAAAAATGCAAAAACAATATTGTAAAAAAAAATAAAAAAATACATTTGTCAAAAATAATAAAAAATAAATTAATAAAAAAACATATTTCTGCCACCGTCCACTACCCTACTGACACCAATCTCTGCCCTACTGACATTGTCCCACTGCTTTACTGACACCGTCCTCTGCCCTACTGACAAAGTCCACTGCCCTACTGACACTATCCACTTCTCCAGTGACTGACACAATCCACTGCCTTACTGAAAGCAACCTCTGCCCTACTGACACCGTCCACTGCTCTACTGACACTGTCTACTGCTCTACTAACTGATAACATCCCCTACCTTACTGACACGTCCACTGCTCTACTGACACCATCCACTGCCCTACTGACACTGTCTACTGCTCTACTGACTGATACCACCCCCTGCCTTACTGACATATCCACTGCTCTACTGACACCATCCCCTGCCCTAGTATATTGTAAAGGTGAAGGCGCCTGATTTTGGTATATGGCCCTATATATGTAAGGATACCTGCTGCCCCTTTATTTCAATGGTAATAGTACCAAAAAAATTATAAGTAGGTAAACGATGAAAGTAGGCACTGGTAATGGTGGGCATGTAGGTTTATTTAGGTGAGCGTTATGATTTTGTTATGGATAGTATACAGTACTATCAGGTTTGTCTATCTTATGTGTAGACTTAAATCTGATATAAATTGTAGTAATACTATCCGACAAAGTGAGACCAGTGTATAAATGTGAGTTTAAGCTCAAACTGTATATAATCATTTTTGCATGTGAAATAATATGGTATAAAATTCAAATTAAAACCCAAAGATAAAAATGATAGTAAATGATCTATCTCAATATACAGTATGTGCAAACTTGGTGACTGTTGTGATAGCTAATAATATAATTTGTGACAGTTGTATATAAAATATAATTATTGTGCGGAATAATAATAATAGTATCAATTCAATTAATATATCTGACTGGAAAATCAGTAATTCACAAAATTATTTGTGCAGCTGGTGAAAAAAGTCTGTGCAACAATAATACAAATAAAAATCTTCAGTGTGATTTGTGCTCCAATTTGTGCTCTCGTGCGATAGGCAACCTATGCATCTTACCAGATGGCCTTAGGTCACAAAGACCTAAATCACTTTTGATCCCTTTAAAGGATGGATCGATCCTGCACCGAACTTCTCCACATCAGAAATAAGGCAGGTCTTTCAATGGGGCTGAATGCTGGAATGCACAGGATTCCTTCACCCTCCTTTTCCTTATTCAAAGCCTTAGGATGGGGGTCTCAGGCAGGTGTATATAGAAAAATAGTGGGAAGCCAAAATATAGTATAATACCATTTTTATTGGAATGAAAAATAAAATAAGAAATGGCTGCTTACAATCAGTAGTGCCTTCCTGGCACTAGGTGAATATGCTGTTTGTTATTAGAGGGTCTGTAGTGGTTAGGTAATAACACTCTGTAGCGTGGCAGCAGTCGGCGTGCAAGAAGGGAGGGAGTACCATTGAATGGTATGACCCTAGTGGGAAAGGGGTCCGGTTTCCTAAAGCTGGGTTTTTTTTTCTTTTGGGAGGGGGGAATGAGGGAGGGGAGGGAGGGGAAGGGGAGGGAAGTAAATGGAAACTCTCCTGAAAGGATTTGAAAAAGGAGCTTCGTCTCGGGCCTCGGGGGTATCCCTCCGCTCTCTCCGATAGGAGTTGATTCGAGTTGTCCGGAACCATATAAGATGGGACGGGACCCTCGGATGGGGAGAAAAGGGGAGAGAGGAAGGAAGACCCTAGGGGAAAGAGACGACAATAAAATATTAAGATGATGGAAGTAAAATTGGTCACATATAATGTGAAAGGGATGAACTCACCAGAAAAAAGACATACAATACTTGGAGAACAGACTTAGTATTTCTGCAGGAGACTCATATTACACACGCATCTAATGTAAGATTATACTCTAGAGACCATCCCACTTGGTTCTATGCAGATTGCACAACAAATAAAACAAAAGGGGTAGCTATAGGGGTGGCCAAAGGAGTGAGATTCTCTCTCGAAGAGAGGTTGACGGACCCAGAAGGTTCCTCTTTTTGAGAGGGAAACTAGCAGACAGAGAAGTAACATTGGCAAATGTGTATTGCCCCAATAAAGACCCCGCAAAATATTTAGGAAATATACTTGGGAAGTTAATGAAGTTTAAAAAGGGAAGCGTGATATTGGCAGGGGACCTCAACTTTGGCCTTGAACCAGATATAGATAGTACCTCGCAGAGGCCTGGAAGTAGAATGTCACATCTCGAGATGATAAAGAAAAAATTGTATCAATGTCGACTATTAGATATATGGAGGGTGTTAAATCCCAAAGAACGGGATTATACGTTCTACTCCCAGGTACATGGAACATACTCCAGGATTGACTATCTAATGATAGAACATAGACTGGTTGAGACAGTTCTAGAGGCAAGGGTTGGGGTCAAGACCTGGTCGGACCACTCACTGGTGGTAATGAGGTTGAATATCGCAGGGAGACAAATCAATAAAAATACATGGAGAATTAATGAAGAGTTGATAAAAGATAAAGTCTGGGCGGCAGAAATAAAAAAAGAACTGGAGCTATTCTTCCAACTGAATGAAACAGAGGAAATATCAGAAAACATCTTATGGGAATCACATAAAGCATACATACGGGGTATCTTAATATCTAAAGGGGCACAAAGAAAAAGGATAGAGAGGCAAAAAAAGAAGGATTAATAAGAGAGATTTATGAATTAGAACAAAAACATAAAAAAGTACAAGATGAAAAGATACATCATCAATTGGTAATTAAAAGAGATCAACTAAAATAATTATTAGAGCAGGAAACCAGACAAGCGTTCAACAGAGTTGCCAAAGAAAGATACTTATGGAGTAATAAAATTGGGAAAAAAATTGGCAGGGATGGTTAAAAAAAAGAAAGCAATTAATCATATAGAAAAATAAGAGGGGAGGAAGGAGAGTTAAAGTACTCAACACCGGAGATCGCAAAAGCGTTTAAAAAATATGGGAGACTATATGATGTTAATGGGGAAGAGGGACAGAGTCAACAGATAAATAGAACAGAAAGGATTCAGGAGTATTTAGAGAATGCAGGGTTGCCTAAACTACAAGAAGAGAAATTAAAATAGATGGAAATCCCCATAACGGGAGAGGAGAGAGCCTTAAAAACAACGGCGTCGGGAAAAAGCGCCGGCCCAGACGGGTTTACAATTAGCTATTATAAAAGGTTTAAAAACTTGTTGATCCCTAGATTTAAAAGGTATGTAAATGGGCTAGGTAGTCAGTATAAGATGAGTCGAGAAGCCTTGGGGGCCTCGATTACAGTCATACTGAAAGAAAAAAAGGATCCAAAAGTTTGTCCAAGTTATAGACCTATTTACCTATTGAATGCGGACACAAAGCTTTTTTCGAAAATCCTGGCCACAAGAATGAAAAACTTAATGACAGAGTGGGTTCACAGGGACCAAGTGGGATTTGTCCCAGGAAGACAGGGTAAAGATAATAGTATAAGAACAATTCTATTATTACAACAAATGGCTAAAAGTGGAAACCCAGGAATGATACTGTCAATAGATGCGGAAAAAGCATTTGACAGGGTCAACTGGGAATTTATGATTAAGACCCTCGAAGAATTAGGGCTGGAGCAAAAGATGATGGCTTGGATTAAAACATTATATGAAGGCCCCTCTGCAAAAGTAAGAATAAATGGAACCCTCTCAGAATCATTTGAAATGTTCAATGGAACAAGGCAGGGATGCCCACTCTCGCCGCTGTTGTTTGTGCTCTCTCTAGAACCCCTCTTGGCGACAATAAGGAAGAACCCAGATGTGACAGGAGTAGTGGTTGGAGGGACGGAACATAAGGTAGCCACATATGCGGACGATGTTTTACTATACGTTTCCAGACCTAGATTAACCCTTCCTAACCTGATGACTGCACTCAAAAGTTATGGAGACCTGTCTAATTTAAAAATGAATCCATCAAAATCTGAAATATTAAAGATTAATCTCTCATTTCAAGAAGAAGAAGCCTTAAAACAAAAATTCCCCTTTGTATGGAGGAAATCGGACTTAAATTATTTAGGAATTAAGCTGACCCCCTTCTCCTGAAAATTTATATAATGTAAATTATATCCCACTATTAAACGAAATAAAAGCAGAAATCAATAAATTAACATCTAGGGTCCTATCATGGATTGGAAGGATAAATATCATTAAGATGACTATCCTCCCAAAAGTGATGTATAAATACCAAATGTTACCAATACCAATACCTCGGGTATATTTTAAGACTCTAAAAACCCTAATGACAGGATTTATATGGGAAAAAAAAGCCTAGGATACAATATGAAGTACTAACTAGAAGTAAGATGAGGGATGGCCTAGCAGTCCCGGACTTTAAAAAATATTATTTTGCGTCAATATTATCATGAGTGATGGAATGGGGGAAAATAAAAACTGAAAAAAGTTGGGTAAATATTGAGAACACTTTGAGTTATACACAATTAGGAAAAATTACATGGATCCCACCACAATATAGAAAATTAAAGAATAAAATACACATTATAACACGACAAGCACTTAGAATTTGGGATTTAATTTGTAGAAAAGGAAAAATGGAATATAATTCCCCACTGATTCCTTTAAAAGACACTCTATTTTTTCCACCAGGTATAGAGAACATTCAAGGACATTTTGGAAAAGGGGGGAAATACACACTTTTGCAGAATTAAAAAAGAGGTTTGGGAAAATAGAAGAGTGGCGATACAGCCAACTGAAACATTTTGTAAAGACATTACCACAACCACTAAGGTCAGAAAAAGAGCTCTCACCATTTGAGCAAATATGTGCAGTAGAGGGACACAAGAATAAAATTTCAAATATATATAAAATATTATCGAAGGAGACAGAACAGACAACGCCACCCTTCATCGGCAGATGGGAAAAAGAATTAGGGTCAGGCGGAATAGATTTTCATTTAGAAAAAAGTATGAAATTGATTCATAGTTCCGCAATAGATACTAATACAGCTGAAATGAACTATAAATGTATCTTTAGGTGGTATAACACCCCAGATAAATTAGGTCAATATCAGATGGGGAATTCAAAAAAGTGCTGGAGGGGGTGTGAAGTAGAGGGCACTATGGCACATCTCTGGTGGGACTGTACGAAAATTAAGATATATTGGAAGGAGTTAGCCATATCGATAAAAAAGATCACAAATTTAGACATCCCAGATGATCCGTGGTTTTGTCTGTTTCACGGGATAAAAGGCTCGGTTAAAAAATATAAAAGCTCCCTGATTCCACATCTAATGAACGCGGCTAAAAGTTTGATACCCCTAAACTGGCAGAAAGAACATCCCCCAAAAATAGAGACTATTAAAAATATGGAATGTCTGTGTATTGAGGGTGAGGAGGACAGGAACAAATTGGAATCCCTATGGGAATTCTGGAATGAGTTCATAACAACTAGAGAATATACTAAAAGGAATGAAGGAGAAAAAGAAAATTAAGAAACTAAGAAATTAAGGGATAAAGAGAGGGGGAAGGGAAGTATGGGAGGTTGGAGGGAGGGGAGGAAATTAATTTTTTGTAAATTAGCTGCACCTCTCTCTTTTTTATATATTATTAGATTGTGTATTGTTAGACTGAGGTATTTATTGGAATTTGTAATAAATTAAAAGATTAATAAATAAACAATTAAAAAAAAAAGAAACAGAGTTTCATATACAGCCCTTGTAGCGTGGCAGCGGTCGGCATGCCTTCCAGACAGGGCGGAAGTGACGTCGCTGGCTCTCGGTTTTTACGGGTTTACTGTAGACCACAGTAGACCACAGACAGTGGTGACATCTCAGACAACTCCAAGTCAGAATGAAAAGGTCTAGGCACACCACCAATAGAACAATTTACTGAAAATGGAATAAGTTTTTCCAAACAATAAAGAGTACAGATAAGCACTGGGGGGCACTTTTATACTTTTCAACTTGGCAAACTTGCCAAACATGACAAAAGTGTGCAGGTGTTCACTAAACTGCGAACAGGCTGGGTTCATAAAAAAAACCCTGTTCAACCCAAACACAAAGCTCACCCCCTACTAATAGTGTTGAGCGAACACGGACTGTATTATTCGTGTTCGTACCGAATAATTGGATTTTTTGTACCCGAACACGGACACGGACACTTTACTGTATGTTCGGGTAAAAATCCGTGTTCGGTCGTTTTATTTCCGGGTTTTGCATGCTTTGGCGCTCTTTTCATGGCGGGCTTTCAACAGCCAATCAACAATCGTTTAACTGGTGTGCCTTAAGCCATCCCAGCCATGCCTGCAAATGTCTCAGTAGCTGTGATTGGCCATCTGAAGCATGTGACCAAGTCTTTATAAGTTCCAGGCAGCCGCAGCGTCTTCATTCTGCTGCTTAGATCAGGGACAGAGCACACATCAACGTGCTGGCTGCTGATTAGGGAAAGACAGGCAGGAAAAAACCATTTGTGTCCGGATAGAATTGAGGGACAGGTCGGAGTGTTTAGGCAGGGCGAGTTGTAGGCATTTTAGGGATAGAGTCTGCTGAATTATAGGGTCAGTGTCTTCTACAAAGTACAATCGATATTGCTGTGTGGGGGGTGGGGTGACTCTGCACTCAATCCTGATCTACGATCTCTTCTCAATCCTGTTAGGGAGAGGCTGCTGCTGCTGAATTTTAGGGAAACTGTGTTCTACAAACTACAATCGATATTGCTGTGTGGTGTGGGATAGGAGATAGGCAGGTGTCAGTGATCCACATCCATTTTTCTGTGTGTGAGCTGCAGTGAACACAATCTTTTTGGGGTGCAGTGAACAACGTCCTTTTTGGGGTGCAGTGAACAAAATATTTTTGGGGTGCAGTGAACAAAATCCTTTTTGGGGTGCAGTGAACAACATCCTTTTTGGGGTGCAGTGAACACAATCTTTTTGGGGTGCAGTGAACAAAATCCTTTGTGGGGTGCAGTGAACACAATCTTTGTGGGGTGCAGTGAACACAATCTTTTTGGGGTGCAGTGAACAACATCCTTTTTGGGGTGCAGTGAACAAAATCCTTTTTGGGGTGCAGTGAACACAATCTTTTTGGGGTGCAGTGAACAAAATCCTTTGTGGGGTGCAGTGAACACAATCTTTGTGGGGTGCAGTGAACACAATCTTTTTGGGGTGCAGTGAACAAAATCCTTTTTGGGGTGCAGTGAACAACATCCTTTTTGGGGTGCAGTGAACAAAATCCTTTTTGGGGTGCAGTGAACAACATCCTTTTTGGGGTGCAGTGAACAAAATCCTTTTAGGGTGCAGTGAACACAATCTTTGTGGGGTACAGTGAACAGAATCTTTGTGGGGTGCAGTGAACACAATCTTTGGGGGGTACAGTGAACACAATCTTTTTGGGGTGCAGTGAACAAAATCCTTTGTGGGGTGCAGTGAACACAATCTTTGTGGGGTGCAGTGAACACAATCTTTTTGGGGTGCAGTGAACAAAATCCTTTGTGGGGTGCAGTGAACACAATCTTTTTGGGGTGCAGTGAACAAAATCCTTTTTGGGGTGCAGTGAACACAATCTTTGTGGGGTGCAGTGAACACAATCTTTTTGGGGTGGAGTGAACAAAATCCTTTTTGGGGTGCAGTGAACACAATCTTTTTGGGGTGCAGTGAACAAAATCCTTTGTGCGGTGCAGTGAACACAATCTTTGTGGAGTGCAGTGAACACAATCTTTTTGGGGTGCAGTGAACAAAATCCTTTTTGGGGTGCAGTGAACAACATCCTTTTTGGGGTGCAGTGAACAAAATCCTTTTTGGGGTGCAGTGAACACAATCTTTTTGGGGTGCAGTGAACAAAATCCTTTGTGGGGTGCAGTGAACACAATCTTTGTGGGGTACAGTGAACAGAATCTTTGTGGGGTGCAGTGAACACAATCTTTGGGGGGTACAGTGAACACAATCTTTTTGGGGTGCAGTGAACAAAATCCTTTGTGGGGTGCAGTGAACACAATCTTTGGGGGGTACAGTGAACACAATCTTTTTGGGGTGCAGTGAACAAAATCCTTTGTGGGGTGCAGTGAACACAATCTTTGTGGGGTGCAGTGAACACAATCTTTTTGGGGTGCAGTGAACAAAATCCTTTTTGGGGTGCAGTGAACAACATCCTTTTTGGGGTGCAGTGAACACAATCTTTTTGGGGTGCAGTGAACAAAATCCTTTGTGGGGTGCAGTGAACACAATCTTTGTGGGGTACAGTGAACAGAATCTTTGTGGGGTGCAGTGAACACAATCTTTGGGGGGTACAGTGAACACAATCTTTTTGGGGTGCAGTGAACAAAATCCTTTGTGGGGTGCAGTGAACACAATCTTTGGGGGTACAGTGAACACAATCTTTTTGGGGTGCAGTGAACAAAATCCTTTGTGGGGTGCAGTGAACACAATCTTTGTGGGGTGCAGTGAACACAATCTTTTTGCGGTGCAGTGAACAAAATCCTTTTTGGGGTGCAGTGAACACAATCTTTTTGGGGTGCAGTGAACAAAATCCTTTGTGGGGTGCAGTGAACACATTCTTTGTGGGGTACAGGGAACAGAATCTTTGTGGGGTGCAGTGAACACAATCTTTGGGGGGTACAGTGAACACAATCTTTTTGGGGTGCAGTGAACAAAATCCTTTTAGGGTGCAGTGAACACAATCTTTGTGGGGTGCAGTGAACAAAATCCTTTTTGAGGTGCAGTGAACACAATCTTTGTGGGGTGCAGTGAACACAATCTTTGTGGGGTACAGTGAACACAATCTCATACTTCTGAACATTTGAGGGTGCTGCCTGTTCCATACTCCTCCTCCTACTGCTCAACCATCCTTTTAGGGGTACAAACAATAGTAATTGGGGCCTAGTGTGGTGGTGTACGTGTGAGATACATACACTTTCTTTTTGATCATATTTTCTATTCCGCTATTCAATTAAATCCTTTGGGGATCAATTAAATTACGTGATAGTCTGTGTCGGTACGTGTGAGATCCACCTTTCCAAGTTTTTGGGGTTCATCTCATACTTCTGAAGATTTGAGGGTGCTGCCTGTTCCATACTCCTCCTCCTACTGCTCAACCATCCTTTTTGGGGTACAAACAATAGTAATTGGGGCCTAGTGTGGTGGTGTACGTGTGAGATACATACACTTTCTTTTTGATCATATTTTCTATTCCGCTATTCAATTAAATCCTTTGGGGATCAATTAAATTGCGTGATAGTCTGTGTCGGTACGTGTGAGATCCACCTTTCCAAGTTTTTGGGGTTCATCTCATACTTCTGAAGATTTGAGGGTGCTGCCTGTTCCATACTCCTCCTCCTACTGCTCAACCATCCTTTTAGGGGTACAAACAATAGTAATTGGGGCCTAGTGTGGTGGTGTACGTGTGAGATACATACACTTTCTTTTTGATCATATTTTCTATTCCGCTATTCAATTAAAACCTTTGGGGATCAATTAAATTGCGTGATAGTCTGTGTCGGTACGTGTGAGATCCACCTTTCCAATTTTTTGGGGTTCATCTCATACTTCTGAAGATTTGAGGGTGCTGCCTGTTCCATACTCCTCCTCCTACTGCTCAACCATCCTTTTAGGGGTACAAACAATAGTAATTGGGGCCTAGTGTGGTGGTGTACGTGCGAGATACATACACTTTTTTTGATCATATTTCCTATTCCGCTATTCAATAAAAACCTTTGAGGATCAATTGAATTGCGGGATAGTCTGTGTCGGTACGTGTGAGATCCACCTTTCCAAGTTTTTGAGGTTCATCTCATACTTCTGAAGATTTGAGGGTGCTGTCTGTTCCATACTCCTCCTACTCCTCATCCATCCTTTTAGGGGTAGAAACAATAGTAATTGGGGCCTAGTGTGGTTTTGTACGTGCGGGATACATACACTTTTTTGGATCATATTTCCTATTCCGCTATTCAATAAAAACCTTTCTAGGGCAAGATCTTAAATTACAGAAATATGAGGAGACCGTCAAATAAGGGCCGTGGCCTGGGTCGTGGTGCTGCTGGTAGAGCTCCTGTTGCAAGGAGAGGACGTGGTCGATCTGTGCCAGCTACACGCACAAGTGAAACACCTTCCTCAAGTGTGAGTAGGCGACAGAACCTGCATCAGTATTTGGTAGGGCATCATACGCCCCTAGAAGTGATGAGGCCAGAACAAGTGGAGGCGATAGTAGATTGGTTTGCTGCTGACAGTGCCTCCAGTTCCTTCACATTGTCTCCCACCCAGTCTACTGCAGAAAGGTCACAGTTGGCACCTGCAGCCGATGTCCAACCGTCTTTCACCTCACCCCCTTGCAAATCAGGCAAGCAGTCTGAGCCCCAAGCCATACAGCAGTCTCTTCTTCTTTTTGATGACTCTGTCAGCAGGGTTTCCCAGGGCCATCCACCTAGCCCTGCCCCAGAAGTGGAAGAGATTGAGTGCAGCGATGCCCAACCACTTATTTCTCAAGATGAGTACATGCAAGGATCATCGCAGCACGTCTCCGATGATGACGAAACGCAGGTGCCAACTGCTGCGGTGTTCAGCATTGTGGAGACCGACAAGGAGGGCAGGGGTGAAGACTGGGTGGAAGATGATGTGGAGGACGATGAGGTCCTCGACCCCACATGGAATGAACGTCATGCAGGTGACCTGAGTAGTTTGGAGGAAGAGGCGGTGGTCGCACAGAGCCACCAGCACAGCAGAAGAGGGAGCAGGGTGCAGAAGCGGGGCGGCCGTGCCCTAGACACTACGCCCGCTACTGCCCAACGCAGCAAGGGAACGAGCGCACCAAAGTCAGCTCAAAGGAGTTCTCTAGCGTGGAAGTTCTTTAGAAAATGTGCTGATGACAGGACACGAGTGGTTTGCACCCTGTGCAATCAGAGCTTGAAGCGAGGCATAAACCTTCTCAACCTGAGCACAACCTGCATGATCAGGCATCTAAGTGCAAAGCACGAGCTGCAGTGGAGTACACACCTTCAAAACCAAGAAACGTCTCTGGCTCATCCTGCTTCCTCTTCTGCTGCAGTCTCGGCCGCTCCAGCCACATCTGTAGTGATACCGGCACCTGCCACCCCGCAAACAGACGATCTGTCAGCAACACCACCACCTGGGTCACCAACAACCATCTCCACAATGTCCCGTGGAAGCGTTCAGCTTTCCATCTCCCAAACACTTGAGAGGAAGAGGTAGTACCCCCCTACCCACCCGCGATCCCTGGCCCTGAATGCCAGCATTTCAAAATTATTGGCCTTTGAAATGCTGTCATTCCGTCTGGTGGAGACGCACAGTTTTAAAAACCTTATGTCGGTAGCTGTCCCACAGTACGTCGTGCCCAGCCACCACTACTTTTCCAGGCAAGCCATCCCTTCCCTGCACAACCAAGTGGGGGAAAAAATCAGGTGTGCACTGCGCAACGCCATCTGTGCCAAGGTCCACCTAACTACCGATACGTGGACCAGTAAGCACGGTCAGGGGCGTTATATCTCCCTAACGGCACACTGGGTAAATGCAGTGGCGGATGGGCCTGAGGCGGATAGCAATTTGGCGCATGTCCTTCCACCACCGAGGATTGCAGGGCGCTTCAGTTTGCCTCCTGTTCCTAACTCCTCCTACTCCGCTTCCTCATCCTCTACCGCCTCCTCATCCGGACAGCGTAACACCTTCACCACCAACTTCAGCAGGGCCAGGGGTAAACGACAGCAGGCAGTTTTACAACTTGCCTGTTTGGGGGACAAACCACACACCGCGCAGGAGTTGTGGAGGAGCATGGAACAGCAGACAAATGAGTGGTTGCTGCCAGCGAGCCTCAAGCCCGGCCTGGTGGTGTGCGATAACGGGCGAAATCTCATAGCAGCTCTGGGCCTAGCCGGTTTGACGCACATCCCTTGCCTGGCGCATGTGCTGAATTTGGTGGTGCAGAGGTTCCTTAAAAACTACCCCGATATGTCAGAGCTGCTGCAGAAAGTGCGGGCCGTTTGTGCGCACTTTCGGCGTTCTCACCCTGCTGCTGCTCGCCTGGCAGCGCTGCAGCGTAACTTCGGCCTTCCCGCTCACCGCCTCATATGTGACATGCCCACAAGGTGGAACTCCACCTTGCACATGCTGGAAAGACTGTGCGAGCAGCAGCAGGCCATAGTGGAGTTTCAGCTGCAGCACGCACGCGTGAGTCGCTCTGCGGAACAGCACCACTTCACCACCAATAACTGGGCCTCCATGCGAGACCTGTGTGCCTTGTTGCGCTGTTTTGAGTACTCCACCAACATGGCCAGTGGCAATGACGCCGTTCTCAGCTTAACTATCCCACTTCTATGCCTCCTTGAAAAAACAATTCGGGCGATGATGGAAGAGGATGTGGCACAGGATGAGGAGGAGGAGGAGGATGAAGAGGTAACATTTCCAAGGCTTTCAGGGCAGTCATTCGCAAGGAGCTCCGAGGGTGGGTTCCTGCACACACAAACGCCAGGGACACAATTGTCCAGCAGGGGCACAGTTCTGGAGGATGAGGAGGAGGAGGAGCTGGAGGAGGAGATGGAACCATGTTCACAGCAGGGTGGCACCCAGGCCAGCTCATGGCCATCACTGGTGCGTGGCTGTGGGGATACAGAGGACACGGACAATACACCTCCCACAGAGGACAGCCTTTCGTTGCCTCTGGGCAGCCTGGCACACATGAGCGATTACATGCTGCAGTGTCTCCACAACGACCGCCGAGTTGCCCACATTCTAACTTGTGCTGATTACTGGGTGGCCACGCTGCTGGATCCCCGTTACAAGGACAACGTACCGTCCTTAATTCACTCACTGGAGCGCGATCGCAAGATGCGCGAGTACAAGCGCACGCTGGTAGACGCCATGCTGCTGGCATTCCCATCTGACAGCGGGGCCGCAGTGGAAGCACAAGGCAGAGGAGGAGGAGGAGGAGGAGGAGGTCGCCAACGCAACCAGGGCACCGCCAGCACCTCAGAAGGCAGGGTTAGCATGGCCGAAATGTGGAAAAGCTTTGTCAGCACGCCACAACAAACAGCAGCACCAGCAGCTCAGATGGAACGTCTTAGCAGGAGGCAGCATTTTACCAACATGGTGGAGCAGTATGTGTGCACACGCCTACATGTAGTGAATGAGGGGTCTGCCCCCTTCAACTTCTGGGTCTCCAAATTGGGCACATGGCCTGAGCTTGCCCTTTATGCCTTGGAGGTGCTGGCGTGCCCTGCAGCCAGTGTATTATCTGAACGGGTATTTAGCACGGCTGGGGGCGTTATAACAGACAAGCGCAGCCGCCTGTCCAGAGACAATGTGGACAAGCTCACGTTCATTAAAATGAACCAGGCATGGATCCCACGGGACTTTTCCGTACCTTATGCAGAATAGCAATGGATACCGACCTTACCCACGCATTGTTCCATTTTTGCTCTTTCTCACTCTTTTGGGGTGTACCCTCATTTAAAATTTGTGAAAAGAAGCAGTGTTGGCTACCTCGTCCTCCTCCTCAGGGCCAGATTAACGTAGGGGCTATTGGAGCTGCAGCTCCAGGCCCCTACCTTTTATATAGGCCCCGGGTTGGCCATATTCACTGTTACCGCTCTTCTGTCACTTGTAAACACAGAAGTCTGGCTTCTATGCTCGCTTCCCCAGGCAGCACCCTCAGAACCTCCCCACACAGCGCGAAGGCCGGACAAGGAGGGACAGTTGCCGATGCATGGATGTGTTTATAGGCTTCAGAGACAGCATCCCATGTTGAATTAGGCATGCATGGCTGCACCCTTCCTCCTCTGGGTGCATGGCAAGGCACGGCCCTTAAGGCCCTTCAAAATCCTCAGCACCAAGCCCATGATGCTCTTAATCCGGCCCTGGTCCTCCTCCACCGCCGCTTCCACCTACACCGCCCATAGGTGTGCGCAGCCTATTGCATTAAGGTGTGCACCCCAAAGTTGAAATACACATGCATGTGTTTGCCAGCAGGGAGAGTAATGTATCGGGGCCATGTACCTGTAGGCAAAGAGAAATAGAGCAGAGCAGGTCCGAGGGAGATCTTTCCCATCTCCTCACTGGCAATGCTATGTGCCCTAGGTGATTAGGGTGTGCCCAGGCACACCCGGCACACCCTGTGCGCATGCCTATGTCTCCGCCACATCCACCACCACCTCAACCTCCCTCCTACTCCATATGGGCCTCGTCCTTCAGAGATGAAGAAGAACATTGTTTTATTTTTCTGTTTTTTTTTGTTGTTTTAAGTTATTTCCCTATCCACATTTGTTTGCAGAACACTTGCCATGCTCTTAATTACGTTTTGCTGCCATTTGCAGCACTCTAGCCCTTTCCTTTGGTGTTTTAGAGCCATTTTAGTGCCTTAAAGTTCGGGTCCCCATTGACTTCAATGGGGTTCGGTATCCGGGAAAAGTTCGGTAAAAGTCCGGGACACGGACCCGGACTTTTTTTTAAAGTTCGGCCGAACCCGTCGAACACGGACATCTAGGTGTCCGCTCAACCCTACCTACTAATAATCACAGTATAATGTATAAAAATGTTTGTGGCACCTACTGTGTGTATAAATAAACTGAATGCTAAAATCTCCATCCCATCCTTATATAAATCCTATCTTTTTTTGGAGTTCTTTGGCTTTAAAATATAAAATACAATTTTCCAGGTATGTAGGCTAGATAGTCAGGGAAACAATGACATAAACCAGGCTGCATGCATTCAACATTGCGTGGGTTCTTTGGAAAAGGGGGCTTCAAAGCCTACTTTGATCCTAGTGCTGAAGGGACAAGAGTCTCATACCATATTCTGTCCCCCTAAAGAGATGTGAAGGTCTTCGGGAGTGGGACTTATCAGAATTTAAATGTCCTCATTTGGAACAAGGGAACCCCCAGTTTTTTCCCTTCTCCAGGAGAATGAAAACAAGGTACATACTGTATATCCCCTTGTTACTCATTCACTAAAAATGTGAAAATGTGAATAAAAATACCCACTTTCTTAGAGTCCTTTATTTAAAAAAATATTGTGTTTTGCCTTCCCCATTCTGGGAGCAACCAACTTTCACATACCTGATTTCACGGCGTGACCCCCCGAAGTACTTTATCTACATATCCATCCTTTCCTAAATAGACGCTTCTTTCTTGCTAGTTTATGGGGTGTCACTTTTTGGTGCAACAACTTTGTCTACGATATCTGTTTACTGATTATGTTCTCTAACTTTCTTGTTACAGCACCGTGGCCCCTCTCTTCTGTACTATTTAAACCTTTTGGTTCTGTATCTTCCAAAACTCGATAAAATCTACCTAAAAAAAAAAAATATTAATATACCCCATTGTAAATCCAATACCAATCATGTTGTCCAATAATGTACACTTACCGGTCACTTTATTAGGTTCACCTTGCTAGTACTGGGTTGGACACCCTTTTGCCTTCAGAACTGCCTTAATTCTTCGTGGCTTAGATTCAACAAAGTGCTGGAAACATTCATTAGAGGTTTTGGTCCATATTGACATTATAGCATCACGCAGTTGCTGCAGATTAGTCGGCTGCAAATCCATGATGTGAATCTCCCTCACACCACATCCCAAAGATGCTCCCACAACAATACTCAGGTAGGCTGTGATGTTTAAAAGATGCTCAATTTGTACCAAGGGTCCCAAAGTGGCAAGAAAATATCCCCCACACCATTACATCACCACCACCAGCCTAAACCATTGATACAAGGCAGGATGGATCCATGCTTTCATGTTGTTTACGCCAAAATCTGACCCTACCATCTGAATGTTGCAGCTGAAATCAAAACTCATCAGACCAGGCAATGTTTCTTCCAATCTTCTGTGTTCCAATTTTGGGTGAGCCTGTGCGAATTGTAGCCTCAGTTTCCTGTTCTTAGCTGACAGGTGTGGTACCCGGTGTAGTCTCCTGCTGCTGTAGCTCATCTGCTAAAAGATTCGATGTGTTGTACGTTCAGAGATGGTATTCTGCATACCTTGGTTGTAACGAGTGGTTATTTGAGTTACTGTTGCCTTTCTATCATCTCGAACCAGTCTGGCCATTCTCCTCTGACATCAACAAGGCATTTTTGTCCACACAACTGCTGCTCACTGGATATTTTCTCTTTTTCCAGACCATTCTCTGTAAAACCTAGATATTGTTGTGTGTGAAAATCCCAGTAGATCAGCAGTTTTTGAAATTCTGAGACTAGCTGTCTGGCATCAACAACCATGCCACGTTCAAAGTCACCTAAATTCCCTTTCTTCCCCATTCTGATGCTCGGTTTGAACTTCAGCAAGTTGTCTTTACCACATCTAGATGCCTAAATGCATTGAGTTGCTGCTATGTGATTGGCTGATTAGTAATTTGTGTTAACAAGCAATTGAACAAGTGTACCTAATAAAGTGGCCGGTGAGTGTAGATTCAAGTCATTCATGATGACCTGCCAACTGATGAAGTTGACCTGCTAACATGACAACCCATTGCCCCACGATGTTCAACTGACACCTACTCCCATCACAAATGACAGATCCCTGGACCGTTGCTTTATGCCAGTCGTCTGACAATGTTGAAACTGACAAAACAAACAATTGCCTAACAATGCTCCCCTGTTGCTACTTTCAAATAAAAGTTTCCTGGCCAGCTTCGCTATGTACTGTAAACTAATGAGCCGGGGATCCTAAGTGACATCATTGAGATATGGTCATGTTCACAACATTTACATATTTGCAGTTTTGTCTATAATTTTAATCAATTATTTTTATTTGTTTGTTTTTCTCACAAAGCCATTCTGCCCTAGTTAAGCAAACATGGCAGGCACAGATGACATGGATGTAACTAAAATACATATTTGGTCATATTTCCAAAATTATAGGCAGGACAGCCGGCTTCTGCTCTCACAAACATGAATATATATGGAATGATATGGTTCTATATCAGTAACAAGGTTATTCTACTCAAACCATGTGGGAATTTAATATAAATAGGACTTATGTGGATTGTAAATCAAAAAGTCTTCTGTACAGCCTTCTTTGTTGTGGTGATCACATGGAGGCCAAGCAGATTAAAGTTCATTACATTTTCTGATTGGCAGGACAGACATTACTTCTTAGCCTGACAAAAATAAAGATTATGATGAGAATGCTCCAAATGACTTTGCTTAACCACTTGCTGACCGCGCTATAGCTGAATGACCACTGCAGCGTGGCCGGCCAGTTCTGGGAGGGTTTCATATGAAGTTCTCCCGTGGTCACACCCGCCAGGCACCCGTTGCGGTACACTGCGTGATTACTGTGTCCTCCAGACACAGCTTATCACAGATCAAAGTAAAGACCCAATCAGCTGCTTTTTACCACGTGATCAGCTGTGTCCAATCACAACTGATCACAATGTAAACACAAGCTGGTTATCAGCATTCCTTTCCTCACGCTGACAGCATGAGGAGAGGAGTGCCGGTAACCAGCTTGTGTAAAAGGGACATCTACACTGATATTCAGGGCACTCATTATCAGTGTCCTGATTATCAGTGCGGTCCCAACAGTGCCCACCAGTGCTGCCAATCAGTGCCCACCAGTGCCTCACCATCAGTATCACCTGTTAGTGCTGCCTATCAGTACCCATTAGAGCTGCCTACCATTGCCTATAAGTGCCCATCAGTACTGCCTATCAGTGTCCTTCAGTGCGCCTATCAGTGGCCTTTAGTGCTGCCTATCTGTGCCAACCAACGCCACCTATCAGTGTCCATCAGTGCCACCTATCAGTGCAGCCTCAATAGTGCCTCCTCATCAGTACCCATCAGTGCCACCTATCAGTGTAGCCTCAATAGTGCCTTCTCATCAGTACCTATCAGTGCTGTCTCATCAGTGCCCATCAATGTAGCCTATTAGTGCCCCTCAGTGCCACCTCATCAGTGCCCATCAGATTTAAATGTAACCAAGATGGCCCAATGTAAGTTAAAAAAAAAAAATCATAATTGAAGTTCAGCTTTAAACAATTAAATGCTTCTGGCGTAATCACCCTTCTTGCTGTGGAAAAGGAAAGAAAAAGTAATTTTTGTGAAGTTTTTTACACAGTTATATCATTTTCTGTCTTGTACTGTTAAAGGAGTTGTAAAGTCAGAAGGTTTTATATATCTTAATGCATTCTATGCATTAGGATAACAAGCCTTCTGTGTGTAGCAGCCCCCCCCCCCCAGAACCTCCTAATACTTACCTGAGACTCATCTCCATCCAGCGATGTCCATGAGTCCCCAGGACTCTCTCTCCTGATTGGCTGAGACACAGCCATGGCGTCATTGGCTCCAGCGGCTGTCAATCAAAGTCAGTTAGCCAACCAGGAGAGAGAGGGGATGGGGCCAAATGGCAACTCTGTGTCTGGATGGACACACAGAGCTGCAGCTCGGCTCAGGGGCCCCCATAGCAAGCTGGTTGCTGTGGGGGCACTCATCAGGAGGGAGGGGCCAGGAGCAGCGAAGAGGGACCCAAGAAGAGGAGGATCAAGGCTGCTCTGTGCAAAACCAACTGCACAGAGGAGGTAAGTATAACATGTTTGTTTGTTTTTTTTTTTTAAATGAGACTTTACAATCACTTTAAGGGCTCTTTCACACGGGCGGTTCGATCAGATCCGCCTGTCAGTTTTTTAGGTGGATCTGATTGAATGCCCCATTCATGAAGCAGCGGATGTCAGCGGTGACATGTCCGCTAACACCCGCTGCCATCCGCATCCGATCCTGTCCGTGAAATCCGGATGGATGGAAACCCTATTTTCCATCCGTCCTGGGGATCAGATCGGATGGGATCGGATGAGAGCGGACAGGCGGTCCACTCTCATCCGATTCCCCATAGAGAGCAGCGGGGGCTGTGACACCTCCCTCTCCGCACTGCAAGCGGAGACAGAGCTGTCATCCGCCGGCTCAGCGGGGATCGCGGATCGATCCCCGCTGAGCAGCACGGATCCGCCTACGGAGGCGGACCATGTGAAAGAGCCCTAAGTCATACTGACTATTTTCATTTACTCATTAGTAATGACAAAGAGTTTTGGAAAAAAATATAAAAACATATTTAGATACTGCAGAGGATATAGCAGTGTGATACTGACCAGCAGTTAGTATTAATCAAACATAACAGGCCTAACTTTTGTTTTACAGTATCCGTGGGGACATGGGGTATGGTGAATGTGAGTAATGTAATGTGAGGTAGTTTAGGTGCTTAGGGGTTCTATCACTTCTTTCTTCAAACAATGCAAAAAAATAAAAAGACTGTGTAGCAATAACTGCCTGATGTACTCTAATCACCCCAAGTTTAACCACTTGATCTCTGGAAGATCTACCCCCTTCATGACCAAGCCATTTTTTGCAACGCTGCATTACTTTAACTGACAATTGCGAGGTCATGCGACACTGTATCACAAACAAAATTTTATGTCCTTTATATCCCCCTACAAATAGAGCTTTTTTTTTTTTTTGTGGTATTTGATCACCTTTGCGTTTTCTATTTTTTTGTCACAAAAAAAGGCTGGCAATTTTGAAAAAAAAAAAAATAATAATTTTCACTTTCTGCTATACAACTTATCCAATAAATAAAATGGAACAAAAATCTAATTTCTTGATAAAATTTAGGCCAATATGTATTGTGCTACATGTTTTTGGTAACCCCCCCCCCCCCCCCCCGTTAAGTGTATATTGATTGGTTTGCGCAAAAATGATAGCACTCGCAAACTACGGGACATATAATGACATTTTTATTTATTTTTTTATTTTTTTTACTAGTAATGGCAGTGATCAGCAACTTATAGCAGGACTGCGATATTGTCACTTGGACACTTACTGACACTTTTGATACTTTTTGGGAACCAGTGACACTAATACAGTGATTAGTGCTAGAAATATGCACTGTGCAAATGACACTGGCTGGGAAGGGGTTATAGATCTAGGGCGATCAAAGGGTTAAATGTGTGCCCAGCCAGTGTTTTGTTGTACTGTGTTAGGTGCTTTTACTAGGGGAAGTAATGGATTTTATTCCCTGCTTCGCAGGGAAAGAAAGTCTATTACTTCCCCACTGGCAGGACATGTCTCTGCCTTGTTTACATAGGCAAAGTCCTGTCCTGTGTAAATTCATGTTGCAGGAATCCATTGGCTGGCACCCAGTGATTGACATCTGATGTGTTCAATCACAGAATGGCCAGGCCCCTGGCACGCACCCCCTACCCTGAAGCGTCAGATCATGTACTCGGTACATGATCTGGGGCAGCTGAGCAGCCATATATATATATATAAAAACATTATATATACCTTTTTTTCCCTTTTTTATTTTTTAATACGTGATCACATTCCCTCTGGTCTCAGCTGCATAAGAGCTGGGGGAGGAGAAGCAGCAGCACACTGCAGAACACTCCCAGTAAAAGGCTGTGCAGGGGGGCATGTCAGGACAAGTCTGATCATTGGAGGAGATCACACTGAGTTCCCAGCATAGCTAGAGAATTGACCACAGTGTGTTCTCCTGCTTAGTGTGGTCAGTTTTTAACAGGAAAGCAAGGGGACTGGCAGGAACACCAGGGATTTTACAAAATAAATAAAGGAAGCAATACAAAGAGAACAGGTGAGTTTTTCATACAAGTATAAACACTTTAACCACTTAACTGCACTTCAGCTTCTACAGCACATCTGTGCTTTTTCCTTATGCTATTATGTGCCTTCCTTTTGTGATAATATAGCTATTCCCATTAAATGTCACCACATTTCCTTGTTTGGTGAGCTTTTTCAAAAACAATGTATTACTTTCAAGAGTTGGTGCATACTGTACATTACGATAGGTATATTTCTGTTGACTGTGATAAAGGGCAGGATAGATAACCTTACCCTATTCCTTTTGAGACTATATAGCATTCTGTCCCATAACTGCTGTAAATATATCTACCTTGCTTATTGATCACATACCTTGTAGCCCCAGAGTCTATGCACCCTGCACCAAGTTGAAAATGATGAATGGTGAGGTGCTCCCTTTGAAGTGAAAGGCACACCCAGTATCTAAACATCTTTTATTCTTTTGTAACACCTTTGGCTTTTTGTTCTTTAACTTGTCTCTTTTGCTGATTCATTTTAGACTTCTAATTTGCCTTTAAGTGATCTTTCTTTTTGCTCACAAAACATTTATGTATTTCATGCCATATTTTACTATGAATTCAGTTGTTGTTTCTTAGTGCAGATTCTGCCCTAGGATTATTTCCACTTTTGGCACTTTCTGTTTTTCACTTATATTCATCCATAAGCATACCTTTAGCTTATTCTAGAGTAAGCTCATCATCAAGTGTTCAGCATCAAGTGTTGTAAGTGTCTCATAGCTGTTTGAGAGACCACTGAGTAGTAGTGCTGTTACATGAAAGTATTTTATTTCTCCTCCTATAGCTTGCAGGATTTCCACCATTTCTTTTAATATTTTTTTAATTGATTTTTATTCGTTTCAATGCAGATTACAAGAAAAAGAAAAAAAAAGAATTCTTGTACAAGGTTCTGGATATAAACATGAATGCACATACAAAATACAAGGCATATTACGAGTTGTTAGTGTATCAAAAACATCCTCTAAGTTAGTTTGTAGTGATAAAGGAAACAAAGTCCACCAGAATTGCTGAAATGTCTCCACCCTGAGTCAGGGAAAATACAAGGCTGAAGACATGACTGACAACCTTATTGTCTAACGTAAAACATTTTAATGATTCAGTACCCTGTACTTATAGGGTGGAATGCAAGGTAACCAAACAAAAAATATGGAACACTTCCCGAATTTGCATGCACTCCTTGCGCAGGGGCCATGCTAATCTTCCTTGTATCGTTCCAATTTTAGTATATGTGCTGCCAAAGCAAACACAGGATTTCCACCATTTCTAAAGTACATCTTATATAGTCTTACTTATCTTGGCCTTTTATTAGCTTAGTCTGCTATAGCTTTGTAAATAAGTACAGTTCATTGCCAGGATTTGCTCTCTCGTGTACTATATTTTGCAGTTTTACTCTTGCACTTGTGCACAATTTGCTTATCATCAGTAATATAGTACTTAAAACTTTTTGATCTTTCTCTGTCCATTCATCTGTATGTGAATAAGGTCCAGTCTCTTGTATACATTTCCATGTAATTTTTCTTATTAACTGTATTTTCATTTTAAATTTCCACTGTTAGTAGGTATTAATGTCATTCTGATTTGCCAGATTAGCAATTCGATTAATAACTGAACATTTTGATAAAACACTATTGTTTGGTGTTGAGGCCAAACAATTCAGTTTTACTCTCACCTGACTCATTTTGATCTCAACACCAAATGATATGGCTGGTGGAAATCCAAAACAGCTCACCATTCAAATAACACCATTCCTACAGTAAAGCATGAAGGTGATAATATCCTTTTATGGGGTGTTTCTCTGCAGCAGGGACTGGAACACTTGTCAGGATAGAAAAAAAAATAGATGGGGCAAAATACTCTCAATATTTTGAGGAATATCTGCTGCCCTCTGCCAGAAAGTTGTCAAGGGGAAGAATGGTTTACCTTCCAAAATGACAATGACCCAAAGCACAAAGCAAAAATGACCACACAGTGGTTTGAAGGTGAAAAAGGTGAATGTCCTTGCATTCCTTAGTCAGAGCCCAGACTTAAACTCCATTGAAAATCTGTGGAATGACTTGAAGACCGCAGTCCACAAATGGTCACCATCAAATGTAACTGAACTTGAGCAGTTCTGCAAAGAAGAGTTGGCAAATATTGCAAAGTCTAGATGTGCAAAGTTATTAGAGACATATTCCAATAGACTAAAGGCTGTAATTAAAGCAACAGGTGTTTCAACAAAATGCTAACATAAGGGTGGTGATCCTTTTTTCCAACTCAGTGATTCTGTTTTTTTTTTTTTTTTTTCTTTCAGACATGCTAGTGTTATATATTTCACTTGGATGTTATAAGTTGCACTAAGTAAATACAGCCAGATAAAACAAAATCTGTGTCTGTCTTAATTTCAGGCTGCAAAGCAACAAAATGTGATTATTTTAACCACTTGCCAACCACCCGCCGCAGTTTTACTGCAGCAGGCTGGCTCGCCTGCGCAAGGTGACGTAGCTCTAGGTCGTTCGCGCGCGTGGCGTTGGGGGGCGAGCGGGCATGCCGATCCTCGGAACTGGCAGCCATGATTGCCGCCGGGCTCCCGCGATCGCTCCCCGCTGAGACAGAAGGACGGTCAGCTGTTGCAAACACAACTAGATTAAATCGCAGATTGCCACCATCAATAGTAAAATAAATATATAAATAAATAAAAATACATAAATCTTACCCCTAGTTTGTAGGCCAAAAATATGTAGCAGAATACAAATTGGCCTAAACAGATGAACAATTTAGGTTTTTTAAATTTTTTTTTGGGAATGTTATATAGCAGAATGTGAAAAAAAAATATTTTTTTTTTTTCAGAATTGTTGTTTTTTTGTTTATAGTGCAAAAACTAAAAATCGCAGAGGTGATAAAATACCACCAAAAGAAAGCTCTAGTTGTGGGAAAAAAAGGACATCAATTTTATTTAGGTACAGCATTGCATGACCACGCAATTTTTTGTTAAATTACCGCAGTGCCGAATCACAAAAAATGGCCTGGTCATTAACCGGTTGCCGACCGCCGCACGACTATATACTGCGGCGGTCAGCCCCGGCCAGGCAGAGTGACGTATCGGTACGTCACTCGCCTGTCACTGACTTGCGAGCCTATCGCGGGCGGGCGCGCGCCCGCCGAGGCGCGCGCCCGCCGCGGCTCGTTCACAGGCAAGTCAGTGCGTGTGACCGGCGGACTCGATGTCCGCCAGTCACACTGCGATCGCTCCTGTGAAGGGAGAAAGACAGAGCAGCTTGTGTAAACAAGCTGCCTGTCAGTTCTCCCTGTGTAAAAGTAAAGATCTGACCGTTCTACTATGTAGAACGGTTGATCTTTGCTTTTGCACCAATAGCAATGTCCCTACACAGTAGAAAGCACCCCCCTAGGACACACTTAACCCCTCCCTGTCCAATAAAGTTAACCCCTTCCCTGCCAGTGTCATTTTTGCAGTAACAGTGCATATGTATAGCACTGATTACTGCAGTAATGTCACTGGTAACCCCAAAAGTGTCAAAAATGTCAGTCAAGGGTCCGATCTGTCCGCCGCAATGTCGCAGTACCGAAAAAAAAATCGCAGATCGCCGCCATTACGCGTTAAAAAAAAAAACACCAAAAATGACAAAAATCTTTCTCTTTGTTAGTAAACGCGATAACTTTTGCGCAAACCAATCAAAATACGCTTTTTGCGATTTTTTTTACCAAACATAGGTAGCATAAAACAAATTGGCCGAAAAATGTTAAAAAATTTTGATTTTTACTTTTTTTTTTGGGGAATTTCATATAAAAAAATGTGAAAAATATTGTTATTTTTGCAAAATTTACGCTCTTTTTTTGTTTATAGCGCGTGATCAAAAAATCGCACAGGTGATCAAATACCGCCAAAAGAAAGCTCTGTTTGTGGGAAAAAAAGGACGTCAAATTCGTTTAGGTACAGCGTCGCACGACCGCGCAATTGTCCGTTAAAGTCACGCAGTAAAAAATCGCAAAAAAACCCCTGGTCCTTTAGCAGCCAAATCCTCCGGGGCTTAAGTGGTTAAGGGGACAAATCTTTTCAGTCCAGAACTGGTTAAAGGGGGGTGATTATTTTATTTACGCACTGTAGCTGCATAAATTCCAGTACATATACTAAGGTTTGTAGATGCTATAACTTTCATACAAAACAGTTAAGCTACATTTATTTTTTACCAAAGACATGTAGCAGAATACATGTTAGCCCAGATTTATGAAGACATTTGATTGTTTGATTTTTTTTTTTTTTTATTGGATATGTTTTATAACAGAAAGTAGAAAATATTGTTTTGTTTTTCAAAGTTTTCAGTTTTTTTATTTAATTTAAAAAAAAAAACTGTGATGATCAAATAGCACCAAAAGAAAGTTCTATTTGTCTAAAAAATGATGATATACACTTATTTGCAATCAATGTTGCAAGACTGTAGAAATGCCAGTTAATTAAGTGCAGTGCTGCATAGCAAAAAATGCTGTGGTCATGAAAAGGGTAAAACCTTCCGGAGTTCAAGTGGTAAAACATTTATTTCCTTGTTTTTGGGATCACATAGATTAAAAATAGGGACTAGAAGAGGTGCCTTGGCTTTGTGATAAATGCAGCACAAAACTCTGTAATCTAAATACTTGAAACAGTTTATAATTAGATTCCCTGTGTTGTCCAGCTGGAAGGAGTAACAGCATTCATCCAAAATGAATGCTAGTTCAATTTAGCTTGAACGTTATATACCTGCCACTTTGTTAGGTACACCTTTCCAGTACCGGGTTGGACCCCTTTTTCCTTCAGAACTGCCTTAATTCTTCATGGCATAGATTTAACAAATGTAGCACCCTACAGGTAGGTGCTAGGTAATAGCATAGTGGGCCTTGTCTGCCTAACAGCAGGGCCATGTTTCTTTTTGTCAGGTAGGTTGTCATGACTCCCAAGTGTGTCTTCTGAGGAGGGGAGTCTCCCCACTGGCTCTAAAGGAGGCTCCTGATAGGGCAGTGGAGGAAACCCAATCAGAGATACATTCAGGCTTGCATCTACCCCAGGAGGCAGAGAGGATATAAGCCTGAAGGGGCGCATGGCTCGGCGTCTTTGGCGGGAGCAGAGTCCCAGGAGGGAGAGAACGGCTGTCTCTCCTCCTGTCTGAGGAAGAGGATGTCTTGGGGTGTCGCCTGAGGATTCAGAGAGAGTGCTGAGTTGAGCTGAGGGGATCTGGTGTGCCGAGAACCAGCAGAGAGTGAGAGGGGTCCAGTCCCAGGAAAGCCTACACAGGTTGTGAGTACTGAGGATTGCCCCTGGGGGTCTGCCTGAAGTGTTAGAAGAGACCACTCCGGAGGAGGTTCTGGGATCCAGTGTCAGCTAGCTGTAAAGGGGGTACATAGGTTGAGGACCCTGAAGTAGCAAAGTAGCAAAGGGGGTACATAGTCAGTGGACCCTGAAGAGCTAAAAGTGTAAAGGGGGTGCCTGCAGATTGGGCCCTGAATTGTACAGAGCATCAGTTGAGAGTTGCAGCCACACGGGAATTCTCAGCAAGCTCCCTCTAGCCGGTGTCGTGCTAGAGGGGGTAGTCAGTGACTTTGCAGTGCAGCAGTGTCAGCAGTTCTATGCTCCATAATCCTGAGTCTTCTGGACCTAGAGTCGAGAATTCAGCACTCCTGTCAAGTTACAGTGTGTTCTAAGCGTCAGTGTGCATTGGCTAGCGTCAGCTGGTGTCAAGGAAGCGTTGACAGACATTTTTCTGGATAAATCCCTAAGTTGTACATAGTTGAGCCTAAAGGAGTATCCCACTCATTCCCTTCTCCCATACTCTTATCTACAATAAACAAAACACAAACAAAGATGCCAGAGTTGTCAATGTCTCAGTCCTCACACCCAGGATCACAGCTCACATGGGCTGGAGAGGTAACCGGTAAAAATGGCAGACCCACCTTGCTACACAAAGTATTGGGAAACATTCACAAACAAGGAAACATTTCTCAGACATTTTGGTCCATATTGAAATGATAGCATCACGCAGTTGCTGCAGATCTGCACATCCATGATGAGAATATCCCATTCCACCACATCCCAAAGGTGCTCTACTGGATTAAAATCTGGTGACTGTGGAGGCCATTGAAGTAGTGAAATCATTGTCATATTCAAGAAACCAGTGGTGAGATGATTTGAGCTTTGTGACATGGTGCATTATCCTGCTGGAAGGAGCCATCAGAAGAAGGGTACACTGTAGTCATAAAGGGATGGACATGTTCAGCAACAATATTCAAGTGGACTGTGGCGTTAAAACTATGCTCAATTGGTACTAAGGGGCCCAAAGTGTGCTATGAAAATATCCTCCACACCATTACACCATCACCATCCTGAACCGTTGATACAAGGGTTCATGGATCCATGCTTTCATGTTGTTTACGCCAAATTCTGACCCTACCATCTGAATGTTGCAGACTCATATAACCAGGCAACATTTTTCCAATCTTCTATTGTGCAACTTTGGAGAGCCTGTGCTAATTGTAGCATTAGTTTCCTGTTCTTAGCTGACAAGAGTGGCTTCGAGGTTCAATATGTTTACCAGAGATGGTATTCTGCATACTTTGGTTGTAAGGAGTAGTTATTTGAGTACCGTTGACTTTTTATCATCTCTAACCAGTCTGCTCATTCTCCACTGACCTCTGACATAAACAAGGCATTTTTCATCCACACAACTGCCGCTCCCTGGATAGTTTCTCTTTTTCGGACCATTCTCTGTAAACCCTAGAGATAGTTGTGTGTGAAAATCCCAGTATCTCAGCAGTTTTGAAATACTCAGACCAGCATGTCTGGCACCAACAATCATGCCACATTCAAAGTCACTTAAATCCCCTTTCTTCCCCATTCTGATGCTCAGTTTGTTATCATTTTTGTAATCTGCTGTATCTAATATCTAGCTATCTTTCTCTCTTTCAGCAAATCTCTATAAATAATATTGCCTTCCTGTACCTTTTTTTTTGGCATTCTGGTGCTTTTTCTATTTTCATTATTTTTGCTACCTACTGGTCTTATATACTGCATACAAATAACTCTTCTACTCTTTCTCTCCCTGTTCCCATATCCTCACCCCCTCCCTCTTTTATTCCCTGTCTTTCTCTTCCTATCCTACAGCATTGGCCCCTCTAGCCCCCTTTTATTTCCCCTGTTTGGGACAGTTCAGTACACGGGACATATGCTTACATTGGTTTTATGTATGGCCTGCAGTGTTTTGCTCATTTTTGCTTTGCTTTCTTTATGGTTTGACATGTCAAAACATTTCCCTGTTGACTTATGATATCTTGACTTCTTCATTGAGAGGCTATTTGGTTAACATTTTATGGCTTTAATACTTGGGCCATTCATTTTTTGAACTTCCTTTTCCAAGCTACGGCCCTGTCAACTATGTGATACTGCGTGAACAATATTTACATACGTAATGGTTTAGCTTCCAATTCTGCATTCTAAACTTCCATTAAAGTATATTGAACAAGAAAAAAAATGTCCAATGTTATCAAGACCAAAGTCTTTTGGAGCTTTTTTTATCTCTGTTTGGTATAGATATTGACACTTTTCTAGAGCAGACAGCTTTTTAACCTGTTCTTTTCATTCAGATGGTGAAAAGGTCAGCACAGTGATGTCCAATAGACATGTGCACTACCAAAAACATTTTTTTAGCTTCATTCGTTTTCTTTTTTGGTTTATGTACAAAAAGAATTCCCCTTAATGGTATGGGACTATAAATGCCGCTGAACACTGTGTACTATATAAAAAATAATCTTTATTAATACAAAGGGACAAATGATGAAAACACAATATTGTGAAAAACACAAATACACATACAGGGCATTAAAATTGCATGCATTTGACAGACCGAATACCGAACCAAGATGTGGACACTCAGGTACATAGGGCAATCATGGAACCGGAACCGACCCTACGCGTTTCGGGCGTGGAAGCCCTTCCTCAGGGGTCACCCAAAATTACCAGATAGAGCACCTAGTGTATCTAGAAAAGTAAAGCGATTTAATAATTTGTAAAGCAAATATCTATGTAGCTGCATATCGCCTAGTGTATCTAGGAAAACAAGAATGCTTCGATATACTTTCAAACAGACATTTGTACAATTATATATTCACAAGCCGACAGTTGTATACTCTGTCTTCTAGTATAAGCTCTATGTAAATCAACCTACCCTTTGTGTCCAACCAATGGATTGGATCGGTCTGTCGAATAAAAACGGTATTGCTACCGTGTGGAGGGATGCCCAAGTTTTCCCAAAGCCCGTGCAGGGCAGAGAACTCCGTGAGAATATCGAGAGTATAGTAGCAGTAGCTGCCCGGAGGGACCAACAGGGCACCACGATGACCAGTCAGTAGTGGCTCAACATGGACCGCTCACATGTAGAAGGGTATAATTATTTGTGATACCTAATGCAACAAATATGAAAGTACAAAACACCAATGTTGGAATAGCCAGGGATAATAATTCCCTGTGAATTTGTCTTTGACCCCTATTGTACTTCTACTCCTATGCACTTTCCTTGCACTTTATTTTTTGTTTGCACTATTATGTGTTGTGCATGGATTTCTTGGTTTCTCTGCATGAACCTGGGATTTTGACTTCACCACACCTCCTTCCTTTTTTCTCATTTGCACTTTTGCAATTTATTGGGGTTTTAATAGCCTCTATACCCCCCTTAATATCTTTCAGACCACCTTCACAATGTTGACTACGCCAACATAAGATCTATATCATATCTACTTCATTTGACCCTTTGTTGGTCACATTCACTTCATATACTCAAGGTAAATGTCTTCATGGTCTTTAAAGGGGTCAAAGACAAATTCACAGGGAATTATTATCCCTGGCTATTCCAACATTGGTGTTTTGTACTTTCATATTTGTTGCATTAGGTATCACAAATAATTATACCCTTCTACATGTGAGCGGTCCATGTTGAGCCACTACTGACTGGTCATCGTGGTGCCCTGTTGGTCCCTCCGGGCAGCTACTGCTACTATACTCTCGATATTCTCACGGAGTTCTCTGCCCTGCACGGGCTTTGGGAAAACTTGGGCATCCCTCCACACGGTAGCAATACCATTTTTATTCGACAGACCGATCCAATCCATTGGTTGGACACAAAGGGTAGGTTGATTTACATAGAGCTTATACTAGAAGACAGAGTATACAACTGTCGGCTTGTGAATATATAATTGTACAAATGTCTGTTTGAAAGTATATCGAAGCATTCTTGTTTTCCTAGATACACTAGGCGATATGCAGCTACATAGATATTTGCTTTACAAATTATTAAATCGCTTTACTTTTCTAGATACACTAGGTGCTCTATCTGGTAACTTTGGGTGACCCCTGAGGAAGGGCTTTCACGCCCGAAACGCGTAGGGTCGGTTCCGGTTCCATGATTGCCCTATGTACCTGAGTGTCCACATCTTGGTTCGGTATTCGGTCTGTCAAATGCATGCAATTTTAATGCCCTGTATGTGTATTTGTGTTTTTCACAATATTGTGTTTTCATCATTTGTCCCTTTGTATTAATAAAGATTATTTTTTATATAGTACACAGTGTTCAGCGGCATTTATAGTCCCATACCATTAAGGGGAATTCTTTTTGTACATATTGATCAGGGATGATGGCCGCTGTCACTGGGCACCGAGCATGAGAATACTTTCTATCCTTCTTTTTTGGTTTATCGGATCATTCGTTATGATCGGAATTCGTTACTTTGGATCATTCGTAACTTCAGATGCATTCGTATTTGTTCCATTTCTTTCGTTTAGATGCGGCATTCGTTACTTTGGATAATTCGTAACTTCAGATGCATTCGTATTCGTTACGTTCCATTCATTTAGATACAGGATTCGTTACTTTGGGCTCGGACCCTTCGTTCATTCGGACATTGGTGGTTGTATTCATAATCATTCGTAACCTTCGTTAGTTTGGATATTTTTGTTTTCTGTTTTGGTGCTCGGTAATTCGGGGCAGTGGGGCGTCAAACCAATGCGCACCCCCACCCGGCCGGCCGGCCAGTCAGTCAGTCAGTCAGTCAGTTGGCAGGCGACACGTCCCCCCCCCCCCCCGAACAGTCTGCCTCCTTACCTCCTCTTTCCTACTGTCCGAGCCAGGGAGTGCTGGATGGCTAAGCCGCTGTCCTTCTCCTCCAGCCGCGTCTCTTCTGCCTTTACCTGGCCACTGGCCAGTAAGATCACTTCTCCTTTTGGCCAATCAGGAAAGGGGTCTCAAAACCCTCTTCCTGATTGGCTGGGAGGAGAGTTAGTGTGACAATAGTGAATATTCATTCGCTATTGTCACACAACTGGGTGGGCTCAGGGCGCAGTGCTCTGCACCCCAAGCCCACCCTTTTTTGAAGCCTATTAGAGCCTCTGGCTCTAATCACGTGCTTCAAAAAAAAAAAAAAAACATTTTCCTATTGCCGGCAATGGTATCGTATTGCTGGATCTTTAAATGTCATTTCATTCATTTTATTTCTTTAGAACTGTAATTTTTGCTGCAGCATGTTCTTTACATGCTACAGATGCGCCACTTTACAGGCAGACTAAGGGGACCCCCAGGCACTATATTTAAAGGAATTTTTCATTTTTATTGTTGCAATTTAAGCATCATTTAAATCTCCATTATGTAGCACTGCCCCTTTGAGGGCAGCTGGATTTCACTCTTTCGGGTCCCCCTGGGTTACCGTTAGCAATACTGGCATTTCACAATTTAACACTTTACTTCTTGATCAATGATCAATCCAGAGGTAGGTAGTTGTTTTTGGTGTTTTATTTTAATTAGAGATGGGAGAAGGAAATAGTAGGATACTCCAAATTAACTATTCACAAGATGGAGGACTTCTAATTCTTAGGTGAATTTGGGGCTAAGTCTCTATCCAGATGATTTTATGAACTAAATTCTCTCCAGGACACTTTTCTAGCATCCTCTTTCTCGACCACTGACACCTGTCCACTGACTATCCTACTCTGGGGTGGCTCCCCTCAGGTCAGCCCCCTTGACGCGATCCGCTGTACTCACGATACTGTTTTTCTAGGGTCTCCAGTGTCTCTCCCTCAGTCAGCTTTCCTGGACCTCTAGGTTCAGCTCCGTTCCTCTGGCCCTCAGGACGACCTCTTGATGCCCTCTGCCACTGCTACAGAGGAGGAGGCAGCTGCCACCCTCCCTCCGGGACTCTGCTCACCAGCCAAAGTCCCCGCAGCACATGAGCTCCTGGCTTTTATACAGTATCCCAGAATGCATTGAGACAGCCAGTCTCTGCCAAACACCAGGACTGTATCAAAGCCTATGTACCCATTGGTCAGGTTTCCTCCCACTGTCCAACATGCCTCTCTATTGGGCCAGTGTGAAACACTCTCTAGACCCAATGAATCACATACTGGGCACACTGAGCAGACCTAACTCACAGATCCTGCTCTCTGGTTGTCAGAAAGCAATATAGATTTGCCTGCTGCTCCTCTGATAGGCAGACAGAGACAAAAACTATACTCTCTCACTAGCACCTATCTAGGAGGGGGCTACATGAAAAAACAATCTTTTAAAAAAAAATGTTTGCTTTGATACATGCCCCCCAGGCCATTACCTGGATCCCTATACCCTTTTTTGGCTAGTTACTTGCATTTACGCCTTCAAAATGGGGACTTTTGATTTTTCAACTTCAGGTTTCCATAGACTTTATTAGGGTTTGCCGTTCAGGTCAGGACTTTTTCTCTGTTCGGGAGTTCTGGTGCGAACCCAACAAGGGAGTGTTCGGCCCATCTCTAATTAGGAGTATACCAAAAGTAACTGAAATACAATGTGGAAATAAAATAATATAATTTATCATTTTGACTATAGGCAAGCCAAGTTTTAATTGAGAAGTTTTTTTTTTTACCTATTTAACGAAGTATGTTACAAAACACAAAACACTCATATTTTAACTAATCGACCAATATTGTTTTTTTTATTGCCGATACCGATAATTTGGATGATATTTTCGTACATTAAAAAAAAAAACATTTTATTCATTGTTTTTTTTTTTTTTTTTTACAAGTACTCTGGAGGCTGTGGAGGCATCTGGGGGTCTAAAAGACCCCAAACCCCTCCTCTGCACTTAAAAGCATTTAAAACGCCAAGTTTGGCTGTTTTGAATGCTGTCATTTTTTTAATTTGGTGCCGAGTACCGGAAGTGATGTCATGACATCACTTCCGGGTTTTTACATGGAGACCCGATCAGAGCTGAATGCGGCTTTGATGGGGTCTTCTCTTCGGCGGCCGTGCAGGATGGTTGGGACAGGAGACCTGAGCGAGCAGCGGAAGGTCCCCCCTCCTGCTCCTTGTAATGACAGCCGAGCGGCTTCTCAGCCGCATCGGTTGTCATTACAAGACAGCCAGCCGTCGGCTATGGACGCCGGTACCGGGGTGATGCCTCTAGCTGTAGCCATCACTCCGGTACAAGCACTTTCCCGAAATATCAGCAATATTGGTAACCTCAGGGGCCAATTCCGATATATCGGGGAAAGGGCAGATCGGGCCTCGATATATCGGCTTTGCCGATAATCGGTCGACCTCTAATTTTAATCAACCACATTCATAACACCAAAGGACAGCTACACACTCTTTCAACGCCAGCAAAAAAGTTTTGATAGGAGAGGTCAGACTGAACTTACCAGAAGAGCTGTTTCTTGTTAGAAAGGGAATCCCATTCTTTTTTTATATCACGTAGAATTTATCAGTATTGATGGATTTTGTTTTCTTTAGCATGGCAACAATTAGCAGCCATCTCAGGATTTATTAAACAAAAAGAATTAATTTAAAGGCAAAATGATTTCTTCAGCAGTAATGAGGAATTTTATGTTCCACGGCCTTGGTCCAGATGGTACATAGTAAAACATACAGGCACACTAGTAAGATGGAATTACGTGAAGTGAAAACAAGTGTATTCAGGGGGCGTAGGGAGCTGTATGTCTTTCAAGAGGTCAGAGCACAGCTGAGACATAGAACAGGTGGTAGAATTGGTTTGTAAATCTTCAGTGTGTAATCTATTCAGAAGAAGGAAGCAGTAAGTAGAGTAAAAAAGAAACAAGATATTATGCAAATATAAAGAGAAGATACAGGACTTGTATCCCTGCCACCTTGTACCTGTAATCAGTTTGCTCCCTTCCCTTTAGCACACATTTAGATATTAACTATTGATGATCAAACCTACCCAGGTTGCATTTGTAGGGGTCTGGCAATCCTGTTTGATATTTGGAGACCTAAACTTAGCAGTGAATTTCAGTAAACGCTAGTGGTAGGAGAGAACAAATCTCGTTAGTCAATTTTGTCCATTTTTAAAGGGATTGTAAAGGAAAAATTCTATGCATTAAGATAAAACACCTTCTGTGTGCAGCAGCCCCCCTTAGCCCCTTTAATACTTAGCTGAGCCCATCTCTATCCAGCAATGTTGCAGGAGTGTTTTAGCTGCCTGGGACTCCCCTCCGCATTGGTTGAGGCAGCAGCACGGTGCGATTGACTCCCGCTGCTGTCAATCAAAATCAGTCAGCCAATCAGGAAAGAGAGGGGATGAGGCCGGGTCGTGGCTCTGTGTCTGAATGAACACAGGGAGCTGTGACTCGGCTTAGGTGCCCCATAGCAAGCTGCTTGCTGTGGGGGCAATCAACAGGAGGGAGGAGCAGGATCACAGAAGAAGGACCCGAGAAGAGGAGGTTCTGGTCCGTATCCATGGCTCTCACCCCTGTCACAGTAACTAAGGACCTGTCATATGCTCTTATCAAAAGAGACTGTGCCCCTTATTGCTTTCAAATCTAGTTATGAGGTTCATCTTGCACCCCCCCTCCTTCCCTGCTCCCACGCTGTTACCAATCTGACAAAAGCTACGAAGATGACAGCTGTTTCATAAGAGTAGCTTAAGTCTACTCTGAGTTGCTGTTATGCATCAGCTGTCTCCTTCCTAGCGTTTGTCGATCAGCCGTCTCCTTCCTAGCTGTTGTCGGATCAGCCGTCTTCTTCCTAGCTGTTGTCAGATCAGCCATCTCCTTCCTTGCTGTTGTCGGATCAGCCATGACAGGAGGGGGACAAGAAGTTAAGTGTCTGCAGATGGTAAAGCAGTGTAAAAAATGGCCAAAAGCAAAACATTTTTAAAAATGGAGACTATGACAAAATTTACCAGATACCAAAAGCACATGTAGGTTATTACCTTTAAGTATTAAAGCGGAGTTCCGGCCTCAGGGGTGAAATTTTGATAAAAATACCCCCGGGACAGTCAGGGATAGTACATTCCATAATGATAGCCTCTGAACTGTCCCGGGTCGCACTTACCTTTTAGAAGAAATACTTACCTTGAAAATTTATTCTCCAGCGCTGCCATCTCAGGTGTAGACAGCTGAAGCCAGCGCGTCCTCTTTTGCGTCCTTTTCCATGTCCTCTTCATCCCAGAATGCCCTGCATCGGCCCCGCTCGTTACTTCCGGGGCAGGCGCGTCATCCCTGCACAGCTTCTGGGCATGCCCAGAAGCTGTTTAGCAGGGAATGACGCGCCTGCACCGGAACTGACGAGCGGGTCCGGTGCAGGCGCATTGACACCTGGGAGCGGTGACGTTCAGCTCCCAGGAGTCATCGCAAACAGGAAGAGATGGCGTTGGCCGCGGCTGCGGCCGCAGAGGGCAGAAGTAGAAGGAAGGTAAGTATACTTTCTTCTATAACAAGGTAAGTAAAGAAAAAAAAAATTCGGGAGCATCCATTTGTTTTTCAGGGCAATCTCAGCAAGCGGATGGGCCAAAGTTGTTTTTGAGCCCGGAACTCCGCTTTAAGACTGTTAAATTCAAAAAATGCTGGAACTCGCGCTTGGCTTCCAATGGTGAGACTGCTGTGCAAAGAAGGTAGTTGAATACTACACTACAAAACTCTGCGGAACAAATAATTTTGTGCACTACCCCAACCAATGTGAACTAGGATAGTAAAAAATCCCCTAGGATCATAAATACCAAATCAGGCATGCATGAAAACCTTGATACTAAATAGTAAAAAAAATTCCTGCAATAAAGTGAAAAAAAATTTTTTTTTCCACAAAGTAAATTTTTCCTATAAAGTGCAAAGGTCAAAAAACAAAAACATATATGACTTATAATAAATTGACACGTACAAGCAAAAATTGCCTAAAAAAATCGTGACTAAGGATGATCGAACGGTTCGGGTCGACTATCAGTTCGGCCCGAACATTGGGTGTTCGAGGTTCGGCCGAATTTAGAACTTTTTGCCCAAAAAGTTCAGAATTCGGCAACCAGAACCGACCAAAATGCAATGCTTCAGGAAATGGGCTTTAAAAGCCCGTGATTGGACCAGAACCATTAGTAAAAGCCAATTGAGGGGGCAGAAGAATGCTAGGAATGTGATTGGAGTGACTAGGGGGTCCATAGTCCAATCATTAGTGAATACAGTATGTAAGATAGCCCCCGCCATATTCCTAGCATTGTTATACAGGACATGGAAGAGAATGGAAGCAGTTCTGTTAATTTTACTTTAAAAGTGTCATTTAGCATTTATTAGTGTGAGGAAAGGGGATATCTAGTGTAGTTAGAGTGCTCCTTTACACTTTAGTTAGCTTTAATTTATTCAGTTTCTGTAGGGAAAGTGTGAAGTGTCAGGGTGACCGTAATGTAGTGTAGGGTGAACTGACAGTGACTGCTATGGCAGGGTGACCAAACCCTTCCATAGCAGGGTGACCGCTATAGAGAAAAGCTAGTTTCTCTTGTGTCACCTTCGCTTCAGGGATATGGCTTCGCCGCCGCCAGAATTTTTGGCTGCAGGCGTTGCTAGTGCTTTTTTGAGCACATGTTTGGAGTCAGAAATGACATCTGAACATGTGTATAGGGGGTATATATACACACCAATGTCTGTATATTTACACCTGCACATATACAGGTGTGAAAGGAGCAGAAAAAACTACTTGCGCTAATGAAATAATTAACACCAATATATTTCTGCTCCTATCACACCTATATATGTCTAGGTGTGTATATACATATAACTATGTGTGTATATACACCACTATACACAAGTTCAGATGTTTTGCCTGCCTCCAAAGAACCCAAAAAAATTCCCAAAAAAACGCTAGCGTCAAAAGAAAAAACGCCCAGGTGTGTTGTTGCAGGCATTTTTTTGGGGGGTTTTTGGAGGCAGGCAAAACATCTGAAATTTTGTATAGTGTACCTGTGAAGTTTCAGCTCTGTAGCATGTCCAGAACCAGAAAAAAAGATAATTTTTCAGTAGAGCAGGGATTGTGGGACCCTCCTTTTACACCTATATGATCTTTTTTTATGGTTTTGGACATGCTACAGAGCTGAAACTTCACAGGTACACATTTTAGACCCCCCAGACACAAAATCACACAAAAAAAGTTCTTAAAAATTGTCATTTTTGATAGATTTTTGATAGAGAGCCAATTATTGAAAAAATTTAAAAAAATTTAAAAATTAAAAAAAAAAAAAAATTTCTTTGGATTTAGTGTCTGGGGGGGGGGGGGGTCTAAAAAGTGTACCTGTGAAGTTTCAGCTCTGTAGCATGTCCAGAACCATAAAAAAAAGATTGTTTGTATTAGAACACTTTCAGCACAGGAGGTTGGCTTCTCGCTTTTCACACCTTGCCGGTTTAATAGCAGGCGTTTTTTGGGGCATTTTTTGGGCTTCTTTTGAGGCAGGAAAAACATCTGAACTTGTGTATAGTGGTACTATACACAAGTTCAGATGTTTTGCCTGCCTCCAAAACCCCCAAAAAAATGCCTGCAACAACACACCTGGGCGTTTTTTTTTTGGCGCTAGCGTTTTTTTGGGCATTTTTTTGGGTTCTTTGGAGGCAGGCAAAACATCTGAACTTGTGTATAGTGGTATATATACCACTATACACAAGTTCAGATGTTTTGCCTGCCTCCAAAGAACCCAAAAAAATGCCCAAAAAAACGCTAGCGTCAAAAAAAAACGCCCAGGTGTATTGTTGCAGGCATTTTCTGGGGGTTTTTGGAGGCAGGCAAAACATCTGAACTTGTGTACACACACATACTTATATGTATTTTACACTTAGACATATATAGGTGTTATAGGAGCATAACCATATTAGTGTAAATGATTTCATTAGCGCAAGCATATATTTCTGCTACTATCACACCTATATATGTCTAGGTATGTATATACATATAAGTATGTGTGTATATATACCACTATACACAAGTTCAGATGTTTTGCCTGCCTCCAAAGAACCCAAAAAAATGCCCAAAAAAACGCTAGCATCAAAAAAAAACGCCCAGGTGTGTTGTTGCAGGCATTTTTTGGGGGTTTTTGGAGACAGGCTAAACATCTGAACTTGTGTATAGTGGTATATACCACTATACACAAGTTCAGATGTTTTTCCTGACTCCAAAGAACCCAAAAAATGCCCAAATAAACGCTTGCTACTAAACCGGCAAGGTGTAACAGGGGCAAAGCCAACTACCTGTGTTCTAAGTGACAAAATACAAACAATCTTTTTTATGGTTCTGGACATGCTACAGAGCTGAAACTTCACAGGTACACTTTTTAGACACCCCAGACACTAAATCCAAAGAATTTTTTTTTTTTTAATTTGTTTTTTTTTTTTTTTTTTCAATAATTGGCTCTCTATCAAAAAAATATCAAAAATGACAATTTTTAAGAACTTTTTTGTGTGATTTTGTGTCTGGGGGGTCTAAAAAGTGTACCTGTGAAGTTTCATTTCTGTAGCATGTCCAGAACCATAAAAAAAAAGATCATTTGTATTAGTGAAATTATAGATCTGTAATAGGGCTTCGCTCCTTTCACACCTTGCCGGTTTAGTAGCAGGCATTTTTTTGGGCATTTTTTGGGGTTCTTTGGAGGCAGGCAAAACATCTGAACTTGTGTATAGTGGTATATATACCTGTATACACAAGTTCAGATGTTTTTCCTGCCTCAAAAAAACCCCAAAAAACGCCTGCTATTAAACCGGCAAGGTGTGAAAAGCGAGAAGCCAACTACCTGTGTTCTAACTTCTAAGTGACAAAATACAAACGATCTTTTTTTTTTATGGTTCTGGACATGCTACAGAGCTGAAACTTCACAGGTACACTTTTTAGACCCCCCAAAATCTCTTTTTTTATTTATTTTTTTTATTTTTTCAATAATTGTCTTTTTTTTCAAAAATGACAATTTTTAAGAACTTTTTTTGTGTGATTAATAGTCCCTGGGGTCTTACCAGCGTTGGCGATGGCTGCGAGCGTTGCACACAATGTAAATAGTCCCTGGGGCATGACCCAGAACCCTAGGCACTTTTTAGGGGCATGTATTGGGTTTTATGGCTTTAACCTCCCCCCATCTGCGCTACAGCCTATATACGGCTGCAGCGCGGACTTTTAAACGGCCTTCCAGTAACACGCCCTCCGCGCGCTCCCGCGAGCGCGCATCGGGCAGAAGCTGTGTTGGCCATGTCCCTTGGACACAGCCAATCACAGATCGTGACGAATGGCCAATCACAGCGGCCATTCGTCACGATCGAGGCATCCAATGAGAGATGATCTCATATGTAAACATATGAGATCATCTGTCATTGCCTCGGTAGTAACAGACTCCCCGCGCGCTCCTGCGAGCGCGCACCGGGGATAATCTGTGTTGGCCGTGTCCCTTGGACACAGCCAATCACAGATCGTGGCGTATGGCCAATCGCAGCGGCCATTCATCACTCGATCGAGGCATCCAATGAGGGATGATCTCAAATGTAAACATATGAGATCATCTCTCATTGCCAGCTCTCCCTCCTCACACACACAGACTGCAGTGTGAGGAGAGGAGAGATCGTGAGTGTAAAACAGTGCCCACCAGTGATCACCAGTGCCCACCAGTGTGCCCATCAGTGTGCCCAGTGATCATCAGTGTGCCCAGTGCTCATCAGTGTGCCCAGTGCCCACCAGTGCCCACCAGTGCCCACCAGTGTGCCCACCAGTGCCCACCAGTGTGCCCACCAGTGTGCCCAGTGCATATCAGTGTGCCCAGTGCTCATCAGTGTGCCCAGTGCTCATCAGTGTGCCCAGTGCCCTCCAGTGCCCACCAGTCCCCACCAGTGTGCCCATCAGTGCCTGCCCAGTGCTCATCAGTGCCCGCCCAGTGCTCATCAGTGTGCCCAGTGCTCAGTGTGCCCACAGCGCTCATCAGTGTGCTCATCAGTGCTCATAAGTGTGCTCATCAGTGTGCCCACAGAGCCCATCAGTGTGCCAATCACAGTGCCCATCAGTGAGCCAGTCTCACCGTGCCCATCAGTCTCACCATGCCCATCAGTCTCACCGTGCCCATCAGTGTCACCAACGATGACAAAAATGTTTTTCTCAGCCGAGGAGGCCTTCAATATCATCAGTGGGGACATGGACATCAACAGGGAGCTTTCTGCTTCGGAATCTTCTTCGGAGTCAGAGTCTGACTCCGAAGTAAATTACGAGCCGGTCATTAGCAGCGGGACGCAGACCGACTCCGACGAGGAAGAATACTGCCCGCCTGCCAAACGAAGACGTTCTGGTGAGGAGGAGGCAGTGCCATCCACCAGCTCCGCAGTGCCATCCACCAGCTCCGCAGTGCCATCCACCAGCACCACAGTGCCTCGGCAAGAAAGACCAAGCTCAAGTGGGGTGTCACCTCGCCCCCAAAGGGTTAGGACCAACGCCAGCCTTCCCTATGCCCTTCAGAACCCCCTGTGGCTTCCTCCCAACTCAGGAGAAGCCATCATCCCCCCTTTCACTGCCCAGCCAGGAGTCCAGGTCCACACGGAGAACTTTGCCCCAATAGACTACTTCCGTTTAATTTTTACGGAAGACCTGCTGACGTCCATTGTGGCCCAGTGCAACCTGTATGCACAACAATTTAACCAGAGTAACCCCACGTCATTTTATTCCCGTCCCTTTGAGTGGAGAGACCTAACGGTGGAGGAGTTCAAGATCTTTTTAGGCCTCACCTTCAACATGGGACTCAATAAAAAAAATGAATTGCAAGCATATTGGTCAACCAAACCCATATGCCCATATACTCTGCAGTAATGCCCAGGGCCAGGTATTTGATGATCATGAGGTTCCTCCATTTTAATGACAATACCCAGTGCCCTCCCCGAAATTCCCCAGCATTTGACAAGCTATTCAAAATTCGGCCACTTCTAAATTATTTTTCGGAAATATTCCCTCAATTATTTACCCCAGACCAACATGTATGTGTGGATGAGTCCCTGGTTAAATTTAAAGGCAGGCTGGGCATCAAACAATTCATTCCCAGCAAACGGGCCCGCTATGGGGTGAAGCTTTACAAACGATGTGACCGAGCCACAGGGTACACATATGCCTTCAGGGTGTACGAAGGGAAGGACACCCAGCTGCATCCCCCTGAATGTCCGGGCTACTTGGGATCAAGCGGGAAAGTTTTTTGGGACCTCATTTACCCTCTCCTTGAAAAAGGCTACCACCTGTACGTAGATAATTTCTACACCAGTTTGCCCCTGTTCCGAAACCTTCACAGAAAGAAGACTCCTGCATGTGGCACGGTCCGAAAAAAACGGAAAGGCTTTCCTCAAAGGCTCGTAAACACCAAGCTGAGAAGAGGGGAGACGGCGAGTCTGAGAAATGAGGAAGTTCTGGCTGTGAAGTGGAGGGACAGAAGAGACGTGTACATGTTGTCTTCAATCCACAATGACAACTATGTGGAATCCCGAAGAAGGAATGGCCCAATCCGAAAGCCAACATGTGTACATGAGTACAACTTATTCATGGGGGGAGTGGATTTCAACGACCAAATGATGGAACCCTATCTACCCACAAGACGTACATATCATTGGTACAAAAAAGTAGCAATTTATATTTTTCATTTGGCCACATACAATTCCTACATATTATACCGCAAGTCCACCGAAAGCCCCCAACCCTTCCTTTATTACCTGGAGGAAATCTTCACAACCCTCATATTTCCAAATGGCCCACCAGAAAACATTCGATCTGACGTAATAAGCAGACTGTCTGAACGCCATTTTCCCAGTAAAATCCCTCCCACACAAAGAGACCAAAAACGGCAGAAAAAATGTAGGGTGTGTACCAAGGCAGGAATTCGAAAAGACACCCGCTATTATTGTCCCCAGTGTCCTTCCCAACCAGGTCTCTGTGTAGACGACTGTTTTCGCCGTTACCATACTTGTCTAAATTATTAGTATGGTAAACGTAGTCCTCCGCCTTCACCCCTTATGCCACTGTATGCTCCTGAAATGACCCTGGCCTGTTATTCAACGACGCCTTTGCCTGCTGATTTTGTACCTATGTCTGCCTCCTCCGGAACTGACCCTGGTCTGTTTTTTGACCATGCTTCTGCCTGCTGATTCTGTTCATACCTCTGCCTGATCTGGAACTGACCCTGGACTGTTATTTGACCACGCCTTTGCCTGCTGATTTTGTACCTACCTCTGCCTGCTCTGGAACTGACCCTGGACTGTTTGACCACGATTTTTGCCTGCCTCTTGAAGTAGTGGGATTCATACCACAGGGGTCTCGCATATGTGAGGGGACCAGAATTGTTTTTCTGGATGAAGAAAACAATTTTTTTTGTTTTTCTTCTTCTCAGAATAGGGTCTGGATCCCGGAGGCTTCAAAGCGATTTGGGTGGGAGAAGCCTCTACCCCTGTCCCCATTCTATCCCGACAGAGGCCCTACTTCTGCCTGCAGGACTACCATCATGCCTCTGCCTGCCGCATGCACTGACACTGGACTGGTATCCTTGCCTGGAGAATTGCATGCACTGTTGCTGACCAGGTCCCTGCCTGCTGCCTGGACTCATCTCCTGTGGACAACTGCGCTTCTAAAACTACAGATAAGCTTTTGTTTACCCTTTGCTCAGCAGAATGTATTTTGGGGTGTAATTCATGGTAATTCATGGTATGTGCATGCTATGTGTCTTTGCATGTTGGGCCTCTGTATGTGACCTGACTGCGTAAAAGTCTCACACATGTGGTATCGCCATACTCAGAAGGAGTAGCAGAATGTATTTTGGGGTGTCATTTTTGCTATGTACATGCTATGTGTTGGAAATATCTTATAAATGGACAACTTTGTGTAAAAAAAATGCGTTTTCATTTTTTTTCCACATTTTCCGAAAAGATTCTGGAAAAAAATGACATGTTCAAAAGACTCATTATGCCTCATAGATTATACGTTGGGGTGTTTGCTTTCCAAAATGGGGTCATTTAGTGGGCTTTTTCATTGTGCTGGTGCTCCAGGGCCTTCAAAAGTGTAATAGGTGGTTGAGAAATGAAAAGTGTATTTTATGCTCTGAGAACGCCTGGAGGTGCTACTTCAATGTTGGACCTCTGTATGTGGCCTGGCTGTAAAAAAGTCTCACACATGTGGTATCGCCATACTCAGGAGGAGTAGCAGAATGTATTTTGGGGGGTCATTTTTGCTATGTACATGCTATGTGTTGGAAATATCTTATAAATGGACAACTTTGTGTAAAAAAAATGCGTTTTCATTTTTTTTCCACATTTTCCGAAAGATTCTGGAAAAAAATGACATGTTCAAAAGACTCATTATGCCTCATAGATTATACGTTGGGGTGTTTGCTTTCCAAAATGGGGTCATTTAGTGTGCTTTTTCATTGTGCTGGTGCTCCAGGGCCTTCAAAAGTGTAATAGGTGGTTGAGAAATGAAAAGTGTATTTTATGCTCCGAGAACGCCTGGAGGTGCTACTTCAATGTTGGACCTCTGTATGCGGCCTGGCTGTAAATAAGTCTCACACGTGTGGTATCGCCATACTCAGGAGGAGTAGCAGAATGTATTTTGGGGGTCATTTTTGCTATGTACATGCTATGTGTTGGAAATATCTTATAAATGGACAACTTTGTGTAAAAAAAATGCGTTTTCATTTTTTTTCCACATTTTCCGAAAGATTCTGGAAAAAAATGACATGTTCAAAAGACTCATTATTCCTCATAGATTATACGTTGGGGTGTTTGCTTTCCAAAATGGAGTCATTTAGTGGGCTTTTTCATTGTGCTGGTGCTCCAGGGCCTTCAAAAGTGAAATAGGTGGTTGAGAAATGAAAAGTGTATTTTATGCTCCGAGAACACCTGGAGGTGCTACTTCAATGTTGGACCTCTGTATGTGGCCTGGCTGTAAAAAAGTCTCACACATGTGGTATCGCCATAATCAGGAGGAGTAGAAGAATGTATTTTGGGGGGTCATTTTTGCTATGTACATGCTACGTGTTGGAAATATCTTATAAATGGACAACTTTGTGTAAAAAAAATGCGTTTTCATTTTTTTTCCACATTTTCCGAAAGATTCTGGAAAAAAATGACATGTTCAAAAGACTCATTATGCCTCATAGATTATACGTTGGGGTGTTTGCTTTCCAAAATGGGGTCATTTAGTGGGCTTTTTCATTGTGCTGGTGCTCCAGGGCCTTCAAAAGTGTAATAGGTGGTTGAGAAATGAAAAGTGTATTTTATGCTCTGAGAACGCCTGGAGGTGCTACTTCAATGTTGGACCTCTGTATGTGGCCGGGCTGTAAAAAAGTCTCACACATGTGGTATCGCCATACTCAGGAGGAGTAGCAGAATGTATTTTGGGGGGTCATTTTTGCTATGTACATGCTATGTGTTGGAAATATCTTATAAATGGACAACTTTGTGTAAAAAAAATGCGTTTTCATTTTTTTTCCACATTTTCCGAAAGATTCTGGAAAAAAATGACATGTTCAAAAGACTCATTATGCCTCATAGATTATACGTTGGGGTGTTTGCTTTCCAAAATGGGGTCATTTAGTGTGCTTTTTCATTGTGCTGGTGCTCCAGGGCCTTCAAAAGTGTAATAGGTGGTTGAGAAATGAAAAGTGTATTTTATGCTCCGAGAACGCCTGGAGGTGCTACTTCAATGTTGGACCTCTGTATGCGGCCTGGCTGTAAATAAGTCTCACACGTGTGGTATCGCCATACTCAGGAGGAGTAGCAGAATGTATTTTGGGGGTCATTTTTGCTATGTACATGCTATGTGTTGGAAATATCTTATAAATGGACAACTTTGTGTAAAAAAAATGAGTTTTCATTTTTTTTCCACATTTTCCGAAAGATTCTGGAAAAAAATGACATGTTCAAAAGACTCATTATGCCTCATAGATTATACGTTGGGGTGTTTGCTTTCCAAAATGGAGTCATTTAGTGGGCTTTTTCATTGTGCTGGTGCTCCAGGGCCTTCAAAAGTGAAATAGGTGGTTGAGAAATGAAAAGTGTATTTTATGCTCCGAGAACGCCTGGAGGTGCTACTTCAATGTTGGACCTCTGTATGTGGCCTGGCTGTAAAAAAGTCTCACACATGTGGTATCGCCATAATCAGGAGGAGTAGAAGAATGTATTTTGGGGGGTCATTTTTGCTATGTACATGCTACGTGTTGGAAATATCTTATAAATGGACAACTTTGTGTAAAAAAAATGCGTTTTCATTTTTTTTCCACATTTTCCGAAAGATTCTGGAAAAAAATGACATGTTCAAAAGACTCATTATGCCTCATAGATTATACGTTGGGGTGTTTGCTTTCCAAAATGGGGTCATTTAGTGGGCTTTTTCATTGTGCTGGTGCTCCAGGGCCTTCAAAAGTGTAATAGGTGGTTGAGAAATGAAAAGTGTATTTTATGCTCCGAGAACACCTGGAGGTGCTACTTCAATGTTGGACCTCTGTATGTGGCCTGGCTGTAAAAAAGTCTCACACATGTGGTATCGCCATAATCAGGAGGAGTAGAAGAATGTATTTTGGGGGGTCATTTTTGCTATGTACATGCTACGTGTTGGAAATATCTTATAAATGGAAAACTTTGTGTAAAAAAAATGCGTTTTCATTTTTTTCCACATTTTCCGAAAGATTCTGGAAAAAAATGACATGTTCAAAAGACTCATTATGCCTCATAGATTATACGTTGGGGTGTTTGCTTTCCAAAATGGGGTCATTTAGTGGGCTTTTTCATTGTGCTGGTGCTCCAGGGCCTTCAAAAGTGAAATAGGTGGTTGAGAAATGAAAAGTGTATTTTATGCTCCGAGAACGCCTGGAGGTGCTACTTCAATGTTGGACCTCTGTATGTGGCCTGGCTGTAAAAAAGTCTCACACATGTGGTATCGCCATAATCAGGAGGAGTAGAAGAATGTATTTTGGGGGGTCATTTTTGCTATGTACATGCTACGTGTTGGAAATATCTTATAAATGGAAAACTTTGTGTAAAAAAAATGCGTTTTCATTTTTTTCCACATTTTCCGAAAGATTCTGGAAAAAAATGACATGTTTAAAAGACTCATTATGCCTCATAGATTATACGTTGGGGTGTTTGCTTTCCAAAATGGGGTCATTTAGTGGGCTTTTTCATTGTGCTGGTGCTCCAGGGCCTTCAAAAGTGTAATAGGTGGTTGAGAAATGAAAAGTGTATTTTATGCTCCGAGAACGCCTGGAGGTGCTACTTCAATGTTGGACCTCTGTATGCGGCCTGGCTGTAAATAAGTCTCACACGTGTGGTATCGCCATACTCAGGAGGAGTAGCAGAATGTATTTTGGGGGTAATTTTTGCTATGTACATGCTATGTGTTGGAAATATCTTATAAATGGACAACTTTGTGTAAAAAAAATGCGTTTTCATTTTTTTTCCACATTTTCCGAAAGATTCTGGAAAAAAATGACATGTTCAAAAGACTCATTATGCCTCATAGATTATACGTTGGGGTGTTTGCTTTCCAAAATGGAGTCATTTAGTGGGCTTTTTCATTGTGCTGGTGCTCCAGGGCCTTCAAAAGTGAAATAGGTGGTTGAGAAATGAAAAGTGTATTTTATGCTCCGAGAACGCCTGGAGGTGCTACTTCAATGTTGGACCTCTGTATGTGGCCTGGCTGTAAAAAAGTCTCACACATGTGGTATCGCCATAATCAGGAGGAGTAGAAGAATGTATTTTGGGGGGTCATTTTTGCTATGTACATGCTACGTGTTGGAAATATCTTATAAATGGAAAACTTTGTGTAAAAAAAATGCGTTTTCATTTTTTTTCCACATTTTCCGAAAGATTCTGGAAAAAAATGACATGTTCAAAAGACTCATTATGCCTCATAGATTATACGTTGGGATGTTTGCTTTCCAAAATGGGGTCATTTAGTGGGCTTTTTCATTGTGCTGGTGCTCCAGGGCCTTCGAAAGTGTAATAGGTGGTTGAGAAATGAAAAGTGTATTTTATGCTCCGAGAACGCCTGGAGGTGCTACTTCAATGTTGGACCTCTGTATGTGGCCTGGCTGTAAAAAAGTCTCACACATGTGGTATCGCCATAATCAGGAGGAGTAGAAGAATGTATTTTGGGGGGTCATTTTTGCTATGTACATGCTACGTGTTGGAAATATCTTATAAATGGACAACTTTGTGTAAAAAAAATGCGTTTTCATTTTTTTTCCACATTTTCCGAAAGATTCTGGAAAAAAATGACATGTTTAAAAGACTCATTATGCCTCATAGATTATACGTTGGGGTGTTTGCTTTCCAAAATGGGGTCATTTAGTGGGCTTTTTCATTGTGCTGGTGCTCCAGGGCCTTCAAAAGTGAAATAGGTGGTTGAGAAATGAAAAGTGTATTTTATGCTCCGAGAACGCCTGGAGGTGCTACTTCAATGTTGGACCTCTGTATGTGGCCTGGCTGTAAAAAAGTCTCACACATGTGGTATCGCCATAATCAGGAGGAGTAGAAGAATGTATTTTGGGGGGTCATTTTTGCTATGTACATGCTACGTGTTGGAAATATCTTATAAATGGAAAACTTTGTGTAAAAAAAATGCGTTTTCATTTTTTTCCACATTTTCCGAAAGATTCTGGAAAAAAATGACATGTTCAAAAGACTCATTATGCCTCATAGATTATACGTTGGGGTGTTTGCTTTCCAAAATGGGGTCATTTAGTGGGCTTTTTCATTGTGCTGGTGCTCCAGGGCCTTCAAAAGTGTAATAGGTGGTTGAGAAATGAAAAGTGTATTTTATGCTCCGAGAACACCTGGAGGTGCTACTTCAATGTTGGACCTCTGTATGTGGCCTGGCTGTAAAAAAGTCTCACACATGTGGTATCGCCATACTCCATGTGTTTTGGGGTGTAGTTGTAAGTATGCATATGCCATGTGAGAGAAATAACCTGTTGAATATGACAATTTTGTAAAAAAAAAAAAAAATTAATTTTGCAAAGAATTGTGGGAAAAAATGACAACTTCAAAAAACTCACCATGCCTCTTATTAAATACCTTGGAATGTCTACTTTCCAAAAAGGGGTCATTTGGGGGTCATTTGTACTTTCCTGGCTTGTTAGGGTCTCAAGAAATGAGATAGGCTGTCAGTACATTAGGCTTGATCAATTTTCAATGATTAGCACCATAACTTGTAGACTCTCTAACTTTCACGCAGACCAAATAACATACACTTATTTGGGTTATTTTTACCAAAGATATGTAGAAGTATAAATTTTGGCCAAAATGTATGAAGAAAAATTACTAATTTGCAAAATTTTATAACAGAAACTAAAAAAAAAACGTTTTTTTTTAAATTTGCGGTCTTTTTTCATTTATAGCGCACAAAATAAAAAGCCCAGTGGTGAATAAATACCATCAAAAGAAAGCTCTATTTCTATGAAAAAAAGGACGAAAAATTTATATGGGTTGAGTGTTGCATGACCGCGCAATTGTCATTCAAAGTGTGAGAGCACTGAAAGCTAAAAATTGGTCTGGATGGGAAGGGGGTTTAAGTGCACAGTAGGCAAGTGGTTAAAATGGTGTTTTTTGATTACCGAAGTTCGGGTCCATTGATTTCAATGGGGTTCTTAAATCCGGGCCGAACTTTCGGGTAGTTTGGATGTTCTGGCTGAACCAAACTTTTCAAAAGTTCGATCATCCCTAATCGTGACTATATAATTTATGTGCAGAAATTAATTTGCAACTATAAAAAAAAAAAAAGAAAAACAAATATTAAAATTTTCATAAAATGCATAAACTTCATAAAAAAATGGCTGTCCATTAAATGTCCAACTTAGTGCAAAAGACAAAGTTATCTGGTGCTATACCCTGAGAAGGGTCTCTATAGTGGACACCAATTCACTTCCACCCTTGTGCTCGTGCAGACAACCATGCTGCTTACCAGAACATATGATCCGACAAGAAGATCTATGGCACTTGGAAAAATCCTCTATAGGAAGCCTTGGTCTGCTCACAAGTGGTTTCCTAAATATCCTAATAATTCCTAGCTCCAGCAGAATGAGTGAATGTTTAAGGAAGGGATCCTCAAACGATGGCCCCCCAGCTGTTGCGGAACTACACATCCCACGAGGCATTATAAAACTCTGAGATTCGCAGACATGACTAGGTATGATGGGAATTGTAGTTCCTAAACAACTGGATGGCCATAGTTTGAAGACCCCTGGTTTAAGACATATTAACATCCCACAGAAATGGCCATTCCACCACTCGGTCGGACCGGGCGTGCTGACATCCCAACCGCTAGCTCCAACTGATGCGTTTTCCCTCAAGGGCATCATCTGGGATTGGAGCCTCCAACTTGGTTGTCTGCATTAGCACAAGGTTGCAAGTGAAGGTTGTCTACTATAAAGACTTCTCAGGGGATAGCACCAGAGCACTTTTCTTTGCACTAATTTGGACATTTGTTGCACTGTCATTTTTTTTAAATAAAATTATTTTATTTTTTTTATATTTGTTTTTCATTTTTTATTTTATACTTGCAAATTAATTTGTGCACATGAGATATATGGTCACAACTGAATTAAGCAATTGTTGCTTGTACATGTCATTTTATTATAAGTCATATATGACTTTGTTTATTGCACTTTATAAAAAATATTCACTTTGTGAAAAAAATAGTTTGCACTTTATTGCAGGAATCTTTGCACTATTGAGTATCAAGGGTTTTATTTACAGTATGCCTGATTTGGTATTCATGACCATAGGGGAATTTTTTATTATCCTAATGCACATTGGTTGGGATAGGGCACAATATTATTTGTTCCATTAAGACTGTCAAGGCAAAGAGGATATAGTTCAGCTGTGTAAAAATTTGCCAGTGGCAGGGCAGGTTTACGAGCAAGAGTACGCTATTACGCTATTTTGTACTAAAGACACAGGACACAGGCAGGTGTTTTTTTAAAAGAGGCATGAAGCATGATGTTTTTCTTGAAGACCCAACTACTTTGGGGAGCCCTTCTCTTATTACTTCTGTAGTTCCAGTGCCCTATGTCCTTGAAGGGCTATGGATACCTCTAGCTGTTCACCTGTGTTACCGGAGCTGCCCTTGACTTGGCTAAGAGGGATGATGTCTGAAAGGATAATTGCATGTAGCTGTGTTTTTGCTGTTTTTCAGGTTTCTGGGTTACTGCCTTTGTATCACAGAGACATTGTTGGCAAGAGTCCATGTTTAGAGCGCTTTCAGAATCTGTTTTGTATTGTTCTGCAGTACAGTACATACTTGCTCTTTGCCATTCTGACACTGGGGACGATTTACTAAAACTGGAGAGTGCAAAATCTGGTGCAGCCAATCAGCTTCTAACTTCAAGTTGTTCAATTAAAGGGATTGTAAAGGCAGAAGGTTTTTCTTATTTTAATGCATTCTATGCATTAAGATAAAATATCTTCTGTGTGCAGCAGCCCCCCTAATACTCACCTGAGCCCCATCTCAGTCCAGCGATGTGCACGAGTGCTTTGGCCATCAGGGACTCTCCCACCTGATTGGATGAGACACAGCAGCGGTGCCGTTGGCTCCCGCTACTGTCAATCAGAAATGTGCTTTAGCGATTCGGGACTCTCCCTTCTGATTGGCTGAGACACAGCAGCGATGCCATTGGCTCACGATACTGTCAATCAAAGTCAGTTAGCCAATCAGGATAGAGAGGTGGCAGGGTGGAACCGCTGAATAAAGAAACATAGCTATGACTCGGCTTGGGTGCCCCCATAGCAAGCTGCTAGCTGTGGGGGGACTCGACAGGAGGGAGGGGCCAGGGGCCCAGGAGAGCCGAAGAGGGACCCGAGAATCGGAGGATCAGGGCCACTCTGTGCAAAACCAACTGCACAAAGCAGGTAAGTATAGCATGTTTGGTATTTTTAAAGAAAAAAAAAGTGAGACTTTACAATCACTTAAAGCTTTGACAAAAAACTGGAAGCTGATTGGTTTCTATACAGAGCTACACCAGATTTTGCACTTTCCAGTTTTAGTGAATCAACCCCTCTGTTTTAATTATCGATTCTACTTTGCACCTATTTAGTAAACTGAATAATACAGTTACTCTCTGTCTAATTATTCAGTTGAGATTATACAGGTACATCCTTTTTCTCTATGAGGATAGAGGGATGCGATGAATGCGAGTGAATATATTGTCAGGTGGTTTGGGTACACTGTTTTTACACCTATTTACTTGCACTTACTTTTTTCTTTTCAAATAATTGCTGTGGTGTGCAAAGAAAGGCAGATTCAAGATCATATAGACAGCAATAAGTGAACTGAAATGGTGAGATAACGTACAAAATGAAGGCATATCTTAGATCACATAAATTCGTAGTTGTAGACTTCTGTAAGAGCCATTGTTTGTCTGCACTTAAAGTGGATCTGAACTTAAAACATGAGGATATTCTATGAAATAGGGAACATACTTAAATGTTATTTATTTTTTTTTTTTTTTTAACAGAGATTCTTTTTTTTTTTTTTTTTTTTATTGAGAGAGTAATAACATTTACATGTACATAACATAAAGAGTACATTGTGTATCGTAACAGCACATGGCTGAAGAGTTGTAGAACATAAACACCTATTGGGAGCATCACCAAAAAATAATGAAGCTGAAATGTTAATTTAATTGTACCTAACGAGTACTCTAAAAATCGTTTGTATGGAAATCTATCTGAGAAAAAAAAACCTTGTATGTGAGTTTATATCTGTAGTGTGACATTGAAGAATCTTTAATGTCACACTACAGATATATACTCACATACCAGGTTTTTCAATGAAGATACTATAGCCTCTGACTGCCAGTCTGGTTTGGTAATGTCACTACTATGCTGCTAACTGTTCTGAACATTTTTTTTTACTTTCTGCTATAAAACATTCCCAAAAAAAAAAAAAAATCTAATTTTTTCATCAATTTAGGCCAATATGTATTCTGCCACATATTTTTGGTAAAAAAAATACCAATAAGTGTATATTGATTGGTTTGCGCAAAAGTTATCGCATCTACAAACCAGGGGATAGATTTATGTCATTTTTATTTTTTTTCTACTAGTAGTGGCGGCTATCAGTGATTTTTAGCAGGACTGCAACATTGCGGTTGACAGTTCTGACACCTAACTGACACTTTTTGGGGGGACCAGTGACACTAAAACAGTAATCACTACTAAAAATATACACTGTTACTGTACTAATGACACTGGCAGGGAAGAGGTTAACATCAGGGGCGATCAAAGGGTTAACTGTGTCCCTAGGGGGTGCTTTCTAATAGTGTGGGGGATGGACTCACTGGATGAACACAGAGACCTGTGTTCCTAAATAGGAGGAGCACAGGATCCCTGTGTTCATCTGTGACAGAACAGAGGTATGCTTTGTTTGCATCGGCAAACCGCCATTCTGTCTCCATGGAGGAAGATCGCGGGTTCCCTGCAGACACCGTGTCCGCCTGACCCACTGATTGGCTCCCCCTCTAGCCAATCTGTGCATGTGCATGCCTCCGGCAGCATGCGTGTGCCCCCACTATCTGTTACACAAAGCGATGTACAGGTATGTTGTTTTGCGTAATAGAGCCAACCTGCCGCAGTAAAAGTACGGCGGCTGGTCAGCAAGTGGTTAACAGAATTGCTGGCAGCTGGCTAGCTCAATATGCCACATTTTATTTAAAAAACCAAAAAATTGAAACTTTTCAATTTGACCGATTCAAAATTTACTGACTGAAACGTTTGGAATCGAAAAAAAAAGGTAAATTCGAAGAAAATTGGAAAAAGACATAAAACGAATTCCGAATATGAATTCCAAATACGAATTTTCGAATACGAATTAAATGGATCAACCGAATTGAACTAAACTAATATAACTAGAATTAGGAATCTAAACGAAATGAAAATTATTATTTTTTTTCATGTGCATGTCTAGTCACTGTACAGATATTCGCAGTTTGAGCCCAAGCGAGCTCATCTATATCTGTATGCAGGTCATAGGCATGCACAGGGGGTGTGTCAGGTGTGTCTGGGCACACCCTAAACACTCTGTGTGGTGCCGATTTCCACTACTGCCTTGACTTCCCCCTGTATTGCACCCCTGCAGTGCTGCTGGCTTCCCTCCTCTCCTCTCCCCCGAGGATGTTTCAGGATGGACAGCAGGGGAAGGGGCTAGTTAATATATAATTTACAATCCCCTTCCTTTTCAAAATTAACATGTATTCATTCATATAGGCTGCGCACAACTGTGACGCAGACAGAGTTGTAAGTAACTGCTTTTAAGTAAACGGTGTTACTTAACACAGTTACTTTTCAGGGTAACGAGTAATCTATCAGATTACTCGTCCTTTCCCTGTAACGCCGTTGCCGCTACTTTCGGCTGCGTTACTGCAATTACATCTACCGCCACTAGGTGGCAGTAGATGTAATTGTATTCCCCCTCTCCTCTATGACCGCTGTCCGCGGTACTGGAGTGGAGAGAGAAGAGGAGGAGACTCAGGAGTGAGTCACGATCGTCTCGTCGGGGACAGTCAGTCACAGGCTCACAGCAGGACAGCAACAGGCAGCGCACCACAGATGGCAGGGCGGCGGATCGGCGACCCGACCAGGCAGCCAAGCGGCTTGTGTTGCTGGCTGCATTGCAATTTGCCATATATCTATATATCTTTGCCCCAATAAGTGCCACTGCCAGCCTGGCTGTTACTGTTAATAACACCACCACAGGGCAGCAAGAAGTCCACCACCGACTCCACCAACGCACACACCAGAAGAGGAGAGAGGCTGAGGCACAGACAGGCAGGCCTGAGGCATGGAGGAGGACGGAGCCAGAGGCCCAGAGGGACCCGGACATCAACAGTGTGCCTGCCAGCCCAGGCCACACCACCAGCACAGCAGGTACCAAAAAAAAAAAGTCACAGTCAGGACCCCCACCAGCCACAGCCACCCACCCACCACCAGGCAGTGTGCCCCCGACACCATACCAGCAGCCAGCAGATACCAAAAAAAAATTAAGTCAGGTCAGGAGGACTCAGACCCCCACAACCAGTGTGCCACGTCACCACCATTGTGCCACGCCACCACCAGTGTGCCACGTCACCACCAGTGTGCCACGTCACCACCATTGTGCAACGCCACCACCAGTGTGCCACATCACCACCAGTGTGCCACGTCACCACCATTGTGCCACATCACCACCAGTGTGCCACGTCACCACCATTGTGCCACGCCACCACCAGTGTGTCACGTCACCACCATTGTGCCACGCCACCACCATTGTGCCACGCCACCACCACCAGTGTGCCACACCGCCACCACCACCAGTGTTCCACACCACCACCACCAGTGTGCCACACCGCCACACATGTACATAACATAAAGAGTACATTGTGTATCGTAACAGCACATGGCTGAAGAGTTGTAGAACATAAACACCTATTGGGAGCATCACCAAAAAATAATGAAGCTGAAATGTTAATTTAATTGTACCTAACGAGTACTCTAAAAATCGTTTATATGGAAATCTATCTGAGAAAAAAAAACCTTGTATGTGAGTTTATATCTGTAGTGTGACATTGAAGAATCTTTAATGTCACACTACAGATATATACTCACATACCAGGTTTTTCAATGAAGATACTACAGCCTCTGACTGCCAGTCTGGTTTGGTAATGTCACTACTATGCTGCTAACTGTTCTGAACATTTTTTTTTACTTTCTGCTATAAAACATTCCCAAAAAAAAATCAAATTTTTTCATCAATTTAGGCCAATATGTATTCTGCCACATATTTTTGGTAAAAAAAATACCAATAAGTGTATATTGATTGGTTTGCGCACAAGTTATCGCATCTACAAACCAGGGGATAGATTTATGTCATTTTTATTTTTTTTCTACTAGTAGTGGCGGCTATCAGTGATTTTTAGCAGGAGTGCAACATTGCGGTGGACAGTTCTGACACCTAACTGACACTTTTTGGGGGGACCAGTGACACTAAAACAGTAATCAGTGCTAAAAATATACACTGTTACTGTACTAATGACACTGGCAGGGAAGAGGTTAACATCAGGGGCGATCAAAGGGTTAACTGTGTCCCTAGGGGGTGCTTTCTAATAGTGTGGGGGATGGACTCACTGGATGAACACAGAGACCTGTGTTCCTAAATAGGAGGAGCACAGGATCCCTGTGTTCATCTGTGACAGAACAGAGGTATGCTTTGTTTGCATCGGCAAACCGCCATTCTGTCTCCATGGAGGAAGATCGCGGGTTCCCTGCAGACACCGTGTCCGCCTGACCCACTGATTGGCTCCCCCTCTAGCCAATCTGTGCATGTGCATGCCTCCGGCAGCATGCGTGTGACCCCACTATCTGTTACACAAAGCGATGTACAGGTATGTTGTTTCGCGTAATAGAGCCAACCTGCTGCAGTAAAAGTACGGCGGCTGGTCAGCAAGTGGTTAACAGAATTGCTGGCAGCTGGCTAGCTCAATATGCCACATTTTATTTAAAAAAAAAAAATTTAAACTTTTCGATTCGACCGATTCAAAATTTACTGACTGAAACGTTTCGAATCGAAAAAAAAAGGTAAATTCGAAGAAAATTGGAAAAAGACATAAAACGAATTCCGAATATGAATTCCAAATACGAATTTTCGAATACGAATTAAATGGATCAACCGAATCTAAACGAAATGAAAATTATTATTTTTTTCATGCGCATGTCTAGTCACTGTACAGATATTCGCAGTTTGAGCCCAAGTGAGCTCATCTATATCTGTATGCAGGTCATAGGCATGCACAGGGGGTGTGTCAGGTGTGTCTGGGCACACCCTAAACACTCTGTGTGGTGCCGATTTCCACTACTGCCTTGACTTCCCCCTGTATTGCACCCCTGCAGTGCTGCTGGCTTCCCTCCTCTCCTCTTCCCCGAGGATGTTTCAGGATGGACAGCGGGGGAAGGGGCTAGTTAATATATAATTTACAATCCCCTTCCTTTTCAAAATTAACATGTATTCATTCATATAGGCTGCGCACAACTGTGACGCAGACAGAGTTGTAAGTAACTGCGTTTAAGTAAACGGTGTTACTTAACGCAGTTACTTTTCAGGGTAACGAGTAATCTATCAGATTACTCGTCCTTTCCCTGTAACGCCGTTGCCGCTACTTTCGGCTGCAGTGTGTAATGTTCTGGTACCCCTGGTACCCTTATTTCCACATTTCTCTCTTAATATTGCGTCCCATCTTGCTATCCAAATGGAACGCATACACCTTTAAGGGCAATGACGTCATCGCCGGGCGCCGATATGAGCGGCTATTTCAATCGCCGGCTTTCTCTCACTCATTGCTCGTTCAAACCGCATGTTGCCTTGTCTTGTCCAATGCTGCCGGAGCTTCAAGCTATTCCCCTTGCCTGAACAAGACCGGAACCTCGCTACCGATCCAGTATCTCGCTACCGGATTACTCCATTACTCTTGGACCTTGCTACTACTAACCCATCTAGTGATAAGTACCCCGCAGGGGATTCCTTCCTCAACCTAACTTTCACTATCTACTACTGCATACTAAAGAGACTATTACTATCTAAGCTATTTCTATCATCTGCATAGATTGCTAGCTCTTGGGACTACCATCACCTATCATTGCACTAGGTTACTCTCTCTTGCATACTTCATCTGCTGTCCCCTACCACCTGCTACTATACATGATTGCTAAAACCTATCTGCATACTATCATCACCTACCACTCTCCTGAATACTACTACTAAGTGCTCACCATTCTATTGCCTGTCTCTCACCTCTATTCTATCTTATACATTCTATCACTCCAGGAACATCATATTGAGTGTATGTATATTTGCATGATGTGAAAAAGTAAAGTGCGCTGGTCTGTGATATGCTGCTACCAGATGAAAAAATATGTGATAAAATAATTGATGGTGCGCTATATCAAAAATTATAAAGTGTGTATTCCAATCAATACAAACACAATTCCAAATATAAACAAAATATATATACAGAAATAGTGAAGAAAAGTCCCACGACACGACTGTGTCAATAGTGAGACCACCAACAGTGATGGTGACAAGTGAAAGTGTCTGCTGTACAATACAAATCAAAATGTAAATAAACGGTGTATAAGTCCCAACACAATTATATCAATGGTGAAACCACCAACAATGGTGAGGTGCTGACAGGTGATGGTTAATTCGCTTTGTGAATTGAAGTTCCCTCCACCTGCTGGAAAGCCTCCTTACCGGACGGAATAGGGTAAGTGCTTTTCTCTAGTGAAAATGAACAATCCTGGTGCCCAAACTGAACAAAGTTCTCCCTGCCGTGCATTCACAAGGGCCCGTCAGGCCTCTTACAAGATCAAATGGGTATATCAAGCACTGCACACTGCCCTCAGGTTCAACCGATATTGGTAGCCACAATGGATGTAGAAGTCCTATGTCACTCCACTGTTCACATTCGGGTAGATTTCTGTGTTCAGATAGTACTCATGGCCACTTGTTATGGGTGATTATGAGGATCATTTCGCTCCAGCATTAACATGTAAAAGAATAACTGCCCATGGTGCATTACCCTTGATATTGCTTTATTGAATAAAAATTGCACTTACATGTATGCGGAATAGACTTCACATAAAGATAAAAAGCGTTGAGGGATTCCTAAATGCCTGGGTCCGGCTGCAGCTCGGATCCTAAGCGACGTGGTGACGGCACGCCTCCTGCCTGACGCGTTTCCGCCGATTGGCTATCTTCAGAGAAAGGAGGTTCTCGCGCGCCGTCACTTCCGTCCTTTTATTCTAAAGGGAGCCGCGTCACTTCCGGTGTCTGCAGAGGAGGCGCCGGAAGTCTCTTACGGGTTCCTCGGCTTCAAATTATTAAATATACCCTAATATCCATAACAGTAATCTAATCTGGAGGTGGTTTAGTGATATTGGAAACGGAAAGGTTCCTCTTTACTACTTTGAGTACATTGCAAGTGACTGTATATCCCCTCATTCTCGATCTCTCTACTGCTAAAATTCAACTATTTAATGTTGGATGTACTTTGAACTCTCAATAAGGAGTATATTTTTTCCACATTTATAATTGGGATAAAATCTTACATAGATATCTCTATTTAAATGTCAACCTTGACACCGGAAGTGAAGGGTCCGATATTCCTATAACTAGGGGTATGTTGACATATAGATGTATATTTAAAATCTAAAGCTAAAATACAGCGTAATACCTTTTAAAATATATAAATGAATAAAACACCTCTATATAAAAAATACATTCTATAAAATAATAAAAGATTTTATCATACCAGATCTCTATATGTGGTCTGGATGTATGTATGTATAAAAAGTAGCATGCTGGAAGGTATAATTTTAATACTAGCTATGTATTAACTGTTGTTAATATGAGAGTTGATATCCCAGTCTATGTTATGACCTCTAGGTCTATAACATTTTAGCTCATAAATCCAAAAGGTCTCACGTCTCGAAATTGACCTTTGTAGGTTACTACCTCTCCAATGTGGTACGTGTTTTTCAATGACCGTGATTTTGAGTTTTTTTGGATCTTTGTTGTGGCAAGTAGCATAATGCTGGGAGACACTATGTCCTGGGAATCCATTGTGGATATTTGTTAAGTGTTCTCCAACACGAATGCCTGCTGTCCTAATAGTCCTACCTACGTACTGTAGGTTACATTCGCATTGTAGTAGGTATATTACACCTTTGGTATCACATGTTATGAACTCTCTGATGGGATATTCTTTCCCTGTAGTGGTGGAAGTGAATTTGTTGGTTCTCAGTGTAATTGCCTCTGTACATATCCGGCACCTTTTGCAGGGATAAAAGCCCTTCATGTTTGGGAATATCTCCATCTTGATGGGTCTTTCGACTGGGTTTCTGGCTATTAATTCCTTCAGGTTCGTCGCCTTCCTGAAGATTATTTTGGGTTGGGTCGGTAAGACTTGCCCTAAGATTTTGTCCTCTTGTAGGACACCCCAGTACTTCCTAAAAATATAATTGAGCCACTTGTAATTGCTGGAGAACTTAGTGGTGAATGCGTATTCAAAGTGAGGAGAAGTTGAAGTATTTTTACATTTTGGTTCCACTAAGTTCTTTTGCTCCATGGGCATGACATTTTCAATCTCTTTGTCCAGCTCCGAGGTGTCATACCCTTTTTCCACGAACCTCTGCTTCAGGGTCCCTACTTGTTGTTGGAAATCTTCTTGTGTAGTACAGTTCCTGCGGATCCTTCTAAATTGACTTCTAGGTACTGAGCCAAGCCATTTGGGATGATGACAACTGTCGATAGCTATGAAACCGTTTCTATCAGTTGGTTTGAAGAAAGACTTGGTTGCAAAGCCCGAGTTTTTACGATAGATCACCAAATCAAGAAAGTTGATGGAGGTATTGCTGTATTGGTAGGTGAATCTAATACCCCAGTTGTTACAATTGAGGTTATCCATGAAATTTTTCAACGATATTTCATCTCCTTGCCATATCAGCAGTGTATCATCAATATACCTCCTCCAAATGACCAGTTCTTTCACACGATTGGTGAAAATGTTCCGGTCCTCCCAGAGAGCCATGAACAGGTTGGCTAAGCTGGGGGCAAATTTTGCCCCCATAGCCACACCTGTTCGCTGGCGATAAAAATTCTGGTTATAGTAAAAATAATTGTGATTCATCCCAAAGGTTAGAAGGTCCAAAATAAATTGTTTTTGTTTGAGCGGAATATCATGGTTCGCATCCAGGAATACGCTGACTGCTTCGTACCCCATCTCATGTGGTATGATGGTGTACAACGAGGTGACGTCCGCTGTAACTAGTAGTACGTCACCTTGAATCTCAACCTCTGTGATATCCTTAATGCATTGTGATGTGTCCTTAAGGAAAGCAGGTGTTTCCTGTACTAGAGGTTGTAAGAAATAGTCAACGTATTTTCCTATCCTCGAGGTTATTGATTCGATTCCGCTGACTATAGGCCTCCCGGGTGGATTATTCAGACATTTGTGAATTTTCGGGAGGTAGTATATAGTCGGGATTCTCGGTGAGACAGGGACTAGAAATTCTTTTTCTTTCTCATTTAAAATTCCCATATCAAAACCTTTATGGATAAGTTTTTCCAGCTTCTTTTTATATAAGGAGGTGGGATCACTTCTTAGGACTTCGTATGTGGTCTGGTCTCCCACCAATCTATCCATTTCTTGGATGTAGTCATCCTTATTTAATAATACGATCCCTCCACCCTTGTCAGCTGGTCTAATCACTAGGTTCTTCTTCTCACATAGGGATTTAATACCCTTTTGTAAATCTCCTTGAGGTTTGAATTCCAGCTCTTTTTCTTCTAGTTCTTTAAGAACCAGATCCCTAAATATTGTAACATGATGGCTTGGGACTCCTGGAGGATTAAACAATGAGGCATTCTTCAAACCTGATGGAATTACAGTTGAGGTTTGATAGGAAACATAGTTCCTCTCTCCTGCTTTTGACAAAAAATGTCTCTTTATGTTGAGTTTCCTCACATATTTGTGGATGTCCACAAATGTCTCAAACTTATTTAGGGGTTTCTTCGGGGCATATTTTAGCCCTTTGCTCAATGTATGTTTCTCAGAGTCGGAGAGATCTATCTTACTTAGATTGAAAATCCCTTGGATTTCGTGACTCGTCCTTCTTTTCTTTGAGCCTCCTCTGCATCCTCTATTTATTTTCTTCTTTTTTTGCCTTTCTTTGGGCCCTGCCCTAAAAAATTCTTCTTGTTGTTTTTCATGGGTGTTTTATTCTGTGGAGGTTCAAACACCTCTTCCCTTTCTTCATATCCACTGTGTCGTAAGGGTTCGAATCTATTTTGGGTATATTGGGGATAAACTCTAGGGGTATGGGGAGAGTCATTGTAATTCCCCATATAGTCCATAGACATCCTTCTCGGTGATCGAGATCTTGATCTTCTTTTTTGTCTCTCCCTTGAATTCGTTCGTTGTTCATGTTTACTCCTAAAGGAGTCATGTCTGGGAGGTCTCGTTCTTTCTTTCTTGTAATTATTAGGATTGTCTCCCCCATTTTGCTGTCTCGTATTCTGGCTTGAGTTGTTCTCTCTCAAAGGCTTGAACTTATCAGTTCCTCTATACCCTAAATGTTCCGCATCTTTTTTAGGGGGTTCTTTTATTTTCACCTCTTTCTTGGGTACATCCTTCGGTGCTCTATAACCAAACGGTTCCAAAGTTTGCTGGGAGGTCCCTTCTCCTGGTGAATTTTGGGTTTCCATATTTTCTTCTTCTTCCACTATAAGGTTAAGTTGCCACTTAAATACCTTTGAGGTCCGGTAATCATCCAGGTCTCTGAGATACTTTTTCCTTTTCTTAGTTTTTTGTTCTTCATCTTCCATAGCTAGTATTTCTCTCAGTTCTTGGTTGTATACCTTATATGCTTCTTCTTGCATGGATGGTACCAACTTCTCCTTAATTTCTAATATTTCCTTATTTAATTTTAGGACTTTCTTTCTCTTCCTATCAATAAGGAAATTAAGTAAGCCCATGCCGGCTCCATTGAAAAAATGAAACCATTCCTTGAGATCTGGATCCCCTTGGTCTGGGTATAAATTCCACCTCAGACTCCTGGGGACCATTTTCTCCTGGACATATTTCTCAAGAAACGCTATGTCCCAAGACGCATGTAATTCAGAGATCATTACGTTTTTTAGTCTCATGAAGACTCCTCTTAAATCTGTGGTCTCATGAGTGGTTTTAGTGAAGATGTCTTCTACTAAAAGTTTCCGTGTGCTGTAATATTCAAAAATATCCATATTGACCTGCTGCTACTTGAAAGTGTGTGTATAAATGATGTGAAAAAGTAAAGTGCGCTGGTCTGTGATATGCTGCTACCAGATGAAAAAATATGTGATAAAATAATTGATGGTGCGCTATATCAAAAATTATAAAGTGTGTATTCCAATCAATACAAACACAATTCCAAATATAAACAAAATATATATACAGAAATAGTGAAGAAAAGTCCCACGACACGACTGTGTCAATAGTGAGACCACCAACAGTGATGGTGACAAGTGAAAGTGTCTGCTGTACAATACAAATCAAAATGTAAATAAACGGTGTATAAGTCCCAACACAATTATATCAATGGTGAAACCACCAACAATGGTGAGGTGCTGACAGGTGATGGTTAATTCGCTTTGTGAATTGAAGTTCCCTCCACCTGCTGGAAAGCCTCCTTACCGGACGGAATAGGGTAAGTGCTTTTCTCTAGTGAAAATGAACAATCCTGGTGCCCAAACTGAACAAAGTGCTCCCCGCCGTGCATTCACAAGGGCCCGTCAGGCCTCTTACCAGATCAAATGGGTATATCAAGCACTGCACACTGCCCTCAGGTTCAACCGATATTGGTAGCCACAATGGATGTAGAAGTCCTATGTCACTCCACTGTTCACATTCGGGTAGATTTCTGTGTTCAGATAGTACTCATGGCCACTTGTTATGGGTGATTATGAGGATCATTTCGCTCCAGCATTAACATGTAAAAGAATAACTGCCCATGGTGCATTACCCTTGATATTGCTTTATTGAATAAAAATTGCACTTACATGTATGCGGAATAGACTTCACATAAAGATAAAAAGCGTTGAGGGATTCCTAAATGCCTGGGTCCGGCTGCAGCTCGGATCCTAAGCGACGTGGTGACGGCACGCCTCCTGCCTGACGCGTTTCCGCCGATTGGCTATCTTCAGAGAAAGGAGGTTCTCGCGTGCCGTCACTTCCGTCCTTTTATTCTAAAGGGAGCCGCGTCACTTCCGGTGTCTGCATAGGAGGCGCCGGAAGTCTCTTACGGGTTCCTCGGCTTCAAATTATTAAATATACCCTAATATCCATAACAGTAATCTAATCTGGAGGTGGTTTAGTGATATTGGAAACGGAAAGGTTCCTCTTTACTACTTTGAGTACATCGCAAGTGACTGTATATCCCCTCATTCTCGATCTCTCTACTGCTAAAATTCAACTATTTAATGTTGGATGTACTTTGAACTCTCAATAAGGAGTATATTCTTTCCACATTTATAATTGGGATAAAATCTTACATAGATATCTCTATTTAAATTTCAACCTTGACACCGGAAGTGAAGGGTCCGATATTCCTATAACTAGGGGTATGTTGACATATAGATGTATATTTAAAATCTAAAGCTAAAATACAGCGTAATACCTTTTAAAATATATAAATGAACATTAAATAGTTGAATTTTAGCAGTAAGAGACTTCCGGCGCCTCCTCTGCAGACACCGGAAGTGACGCGGCTCCCTTTAGAATAAAAGGACGGAAGTGACGGCGCGCGAGAACCTCCTTTCTCTGAAGATAGCCAATCGGCGGAAACGCGTCAGGCAGGAGGCGTGCCGTCACCACGTCGCTTAGGATCCGAGCTGCAGCCGGACCCAGGCATTTAGGAATCCCTCAACGCTTTTTATCTTTATGTGAAGTCTATTCCGCATACATGTAAGTGCAATTTTTATTCAATAAAGCAATATCAAGGGTAATGCACCATGGGCAGTTATTCTTTTACATGTTAATGCTGGAGCGAAATGATCCTCATAATCACCCATAACAAGTGGCCATGAGTACTATCTGAACACAGAAATCTACCCGAATGTGAACAGTGGAGTGACATAGGACTTCTACATCCATTGTGGCTACCAATATCGGTTGAACCTGAGGGCAGTGTGCAGTGCTTGATATGCCCATTTGATCTGGTAAGAGGCCTGACGGGCCCTTGTGAATGCACGGCGGGGAGAACTTTGTTCAGTTTGGGCACCAGGATTGTTCATTTTCACTAGAGAAAAGCACTTACCCTATTCCGTCCGGTAAGGAGGCTTTCCAGCAGGTGGAGGGAACTTCAATTCACAAAGCGAATTAACCATCACCTGTCAGCACCTCACCATTGTTGGTGGTTTCACCATTGATATAATTGTGTTGGGACTTATACACCGTTTAATTACATTTTGATTTGTATTGTACAGCAGACACTTTCACTTGTCACCATCACTGTTGGTGGTCTCACTATTGACACAGTCGTGTCGTGGGACTTTTCTTCACTATTTCTGTATATACATTTTGTTTATATTTGTAATTGTGTTTGTATTGATTGGAATACACACTTTATAATTTTTGATATAGCGCACCATCAATTATTTTATCGCATATTTTTTCATCTGGTAGCAGCATATCACAGACCAGCGCACTTTACTTTTTCACATCATTTATACACACACTTTCAAGTAGCAGCAGGTCAATATGGATATTTTTGAATATTACAGCACACGGAAACTTTTAGTAGAAGACATCTTCACTAAAACCACTCATGAGACCACAGATTTAAGAGGAGTCTTCATGAGACTAAAAAACGTAATGATCTCTGAATTACATGCGTCTTGGGACATAGCGTTTCTTGAGAAATATGTCCAGGAGAAAATGGTCCCCAGGAGTCTGAGGTGGAATTTATACCCAGACCAAGGGGATCCAGATCTCAAGGAATGGTTTCATTTTTTCAATGGAGCCGGCATGGGCTTACTTAATTTCCTTATTGATAGGAAGAGAAAGAAAGTCCTAAAATTAAATAAGGAAATATTAGAAATTAAGGAGAAGTTGGTACCATCCATGCAAGAAGAAGCATATAAGGTATACAACCAAGAACTGAGAGAAATACTAGCTATGGAAGATGAAGAACAAAAAACTAAGAAAAGGAAAAAGTATCTCAGAGACCTGGATGATTACCGGACCTCAAAGGTATTTAAGTGGCAACTTAACCTTATAGTGGAAGAAGAAGAAAATATGGAAACCCAAAATTCACCAGGAGAAGGGACCTCCCAGCAAACTTTGGAACCGTTTGGTTATAGAGCACCGAAGGATGTACCCAAGAAAGAGGTGAAAATAAAAGAACCCCCTAAAAAAGATGCGGAACATTTAGGGTATAGAGGAACTGATAAGTTCAAGCCTTTGAGAGAGAACAACTCAAGCCAGAATACGAGACAGCAAAATGGGGGAGACAATCCTAATAATTACAAGAAAGAAAGAACGAGACCTCCCAGACATGACTCCTTTAGGAGTAAACATGAACAACGAACGAATTCAAGGGAGAGACAAAAAAGAAGATCAAGATCTCGATCACCGAGAAGGATGTCTATGGACTATATGGGGAATTACAATGACTCTCCCCATACCCCTAGAGTTTATCCCCAATATACCCAAAATAGATTCGAACCCTTACGACACAGTGGATATGAAGAAAGGGAAGAGGTGTTTGAACCTCCACAGAATAAAACACCCATGAAAAACAACAAGAAGAATTTTTTAGGGCAGGGCCCAAAGAAAGGCAAAAAAAGAAGAAAATAAATAGAGGATGCAGAGGAGGCTCAAAGAAAAGAAGGACGAGTCACGAAATCCAAGGGATTTTCAATCTAAGTAAGATAGATCTCTCCGACTCTGAGAAACATACATTGAGCAAAGGGCTAAAATATGCCCCGAAGAAACCCCTAAATAAGTTTGAGACATTTGTGGACATCCACAAATATGTGAGGAAACTCAACATAAAGAGACATTTTTTGTCAAAAGCAGGAGAGAGGAACTATGTTTCCTATCAAACCTCAACTGTAATTCCATCAGGTTTGAAGAATGCCTCATTGTTTAATCCTCCAGGAGTCCCAAGCCATCATGTTACAATATTTAGGGATCTGGTTCTTAAAGAACTAGAAGAAAAAGAGCTGGAATTCAAACCTCAAGGAGATTTACAAAAGGGTATTAAATCCCTATGTGAGAAGAAGAACCTAGTGATTAGACCAGCTGACAAGGGTGGAGGGATCGTATTATTAAATAAGGATGACTACATCCAAGAAATGGATAGATTGGTGGGAGACCAGACCACATACGAAGTCCTAAGAAGTGATCCCACCTCCGTATATAAAAAGAAGCTGGAAAAACTTATCCATAAAGGTTTTGATATGGGAATTTTAAATGAGAAAGAAAAAGAATTTCTAGTCCCTGTCTCACCGAGAATCCCGACTATATACTACCTCCCGAAAATTCACAAATGTCTGAATAATCCACCCGGGAGGCCTATAGTCAGCGGAATCGAATCAATAACCTCGAGGATAGGAAAATACGTTGACTATTTCTTACAACCTCTAGTACAGGAAACACCTGCTTTCCTTAAGGACACATCACAATGCATTAAGGATATCACAGAGGTTGAGATTCAAGGTGACGTACTACTAGTTACAGCGGACGTCACCTCGTTGTACACCATCATACCACATGAGATGGGGTACGAAGCAGTCAGCGTATTCCTGGATGCGAACCATGATATTCCGCTCAAACAAAAACAATTTATTTTGGACCTTCTAACCTTTGGGATGAATCACAATTATTTTTACTATAACCAGAATTTTTATCGCCAGCGAACAGGTGTGGCTATGGGGGCAAAATTTGCCCCCAGCTTAGCCAACCTGTTCATGGCTCTCTGGGAGGACCGGAACATTTTCACCAATCGTGTGAAAGAACTGGTCATTTGGAGGAGGTATATTGATGATACACTGCTGATATGGCAAGGAGATGAAATATCGTTGAAAAATTTCATGGATAACCTCAATTGTAACAACTGGGGTATTAGATTCACCTACCAATACAGCAATACCTCCATCAACTTTCTTGATTTGGTGATCTATCGTAAAAACTCGGGCTTTGCAACCAAGTCTTTCTTCAAACCAACTGATAGAAACGGTTTCATAGCTATCGACAGTTGTCATCATCCCAAATGGCTTGGCTCAGTACCTAGAAGTCAATTTAGAAGGATCCGCAGGAACTGTACTACACAAGAAGATTTCCAACAACAAGTAGGGACCCTGAAGCAGAGGTTCGTGGAAAAAGGGTATGACACCTCGGAGCTGGACAAAGAGATTGAAAATGTCATGCCCATGGAGCAAAAGAACTTAGTGGAACCAAAATGTAAAAATACTTCAACTTCTCCTCACTTTGAATACGCATTCACCACTAAGTTCTCCAGCAATTACAAGTGGCTCAATTATATTTTTAGGAAGTACTGGGGTGTCCTACAAGAGGACAAAATCTTAGGGCAAGTCTTACCGACCCAACCCAAAATAATCTTCAGGAAGGCGACGAACCTGAAGGAATTAATAGCCAGAAACCCAGTCGAAAGACCCATCAAGATGGAGATATTCCCAAACATGAAGGGCTTTTATCCCTGCAAAAGGTGCCGGATATGTACAGAGGCAATTACACTGAGAACCAACAAATTCACTTCCACCACTACAGGGAAAGAATATCCCATCAGAGAGTTCATAACATGTGATACCAAAGGTGTAATATACCTACTACAATGCGAATGTAACCTACAGTACGTAGGTAGGACTATTAGGACAGCAGGCATTCGTGTTGGAGAACACTTAACAAATATCCACAATGGATTCCCAGGACATAGTGTCTCCCAGCATTATGCTACTTGCCACAACAAAGATCCAAAAAAACTCAAAATCACGGTCATTGAAAAACACGTACCACATTGGAGAGGTAGTAACCTACAAAGGTCAATTTCGAGACGTGAGACCTTTTGGATTTATGAGCTAAAATGTTATAGACCTAGAGGTCATAACATAGACTGGGATATCAACTCTCATATTAACAACAGTTAATACATAGCTAGTATTAAAATTATACCTTCCAGCATGCTACTTTTTATACATACATACATCCAGACCACATATAGAGATCTGGTATGATAAAATCTTTTATTATTTTATAGAATGTATTTTTTATATAGAGGTGTTTTATTCATTTATATATTTTAAAAGGTATTACGCTGTATTTTAGCTTTAGATTTTAAATATACATCTATATGTCAACATACCCCTAGTTATAGGAATATCGGACCCTTCACTTCCGGTGTCAAGGTTGACATTTAAATAGAGATATCTATGTAAGATTTTATCCCAATTATAAATGTGGAAAGAATATACTCCTTATTGAGAGTTCAAAGTACATCCAACATTAAATAGTTGAATTTTAGCAGTAGAGAGATCGAGAATGAGGGGATATACAGTCACTTGCGATGTACTCAAAGTAGTAAAGAGGAACCTTTCCGTTTCCAATATCACTAAACCACCTCCAGATTAGATTACTGTTATGGATATTAGGGTATATTTAATAATTTGAAGCTGAGGAACCCGTAAGAGACTTCCGGCGCCTCCTCTGCAGACACCGGAAGTGACGCGGCTCCCTTTAGAATAAAAGGACGGAAGTGACGGCGCGCGAGAACCTCCTTTCTCTGAAGATAGCCAATCGGCGGAAACGCGTCAGGCAGGAGGCGTGCCGTCACCACGTCGCTTAGGATCCGAGCTGCAGCCGGACCCAGGCATTTAGGAATCCCTCAACGCTTTTTATCTTTATGTGAAGTCTATTCCGCATACATGTAAGTGCAATTTTTATTCAATAAAGCAATATCAAGGGTAATGCACCATGGGCAGTTATTCTTTTACATGTTAATGCTGGAGCGAAATGATCCTCATAATCACCCATAACAAGTGGCCATGAGTACTATCTGAACACAGAAATCTACCCGAATGTGAACAGTGGAGTGACATAGGACTTCTACATCCATTGTGGCTACCAATATCGGTTGAACCTGAGGGCAGTGTGCAGTGCTTGATATACCCATTTGATCTGGTAAGAGGCCTGACGGGCCCTTGTGAATGCACGGCGGGGAGCACTTTGTTCAGTTTGGGCACCAGGATTGTTCATTTTCACTAGAGAAAAGCACTTACCCTATTCCGTCCGGTAAGGAGGCTTTCCAGCAGGTGGAGGGAACTTCAATTCACAAAGCGAATTAACCATCACCTGTCAGCACCTCACCATTGTTGGTGGTTTCACCATTGATATAATTGTGTTGGGACTTATACACCGTTTATTTACATTTTGATTTGTATTGTACAGCAGACACTTTCACTTGTCACCATCACTGTTGGTGGTCTCACTATTGACACAGTCGTGTCGTGGGACTTTTCTTCACTATTTATGTATATTTGCATAACAGGCTGTACACAGTGATGAAGTCCTGAGAGTTGGATATGTTGTTCAACACATTCTCTACATGACTACTGAGTGTAATAATTCTGCAGCTGCAAATCCATTCACTAACAAAAAACGCATGAGCGTTACACATTACTGCAATTACATCTACCGCCACTAGGTGGCAGTAGATGTAATTGTATTCCCCCTCTCCTCTATGACCGCTGTCCGCAGTACTGGAGTGGAGAGAGAAGAGGAGGAGACTAAGGAGTGAGTCACGATCATCTCGTCAGGGACAGTCAGTCACAGGCTCACAGCAGGACAGCAACAGGCAGCGCACCACAGATGGCAGGGCGGCGGATCGGCGACCCGACCAGGCAGCCAAGCGGCTTGTGTTGCTGGCTGCATTGCAATTTGCCATATATCTATATATCTTTGCCCCAATAAGTGCCACTGCCAGCCTGGCTGTTACTGTTAATAACACCACCACAGGGCAGCAAGAAGTCCACCACCGACTCCACCAACGCACACACCAGAAGAGGAGAGAGGCTGAGGCACAGACAGGCAGGCCTGAGGCATGGAGGAGGACGGAGCCAGAGGCCCAGAGGGACCCGGACATCAACAGTGTGCCTGCCAGCCCAGGCCACACCACCAGCACAGCAGGTACCAAAAAAAAAAAGTCACAGTCAGGACCCCCACCAGCCACAGCCACCCACCCACCACCAGGCAGTGTGCCCCCGACACCACCACCAGCAGCCAGCAGATACCAAAAAAAAATTAAGTCAGGTCAGGAGGACTCAGACCCCCACAACCAGTGTGCCACGTCACCACCATTGTGCCACGCCACCACCAGTGTGCCACGTCACCACCAGTGTGCCACGTCACCACCATTGTGCAACGCCACCACCAGTGTGCCACATCACCACCAGTGTGCCACGTCACCACCATTGTGCCACATCACCACCAGTGTGCCACGTCACCACCATTGTGCCACGCCACCACCAGTGTGTCACGTCACCACCATTGTGCCACGCCACCACCATTGTGCCATGCCACCACCACCAGTGTGCCACACCGCCACCACCACCAGTGTTCCACACCACCACCACCAGTGTGCCACACCGCCACCACCACCAGTGTTCTGCACCGCCACCACCAGTGTGCCACACCGCCACCACCAGTGTGCCACACCGCCACCACCATCAGTGTGCCCAACTGCCACCACCACCAGTGTTCCACACCGCCACCACCAGTGTTTCACACTGCCACCACCAGTGTGCCACACCGCCACCACCATCAGTGTGCCACACTGCCATTACCAGTGTGCCACACTGCCACCACTCGTGTGCCACACCTCCAACAGCCAGCCACTCCAGGCAGCAGGTACCAAAAAACAAAACAAAATACAGTTACTCACAGTCAGGAGGACTCAGGACTTTGCTGAGTAACTAATTACTTTTTCAATGTGGTAATTAAGTCAGTAACTCAATTACTTTTTGGGAGAAGTAATTTGTAACTGTAACTAATTACTTTTTTAACCACTTAAGCCCCGGAAGATTTTACCCCCATTCCGACCAGGGGGTATTTTGCGATTCGGCACTGCGTGAATTTAACGCACAATTGCGCGGTCGTGCGACGCTGTACCTAAACGAATTTGACGTCCTTTTTTTCCCACAAACAGAGCTTTCTTTTGGTGGTATTTGATCACCTGTGCGATTTTTTGATCACGCGCTATAAACAAAAAAAGAGCGTCAATTTTGCAAAAATAGCAATATTTTTCACATTTTTTTATATGAAATTCCCCCAAAAAAAAATGTAAAAATCAAAATTTTTAAAAATTTTCGGCCAATTTATTTTATGCTACCTATGTTTGGTAAAAAAAATCGCAAAAAGCGTATTTTGATTGGTTTGCGCAAAAGTTATCGCGTTTACTAACAAAGGGAAAGATTTTTGTCATTTTTGTTGTTTTTTTTTTTAACGCGTAATGGCGGCGATCTGCGATTTTTTTTGCGGTACTGCGACATTGCGGCGGACAGATCGGACCCTTGACTGACATTTTTGACACTTTTGGGGTTACCAGTGACATTTCTACAGTAATCAGTGCTATATATATGCACTGTTACTGTAAAAATACACTGGTAGTGAAGGGGTTAACTTTATTTGGAAGGGAGGGGCTGTGTGTGTCCCTAGGGGCGTGGTTTCTACTGTGATTGGCTGTGGCTCTAGCTGTAAAGACACTGATCAACGGATCTACATACCAGATCCGTTTTATCAGTGTCTTTGCAGCGAAGAGAATGACAGGCAGTTTGTTTACACAAGCTGCCTGACATTCTCCCTCTCCCCCGACGATCGCCGAGTGACCGGCGGACATCGGGTCCGCTGGTCACACGCGCGGGGGGGTCCGTGACCACGCGGGAGCGGGAGCGCGCCCCGGGGGGCGCGCGCTCGCTCCCTAGACCCTCACAAGCAAGCAACGTAGCCCTACGTTAGTTTGCCTGTGAGGGGCTGACCGCCGACGTAGATAGTCGTGCGGCGGTCGGCAAGTGGTTAAAGTAAGATGACCAACACTGGACGCAGATAACTGTTCAGGCACGCCTAAAGCTGCAACATCTGTACGGGGGCAAAATGATCACTTCCTCTTGAACCTATTCTTCAAAACAAGGAAATATCTTGCTTGCTCTAGAAGCTGCCAATTGACATTGTATGCTAGTATTAACCCTTTCAAAGCCAGGCCCAGTTCTCCACTTTTAGCTTCAGGTGGCCAGACCATTTTGTGCTATTTTACACTTTTCTTTTATCATCTTTCACTATCTTTTAATTACATATTCTAATGTTTGGAAAACACTTCCCAAACCATACAATTTCATACCCCTAAAACGTGCATTTTATATGTACAGTAAAACCTTGAGTATAATTGGTTCTGGAAAGTGCTTGCAATCCAAAGCACTCTTATATCAAAGCGAATTTCCCCATTTTAAATAATGGAAACTCAGATGAATCGTTCAACAACCATTTATTCATAAATTCTTCAGTTTATAGTCCATATAAAAAGATTATAGCAATAATGGTGATAAATAAAGTGATGGGTTGTGTAACCATAAAATGCCCATCCACCAATGCCTCCACAAGGGGATCAGAAGCAAAATCCAGCAGGACCTACAGAGTATAAAAGAGAAGAGAGGCGCCTCTAAGTGTAGCAATATGGTTACATTTAATTAAGGATCAATATTTAGCAACTCATATGCTTGATGATTAAAAGAGGCACATCTAAGTATGCGGGCATCTGGGGTAAAGCTGCCCACATATACCATCCCCTCCACCGCCATCAGTCTGCAGTCTTGACCGGGAAGACTACCCTGCAGTAGAGTGACTTGAAAGCGGGGCTTGAATCGCTCATGGAGCGCAGTGGAGAAGGGATGACGTTGATGGCAGTGCAGAGGATGGTCTATGTCAGTGATGGCGAACCTTAGCACCCCAGATGTTTTGGGACTACATTTTCCATGATGCTCAACTACACTGCAGAGTACATGAGCATCATAGGAAATGTAGTTCCAAAACATCTAGGGTGCCAAGGTTCACCATCACTGGTCTATGTGAACAGCTTTACCCATGATGCCTGCATACTTAGATGTGCCTGTTTTAATTATCAACCATGTGAGTTGTAAATGTTGTACCTTCATTAAATGTAACCATATTGCTACACTTAGAGGCGACTTCCTTCTCTTTTATACTAAGTTGTGACATGACCCTACTTGTATATCAAAACATTGCTTAGTAATCAAGTCAAAATATATAAAAAAAAATGTTGCTTGTCTTGGAAAATGCTCTCAAACCAAGTTACTCTCAACTCATATGCTTGATGATTAAAAGAGGCACATCTAAGTATGCGGGCATCTGGGGTAAAGCTGCCCACATATACCATCCCCTCCATCAGTCTGCAGTCTTGACCGGGAAGACTACCCTGCAGTAGAGTGACTTGAAAGCGGGGCTTGAATCGCTCATGGAGCGCAGTGGAGAAGGGATGACGTTGATGGCGGTGCAGAGGATGGTCCATGTCAGTGATGGTGAACCTTAGCACCCCAGATGTTTTGGGACTACATTTTCCATGATGCTCAACTACACTGCAGAGTACATGAGCATCATAGGAAATGTAGTTCCAAAACATCTAGGGTGCCAAGGTTCACCATCACTGGTCTATGTGAACAGCTTTACCCATGATGCCTGCATACTTAGATGTGCCTGTTTTAATTATCAACCATGTGAGTTGTAAATGTTGTACCTTCATAAAATGTAACCATATTGCTACACTTAGAGGCGACTTCCTTCTCTTTTATACTAAGTTGTGACATGACCCTACTTGTATATCAAAACATTGCTTAGTAATCAAGTCAAAATATATAAAAAAAATGTTGCTTGTCTTGGAAAATGCTCTCAAACCAAGTTACTCTCAATCCAAGGTTTTACTGTATAATCGTATAAGTCAAGATACTCTGTTTAATGGTGTGTTAAAACACAGTAAAACCTAAGTTTGATGTCACTGCCTTTCCACATAGCGTGTATAGCACCTTCCCAAATAGGTGCTAGGATTAGGTAGATTTAGTTCTGGCTCCATGTGTTTAGTGGAGCTACATTTTTGTTGCTAGGTGAATTTAGCTTGCCTTACTGTAGTCAGTGCAGCTGCATTTGATTAGTTAGGTCTACTTAGTGTTTCAGCTGCTGCTGGTTTGACTGTTTCCCCTGCTTTCCAACAGTAGAACAGTAGAATTCTCTGGAAATAGGTGTGGAGCAATGCAAATAGCAGCATGCATATTTATACAGCCCTGGCCAATCCCAGGGAGGGTGGCTTTGAAGACTGCTGGGAGCCTGTATAAATACTCACAGAGCTGCTGGCTCTTTGCCTGCAGAGACGTCAAGCCTGGAGGCCTTGCCGCTCTCTGGGCAGCACTGTTCGCGAGGCCTGAGGTGGGTGACTCGAGGGCGTGGATGCTGAAGAGAGTTGACTGTGGGGCTATCATCAGAAGAGCTAGTCTGATATCACAGCAGAAAGGTGTCAGATGGATGTTGGAAGGAGGCAACAGACTTTCCTTGGACCTTTGTGAGTACCGACTGCTGTGAGTGATGAGACCTTTGGGCTACTGGCACCCCTCTTGTGCTAGAGAGTCAGCAGTGGGTTTGTCTAAAGGGGACATTGGCTGTTGTTCTGAAGAGCTTAGTCCCTTAGTCTATCTAGTTCTTTGTGAAGGGACTCTGCTCTTGTTGCCCTAAATAAGAAGCCTTTGCTCTTTTAACTGCTTCCACTACAAATTCAACTACATACCTTGCTTGTGCAAGATTCTTGTGCAAATTAAATGCAATATTTGCATTGCACAAGTGTGAACCCAGGCTTAAAGAATACATGGCAGCAGTGCCATCTTAAGAGCATTAAAGGGCCCTGGGCAATGCAGTGCACTGGGGTCCTGCCTACACAATCACCCATGAGAATAAAAATGCAAATTATCGATATGGTGATATTTATTGGTACAGCAGTGCAGGGCTAATGACAGCTTTCAAGTTTGGCGGCTGGGTGTGGTGAACACACACACGGATGGGAGTCAGACTCGACTGTCCTGTGTGCCTGTTCCCGTGGAGGAAGACAGGCATTCCCGCAGTTGTGGGCTCCCTCTCCACGGCCCTCAGTGGCCTGACAGCAGCGCAGGGCCGACAGGTGCTTGCCACCTGCTAAGTTTGGCAGGGGAATGTACAAGGGAATCGGGACTAATGCTTGGCTGGGGCTGGGTCGCTGGAACCACTGTGCGATCCGATCCTGATGCGGCTGGAAAAAAAGGGTCCTGTGCGTCTTTTGTGCGGGTGCAGTGCGAATTTAGTCATACAAAGTGTATGGCTGAATTCGCATCTGCACATCCGATCGCATGTAATGAAGGAGCAGTGCGCTCCGAATTACATGCGATTACCGCACTCGCTATAGTGTGAACCGGCCCTTACTCTGGGTTTGAAAGCTGCAGTGATTTTTTACTTTTAATTTTTTTTCTTTACACTTATGTTAATCACCTGTATTTCATTTACATATGGAACATTTATGTGATATATGGAGGAATTGAATAATGTAGTTTCATGGTATTTAAAGGGACACTTGCTATTGCTACACTTTCTTATTTGGTTTATTTAACCAAGTATTTGGGTACTGCATTTTGTTTACTTTTACTGAATTGAACTGCATAGTTGCTATTTGTTGTTCCACGTTATTCAAAGGGACACTTGTCATTGTCATAGTTTTTAGCTGATTCACACTTACTTACTTTTTTTACTTTTTTTTAAGGTTTGGTTTATTGACCTTTTTGTGCTAGCTGCTGTCCTTCTTGTTTTGTTTTTTTCCAGCTGAGCGCTGACTTTATACTTTTTAGGGTGGAGGAATCTGTTCATTTTTTTTCCTTTTAGCCTGCTTGTGTGGTTGGCTCACTGACTTTCCCAGAAGTCTGCACTAAGATACAAGTCAGATTTTAGGCATCCCCTGGAACAAAACGTAATTTCTGGTGAGATGCTCCCAATAGTAAATCACGTCTAAAGGGACGAAGACCCTGCAAGTTTCCTCATTAGAGCCCAGCAGATGCAGTAGCTGATTGATAGTTATGAAACCACTTCCATTAGCTTCACTTACCATGTGGACAGAGACAAACACACAAGGATTTCTTCAGAATAACAAAAGGTATGAATTTGCAACAAAGTTTGTTAAAATCTTTGCAGATGTTTTTTTCTCAACAAAAGTAGAGTTTATCTTCTGGTTATCAAGTCAGCCTGAATTAATAGACATAGTACCTATAATAGTTATGGTATCCTTAAAGTGCCTTTAACCTGTTATAGTGTGTTATGGACATATGTGAAATGTGCCTTATGTACACAGTGGGCGTCATTGTTTAAGGCTCAGTTTCCACTATTGCGACTTGCTGTGCGACTTGACACATGTCAAGTTGCACAGCAAGTCAAAAGCCATTCCGTTTTCACTGCCGCGACTTGAGTTGCGGCGACTTGAAAAGTAGTTTGTGCACTACTTTTGGGCCGACTTCAGTGCGACTTCCCTCTATAATGAGGGACTAGTCTCACTGAAAGCCGCGAACAAGTGAACACTACAGAGCCACGCTAGAAGTAGCGCGACTCTGTAGACGCAGCAGTGGAAACCGAGCCTAAGACTTCTTACATAGTTACATAGTTTGTAAGGTTGCGAAAAGGAACTAGTCTATCCAGATCAATCCATATCACTGTATGCGTTTGTTAGGATACACATCTAAAAGTTTTTAAGCACCTCAATACCGGATACTTTCACCCTCTTCCTGCCCAGACCATTTTAAAGCTTTCAGCGCTGTCACACTTTAAATGACAATTACTCAGACATGCAACAATGTACCCAAATTAAATGTTTAGAATTTTTTGAAGCAGATAAAGCTTTCTTTTGGTAATATTTAATCACCCCATTTTTTTTTAATATATTGTTTTTGCTATAAAATTGTGCAACTAAGTAATTTTCCTTCATAAATTTTAGCACAAAATGTATATGGCTACATTTCTTTGGTCAAACTAACCCAAATCAGTGGATATTATTTAGTCTGTGTGAAAGTTATAGAGTCTGCAAGCTATGGATCATGTGTTTCATAATTCTTCAATCCTAATGTACTGACAGCCCATCTCATTTCTTGAGGCTCTAAAAGGCTAAGACAGCACAAATACCCCCCCCCCCCCCTCCTTATGACCCCCTTTTTGGAAGTAGACAGTCCAAAGTATTTAGTAAGTGGCATAGTGAATTTTTTTAAGTTGTAATATTTTCCACAAGTCTTTCAAAAATTAAGAAATTAAGTCGATTTTTTTTTTGTTTTTAAGTTATTTTAAGTTATGTCTCATACACAGCATTGGCATATTTAGAATGACACCCCAAAACATATTCTTCTATGCCGCCCGAGTATGCAGATACCACATGTGTGAGAATTATTCTTCGCCTAGCCACATAGAGGGGTCCAGAATCCAAGGAGCATTTTTGGGCTTTCAAGGAGCATAAATTACACGTAAATTACATGTAGATAACACATCTAATTTCCTGACTACCGATCACATTTTGGAGGCCCTGGAGCACCAGGACAGTGAAAACACCTACAAATTACCCCATTTTGCAAAGTAGACACTCCAAGGTATTTTCTGAGAGACATAATGAGTCTTTTGGAAATGCCTTTTTTTGCCACACATTTTTGGAAAATGCAGGAAAAAAAATGAAAGTGTTTTTTTTTTTTTTTGTTTTACACAAAGTTGTCAATTTACCACCTTTGGACCAGAAGGTTTTCCCCCTTAATGACCAGGCCATTTTTGCGATTCTGTACTATGTTACTTTACCTGACAATTGCGCAGTCATGCGACGCTGTACCCAAATAAAATTGATGTCCTTATTTCCCACAAACAGAGCTTTCTTTTGGTGGTATTTGATCACCTGTGCGATTTTATTTTTTGCACTATAAACAAAAAAAGGCGACAATTCTGAAAAAAAAAAAAAAACAATAGTTTTGACTTTCTGCTTTATAACATTCCCAATAAAAAAAAATTTAAAAATCAATTTTTTTCATAATTTTAGGCCAATATGTATTCTGCTACATATTTTTGTTAAAAAAAATATCCCAATAAGATTATATTGATTGGTTTGCGCAAAAATGATCGCGTCTACAAACTACGGGAAAGATTTATGTCATTTTTTTTATTTATTTATTTTTTACTAGCAATGGTGGTGATCAGCGATTTTAAGCAGGACTGCGACATTGCGGCAGACAGATCGGATACCTAACTGAATTTTTTTACACTTTTGGGGGGGACCAGTGACATTACTACAGTAATCAATGCTAAAAATCTGCACTGATTACTGTACTAATGGCAGACAGGGCCGCTGATAGCGGGGGACCACCAGTCCTCCTGTAGGGGGCCCGGGCACAGGGGGGGCCCCAACAGCATGGGGAATAAGTGCAGTCGAGCATTAAAGAAGGAAGCCCTGTGCAGCTTTCTGCAGCAGCTGAAAGACAGCTTCTCCCCTCCTGCCAGCTTTCAGCTGCTAACGGGAGAGACACATACACAGGACATCGTTCCTGTAATTGCTTCTCCGACACTGATCCCCCTTCCTGTTCTGCCTGCACTTGATCCAGTGTTGCCACAAAAATCTGGCCATCCCTGTTGCTGATTTCTGACAACGAATCTGAAGAAAGGAGTCCCAAGAGAATTGGAAGTAGTTATGATGAGTATGAAACTGGTTGCTTTGATTATAAAGTCCACCTTATGAGGATTGAGATCAGGACAGTGGCCTGACGTTGGTTTATGACACCTCACTTTTGTATTTCTCAAAAGGTAAATAACTTGTGTCTTCACTACTCTGTGATGGCTCTGGAAGTTTCCTGTAGCTAAGGAGCCACTCTCCCTGCACAGCAGCAATGCTAATCTTGTCCATCCATCCACTCATGGCTTAGTTGCGGCACCCACTGATATGCTCTGAACTCTCCCATCACTGTGAGTGCAATACAAATGTTTGTTAAAGTGATGGAATCCAGACACCCTGACTGAATATCTCTGCCAAGAAGCTGCTTCTTAAGCTCTGGAACACGAGATCTGTGAATCTGGCTATAGTTACCCCAAGAACTCGACAGTACAAGTTTTGGAGTGAACCAGAAAATAAAACTGTTTATTCAAACACAGGCACAAAGAGATATACACTTTGGGACAATCCCTCCTCCCCCTTAGCAGCCAATCCACATACACATATACTTCCCATAATAAGTTGATCTTAAGGCAGACAGAAACAATAGAACAATGGATACAGGTACTTAACAATAACAAACCCCACCCCACCTCACTATCTAGCAAGGGTCTATGAGACACTCCTGCAATATTCTAGCAATCTGAAAAGTCAAATTGTCTATCTCTATATATCTCCTGAGGGACATTGTCCAGAAATATTATTGTCCCAAGTGAAAGAGGCCCTTCACTCTTTCAACACAAACCACACATATAGAACCCAGGATAACCGGGGTAACACGAAATGCTGAGTCCGGTGTGGTCTCCGAGTCTGATTAGTGCAGAGCCGACTGGGGTTCTTGGTCACCCTGTGCCCCTAATAGACACAGGGTGACTTTCACATAAGAGGGGCTAGGGAAGCTGGACAAGGAGTCTCCCAACCTCCCTAAAGCAATCTGGGTTCCACAAGCCCCCCAACCAAAGTGACTCACGTCACATATCTCCCCTTTCAGCAGGACACTAACACAGAAGGAGACCCCAAACGTGTTGACTTCAAAGTTAGTCCATAGTTCCAGTCCCCCAATGTCTGTACCCACACAGTACCCCAAACAAATTGTCCGGAACAGATCGTTACTCACCCAGCCAACCTCTGCCTCTCTCGTAGAACACAACCCCTGCTGGGGAGAAGCGTGGACTGCCCCTTCTCCCTGGAGTCCATTTAGCCACTGGAGAGAAGACAGGGTGGCTGGGCTCACTCCATCATCCTGTTGGGGATCTGGGCCAACTACCCAGCATCCCTGGGGTACCAGGTCGAGACTGTAGTCCCATCCACTTTTCCTCAATCAAAATCCACCAGTGCTAACATCCTCCTGTCCCAATGCCAGACCATTTTTTGGGGTTGTGTTAGTGGAAATCGAAGTCCCTTCCACTACCACAGGAAATCCATCTTCTGTTAGTTGGGGGCAGAGGCCAGGAGCACTCTGTCCTGTTGCAAGCTCCTCTGCTGGGTAGAGATGTCCCGAACTATTCGCCGGCGAACAGTTCCAGATGAACATTGCTTGTTCCCGTTCGCCGCAGCGGGCGAACATATGCGATGTTCAGTCTGCCCCCTATACGTCATCATTGAGCAAACTTTGACCCTGTACCTCACAGTCAGCAGACACATTACAGCCAATCAGCATACCCTCCCTCCCAGACACTCCCACCTCCTAAAAAAAAAGCAAGGACAGCATCCATCTTAGATTCATTCTGAAGCTGCAGTGTTAGTTAGAGCAGGGAGAGTGCTGCTGCTGCTGAATTAATAGCTAGGCCAGTGTTCTGTGTCCACTCCAGTCCTCAAAGACTCATCTGCTGTAAGGACAGCGTCCTGACAGCACCCCAAAAAGCCCTTTTTAGGGCTGGTACATCAGTCTGCTTTTTTTTTTTTTTTTTTTTTTTTTATATATATACAGTGCCTTGTGAAAGTATTCGGCCCCCTTGAACTTTTCGACCTTTTGCCACATTTCAGGCTTTAAACATAAAGATATAAAACTGTAATTTTTTGTGAAGAATCAACAACAAGTGGGACACAATCATAAAGGGGAACGAAAATTATTGGATATTTCAAACTTTGTTAACAAATAAAAAACTGAAAAATTGGTCGTATATATATATATATATATATACAGTGCATTGTTGCCAAAAAGTTTGATTTTGGTTTCATCTGACCAGAGCACCTTCTTCCACATGTTTGGTGTGTCTCCCAGGTGGCTTGTGGCAAACTTTAAACTACACTTTTTATGGATATCTTTAAGAAATTTCTTCTTGCCAGATTTGTGCAGTATACGACTGATTGCTGTCCTATGGACAGAGTCTCCCACCTCAGCTGTAGATCTCTGCAGTTCATCCAGAGTGATCATGGGCCTCTTGGCTGCATCTCTGATCAGTCTTCTCCTTGTATGAGCTGAAAGTTTAGAGGGACGGCCAGGTCTTCGTAGATTTGCAGTGGTCTGATACTCCTTCCATTTCAATATTATCGCTTGCACAGTGCTCTTTGGGATGTTTAAAGCTTGGGAAATCTTTTTGTATCCAAATCCGGGTTTAAACTTCTCCACAACGGTATCTCGGACCTGCCTGGTGTGTTCCTTGTTCTTCATGATGCTCTCTGCGCTTTAAACGGACCTCTGAGACTATAACAGTGCAGGTGCATTTATACGGAGACTTCATTACACACAGATGGATTCTATTTATCATCATTAGTCATTTAGGTCAACATTGGATCATTCAGAGATCCTCACTGAACTTCTGGAGAGAGTTTGCTGCACTATTGTGTCCCACTTGTTGTTGATTCTTCACAAAAAATTACAGTTTTATATCTTTATGTTTGAAGCCTGAAATGTGGCAAAAGGTCGCAAAGTTCAAGGGGGCCAAATACTTTCGCAAGGCACTGTAGGGTGGCACAGTACCTTGCACGCATAGTATCACTAATTTTCTGAAGCTGCAGTGTTAGTTAGAGCAGGGAGAGTGCTGTTGCTGAATTAATAGCTAGGCCAGTGTTCTGTGTCCATTCCAGTCCTCAAAGACCCATCTGCTGTAAGGACAGCATCCTGACAGCACCCCAAAAAGCCCTTTTTAGGGCTGGTACATCGGTCTGCTTTTTTTTTTCTATATACATATATATTGTAGTTGCCTACCCGTGTGTGAGAGGCCACAGGCCCACAGACTGTACTGTGTGCACACCACTCATATAGGGTGGCACAGTACATTGCACGGCGCGTGCGCCGTGCCCCAAATTGGAAGTAAGAGGACCGACCAACCATCTTTTTCCATCTCCCAGTTCCTAAAATTTATTCCATACAACTGCCCCTGATAGGGGACATAACAGGGATTAAACTGATAAGAATAGTACTACTTAACACGCCACTCATATAGGGTGGCACAGTACATTGCACAGTGCACGCGCAGTGCCCCAAATTGGAAGTAAGAGGACGACCAGCCATCTTTTCCCATCTCCCGGTTCCTAAAATTTATTCCATACACCGGCCCCTGATAGGGGACATAACAGGGATTAAACTGATAATAATAGAACTACATTAACACGCCACTCATATAGGGTGGCACAGTACATTGCACGGTGCACACGCAGTGCCCCAAATTGGAATTAAGAGGACCGACCAACCATCTTTTCCCAACTCCCGGTTCCTAAAATCTATTCCATACAATGGCCCCTGATAGGGGACGTAACAGGGATTAAACTGATAAGAATAGTACTACTTAACACACCACTCATATAGGGTGGCACAGTACATTGCATGGCGCATGCGCAGTGCCCCAAATTGGAAGTAAGAGGACCGACCAACCATCTTTTTCCATCTCCCGGTTCCTAAAATCTATTCCATACACTGGCCCCTGAAAGGGGACAAAACAGAGATTAAACTGGTAAGAACAGATTTTTTTAATTTAAAAAAAAAAGAGGACAGCCTCTGCGGAGCTGGGTATTTTTTGGCCGCATTACTGAATGCTCATGCACAATGGCTGTAGGCTCATGCGTCCTTTTGCAGAGGTGACAAACCTGATCAGTCAAACCCAAGGCAACATCATCGACCTCATCCCATATGCGTTTTTTCTGGAGCGTGCCCTGCGAAGAGTGCTGGATCAGGCCGTTGATGAGCATGAAGAGGAAGAGTTGTGGTCACCATCACCACCAGAAGCAGCTTTGTCGTCGTCGTTTGCTGGACCTGTGGCAATGCAGAGAGAGGAGTCTGAAGAAGAGGAGTCAGAGGAGGAAGGTGGCTTTGAGGAGGTGGAAGACCAAACACAGCAGGCGTCCCAGGGGGCTTGTTGTCACCTTTCGGGGACCCTTGGTGTTGTGCGTGGCTGGGTGGAGGAAGAGACCTTCAATTAGGTCAGTGAGAACAAGTAACGGGACATGGCTAGCTTGGTATCCGACCTTGTGCAAATGGGGAGTTTGCGGTTGTGCAAATGGACTGTTTGCGGTTGTTTGCGGTGCGTTAAACGGGGAGTTTGGTCTGTCACTGTGAAGCGGGCGTAACCCTTACACTACCTGATCGATACAACATCATACCTGATCGTATACACACACTGGATGTTTTAAAGCACGTTATTCCAAACAATTTAGGAATGTTAGGTGATTTATGCCCTTTATGGATTAAAATCCGACTCTGCATCAACTACGTCATTTCCCATGGGAGTTTTGCCATGGATGCCCCTCCGGCATGCCACAGTTCAGGTGTTAGTCCCCTTGAAACAACTTTTCCATCACTATTGTGGCCAGAAAGAGTCCCTGTGGGTTTTAAAAATTTGGCTGCCTATTGAAGTCTATGGCAGTTCGCCCGTTTGCGAACATTTGCAGAAATTCGCGTTCGCCGTTCGCAAACGGAAAATTTTATGTTCGCGACATCTCTACTACTGGGTTGCTGTCCGTGCCAATTGCATTCTCTCCCTGGAGCTCCCGCGGAGTTGATTGTTGTGGGCAGAGGTCAACAGTGCCATGCTCTGAAGTCAGCTCTTCTGCTGGAGGTTCACTGGGTTGTTCCTCTTCAACAGAAAAGTCTATTAAATCCCCAGTCTCTGGTGGTGTCTGGGGATCGAGATTCACCATCTCCTGTCTGTGGAATCCAGAAGATGTTACTGGTGCTGGTCAGAGGCTAGCAGAGCTCTGCCCTGTTATAAGCACTTCAGCTTTGGGGACGGCAATCTCCGGAGTTTCCACTGCCGACACAAGGCATGCTGCTGAATGTGTTCTAGCAGTTTCCTGTGTGCCCTTTCCAGATGCTGTTCCTTAGCTAGTGTTCTAGATCAGGTTTATGCTCTGAGACCCCTGTGAGACCGAGCAAAGCCTCTCTGTATTCTTGCAGGTCCTCAAGGGTAGGTTCCCCTTCATCACCAAACGCAAACGCATCTGTGAGGCTCTCCCACAGCAATCCAGGGCCACCAAAGTTATATCCCTCCGGAGAGCATTCTGATGTCTCTCCTAAATATTTCTGCTCTGCGTGCCATTGCAGAGCCTGATACTGATTTCCAGCTCTATCTCATGCTGGACCAGCCTGTCCAACTCGGAAACCCATTGTTCCTACGGCTGCTCTCCCAGGAATGCCATCCGCAACTCCCGTTGGTCACTGGCCCATTGCCCTGGGGTTGGAAAGCACTTGCACTGGTATATACCAGCAAGCTGGAGGGCTCCGATCCAGAGCTTCACCCGAATATGCTGCCTGAGCTCCAGGTATTGATCTGCAGATAACGTCCTGGGGTATACTGAAAGGGCGATCTGCAGCCCCCCCTCAAATTCTGATGCCAGGTCCATATCTCTCCGTTGGGTCGACCAAAGTCTGCTATGGATGTCCCAGACTGCAGGTAGCATCCCACTGCTTGCCACCAATGTGACGGTCTCTGGACACCCTGACTGGGTAACTCCGCCAAGAAGATGCTTCCTAAGCTCTGGAACACGAGATCCGTGAATCTGGCTATAGTTACCCCAAGAATTCGACAGTACAAGCTTTGGAGTGAACCAGAAAATAAAACTGTTAAAATTCAAACACAGGCACAAAGAGATATACACTTTGGGACAATCCCCCCTCCCCCTTAGCAGCCAATCCACATACACATTTACATCCCATAATAGGTTGATCTTAAGGCAGACAGAAACAATAGAACAATGGAATACAGGTACTTAACAATAACAAACCCCACCCCACCTCACTATCTAGCAAGGGTCTATGAGACACTCCTGCAATATTCTAGCAATCTGAAAAGTCAAATTGTCTATCTCTATATACAGTGGTGAGCATCAAATCAAGAGCATCAAAGAGCATCAAATTACAGATTCGACATTCTTATAATATGTCAACAAAAGTTAGATTTTATTTCCATCATTGACACTTTCAAAATTGCAGAAAAAAAAATGGCATCTGCAAAAGTTTGGGCACCCTGCAGAATTTATAGCATGCACTGCCCCATTTGCAAGGCTGAGACCTGCCAGTGTCATGGATTGTTCTCAATCATCATCTGGGAAGACCAGGTGATGTCAATCTCAAAGGTTTTAAATGTCTAGACTCATCTGACCTTGCCCCAACAATCAGCACCATGGGATCTTCTAAGCAGTTGTCTAGAAAACTCAAACTGAAAATAGTTGACGCTCACAAAGCTGGAAAAGGCTATAAGAAGATAGCAAAGTGTTTTCAGATGTCAATATCCTCTGTTCGGAATGTAATTAAGAAATGGCAGTCATCAGGAACAGTGGAAGTTAAAGCAAGATCTGGAAGACCAAGAAAAATATCAGACAGAACAGCTCGCAGGATTGTAAGAAAAACAATTCAAAACCCACTTTTGACTGCACGATCCCTCCAGAAAGATCTGGCAGACACTGGAGTTGTGGTACACTATTCCACTATGCTGAGATACTTGTACAAATATGGTCTTCATGGAAGAGTCATCAGAAGAAAACCTCTTCTATGTCCTCACCACAAAAACAGCATTTGAACTTTGCAAATGATCATATAGACAAGCCTGATGCATTTTGGAAACAAGTTATGTGGACCGATGAGGTTAAAATTTAACTTTTTGGCCGGAATGAGCAAGGTAGGTTTGGAGAAGAAGGGGCACAGAATTCAATGAAAAGAACCTCTGTCCAACTGTTAAGCATTGGGGTGGATCAATCATGCTTTGGGGTTGTATTGCAGTCAGTGGCACAGGGAACATCTTACGAGTAGAAGGAAAAATGGATTCAATAAAATTTCAGCAAATTTTGGATGGTAACTTGATGCCATCTGTGAAAAAGCTGAAGTTAAAGAGAGGATGGCTTCTACAAATGGATAAGGATCCTAAACACACCTCAAAATCCACGGGGGATTACATCAAGAGGCGTAAACTGAAGGTTTTGCAATGGCCTTCACAATCTCCCGACCTCAACATAATTGAAAATCTATGGATAGACCTTAAAAGAGCAGTACAGACAGCCCAGAAATCTCAAAGAACTGGAAGACTTTTGTAAGGAAGAATGGGCAAAGATACCTCAAACAAGAATTGAAAGACTCTTGGCTGGCTACAAAAAGCGTTTACAAGCTGTGATTGCTCATTAACTCTGCAGGGTGCCCAAACTTTTGCAGACGCCATTTTTTTGTTTTCTGTTATTTTGAAAGTGTAAGTGATGGAAATAAAATCTAACTTTTGTTGACATATTATAAGAATGTCTAATATGTAATTTGATGCCTTTTGGAGATTTTTCCATCTTTCCTTGGCTTCTCTATGCACATTAATACAAATTTTTACCTGGGGTGCCCAAACTTTCGATCCTCACTGTATATACTCCACTATCTCCTGAAATAGCTGATAAATATATAGATCTACTACACTGGCTGATCTATTAATCTATAAACCGCACACTCCACTAACTATCCTGCCTAACTCCTAACACACTGCACGCAGCTGCCGTTTAAGCAGCCTTGATATAGTGTGGGGAATGGACTTAGCCCCTGAGCCTTGATTGGCTAATTGCACCTTGCCTTTGGCCAGTGACGGACATTGTGCTGTGATTGGCCAAAGCATACAGGTCAAGGTGCATGCTTTGGCCAATCACAAGCATTGTATTATGACGGGCGAATTTACAGTGAAAGGCCAAGTTTGTTCGTTGTTCTACAAACAAAGGAACAGCGGATGTTCGAAGCTCATCCCTACTCCTGAACTACCGAGTTTCTGAAAACACTCTTGAAGACTGCATTCTCCTTCCACGTTTCCATCACTTTAAACATGGCCACAAGAGCCAGGCCGATTTTCAAGCCATTCACTGCATCTTCCAGGGAAAAGCGACATGCTTGCTTGCCTCATCAAGGCCTCAACAACTAGAGAGACAGCCTTTATATGCTTCACATCCTTATCTCTGAATGGAGAGCTTGGCTATCTTGCTTAGAAGGGAGGTATATCTCGCGACCTTGCTCCACTCATCCAATATGATGTCCCTGTTAGCTCAATTCTCGTCAGGAGGCAATCACGATGATATACAGCCTTTCAGTTGCTAACCCCCCAATAGATAGTGAATTCCCTCTCGTCCGGCCGGGAGTTATGACGACACATAGCACTCAAACTTAGTGCAGTCACAACTGATTTTATTGCAAGTGTAGCTCATATTTAAGGCATGTTTTGAGCGGGAAAAACTGATCCAAACTGGTTTACAATTCATCAGTCAAATTAACAATAGCACATCTCAGTACATGAAAGGGCCTTTTTCTTTCGCCATGCATCTGTGTCAATATGAGGTGTTCCCGTATCTGAATCTGTGTTTTGTCGGAGGGTCGCCCCGTCTGCATTCAGTTGTCATGTGTTAATGTAAGCAATTGTCAATTGTTTATGGGTGGCGTCAGCAATCTCTTATGCAAAATGTCCAACTGTCAAGTGTTCAAATGAATGAATGGAGAGGTGGTTTAACATGTCGTCTAAATGCAAAATACAGCTGGCTGCTGTCCAAGGTGGATGAATGGTTGTCAGTCTAGCTCGTTACTATGTAAATGCAAGGGCCCATATTTCATCATAGAATGGGCATAAGTTGAAATATATATGAAATGTAATAAGGCATGTTAATACAATCTTTCAACCCAACCTTTGATCCCAACTTTATTCATAACGGTGGGATCACTTAGAGTCTCTAAATAGCACTATGTGCCCTCCTGGGATATATGTCCAACTATGAATGAGCTGGACATTCTTGACATACCTGGGTTGTGGGTTTGTATGAGTGCATGTCATATTATTGGTAACTGATTAGCACAAAACAGGTGACATTATATTCCAAGGTGTATGTAGGATGGTGACTTGGTTGTGTGCACATAGGGATATAACTTCTTAGAATTCTATCAAATCAAAACAGACATGTTCAATGGGGAGGGTCATAGCTTGCAAGAATCCATGGCCTGAAAAATCCAACTACATTATTATTGCAATAAAGTCACTACAAATAGACCATGGCAGCACATACCACCTGTTGACTATGGCATGTGATTTTTCAACATGTCCTAAAGCCTTTGCCAGGAAAGGGCAAAATAAACCTCCCCACATTCAATGGGAGGAAAAAATTCCCTTTCGACCCTCGTTTCAGAGCGGTCAGACCAAGTCCCTGGCGGCTATAACGTAAAAACAATGTCCTTTGTGTCCAATCGGCTTGACTTCGACTGTAAAGTGGAGCCATGAATGTCTTGTGTCTCTCTCTTTTCCTGGGGTGAGCAAGGGCAAAATGAGGAGAGGTTCTCGGGGGGGGTGAGCACATGTTGCAAGTAACCAAACAGTGGCTACTAGTGCTCAGCTTGCTGTAAACAGTACCACTGCTGCAAAAATGGGAAGTTTTCCAGGAGTAGGGGTTTCCGTTGGCATTGTACCAATGCGTCTGTCTGGATCCAACTGGAATTCCTCTGGTGCTTGTCACAATCTTCAATAATTCGGCTGGTGCTCGTCACAATCTCCGGTAAGTTGTCGTGGGGTCCAGGGGTGGGGCTTCCTTCAGTCGCAATGCGTGGATCCAAACCGGGGAGTCATCTGTCAATACCACTGTTCTGGTCACTGCTTGAACTATTGCAGGGGGTCCGTAGGGTCGGTCTAGCGACGTCAGCTTATGGAGGGACCTTCACCAGGACTCTGTCTCCAGGCTTGAATGGGTGGGTTGGTGCACCTGTTGGCAAAGGAAACGAGAGCGAGATATCACCATAATCACTGTTTAATTTTTTCAATGAATTAATTCTGCCACATATTCCTCTTGCAAAATCTCTAGATATGAGAATAAATGGACTCATGGGGTTGAGACGGGTCTGAAGTCATTCTGACTTTAGCAAGAATAGCAGGTAAGTACAGAGACAAAAATACAAGTTTTACAAGAATGGCAGGAGTATTTTGCGCCACTGGGCTTCTGGCCTGCAGGCAGGCAGAAAAAATAAATGCTAGTGAAACTACTCGCAGCACTGGGGTTTAGGGCCTACAGGAAGGCAGGTAACAGGAAGGATACTTAATGGCACTGTTTTGGGAGAACACAGCATGTCTACGCATGCAACAATGGTGAGGGCCCTTGGAGGGGTTGAACTGCCTTGTATTCCTCCAAAGGTGGAGATGGGTTAAATTGCAGTCCTCTGACTCACCCAAGCAGGCAGCTACCTAGAACTGAGAATCCCTTGCATGGCTAAGATGCTGTGATCACTGAACAACAGGGAGTGAAATTCAAGCTGTCTTGTGTACATGGACACATAGAGACACGCAAAACAGCTAGAAGTCAGTACGCATGCAAACATAAATCTATACGGGTTTGCACAATTGCTTGGTGACACCGAACAGGAAATTGAAACCAAATAGCCTTGGAGACACAAGATCTGACTTCAAGGACCATTCATATGCAAAACCTGGGCAATGAGTCACCTTTAGAATGAAAAGAGATCAACTAATTGAATTCATCGCAGGAGGTTACCTTAAAATTTTAAATCTTTAACAACATCAAGGTAGTAACATCTCAAAGTAGTAACGCTGGCATAAATTCATTATAATTCTTAGCACACTATCAACAAGCCATCCACTTCCATCCTATTTTTTTTTTTTTTCCTAAAACCAATATACTAAAAGAAAACTTTAAAAAGACCAGAGATGCTTAATTATCTAAAGCATAGCACCTCATTAATGCCACAGCTCATATATGTCAAATTAGAACACATCAAATATCTGACACCCAATAAATAAAAACTTTCTAACACCCATAAAAACAGTCTAATCAATCAGAAAAAAAAACAATTTGTAAGCAATACTCCCATTGTCGTTGAAGGCTGTGATTGTTCGTTCTGAAAGTCTCAAATTACACTTATCTGAGGAATAAGCATCAAGAAAGGTTTAGTAACAAAACATTTTACTTTTCCTCCTAAAAATAAACCAACGGTTAGAGGAATTTAGCATACAGTAAGCATGTCAAACATTTCCCTTCCTAACAGTGCACTTCTCTAATACCAAAAATTGTTGACGTCAAATTAATTATTACCACATGGATTTCTATATTTTTTTGTTATGCAACGGTATACCATAAACTTAAAGAAAAAAATATTATTGTTCACCATGGTTGAAAAAATGAGCAGCTCAAAAATAAACATTAGTAATTTCTCATTTGAATACAAGAACCCATACGTCACCCATTCTTCACCCATTCGGAACATTCCTCAAAAACTGGTTTTCTCTACAAAGCAAAACTGATAGTTAATTTGTATGACAATACAACTATTTACAGTCCCTCTTGCTATTACCTGTGTCACAGACAGAAAGAGGGGGGAGGGGGGTTTGTTTGCTAAAAAGGCACTAGAAAATATATATTTTTTTAAAATTCAGTGATAAAGAAAGAAAAGTTGGTGACACAAAACCTTAATGATAAAAGTTCAAAATTGCTTACGATTTTTAAGGATAGAAATACAATTTTAGTCCTTAAGGTCACACTTTACACACCAAATATATATTTCCTTGCTTCTAAAAGCTGCCATGACCAGTATAGTATGGATTTGTTACTTTTTCCGTGGCAAAATAACAAAAAAAAATATTTTTTTTTGGGATTACCTTGAGAATTTCCCATTATCTAAGCTCAGAATACAAAGTGAGATCAGCTGAGTTTGAAGGTTTATATATATTTAATAGGGGTGGTGAGGTCAATATTTAGACTTTATTGGAAAAACCTAGTTTTCCAATTTATGTGGTTTCCTGCGTCTTAATAATCAGATTTATATATATCCAACTCATGGTTTGCTGTTAACTATCCTTTGGTGGGCAAGTTTTATACCTTCAGGCTCAGCTTAATATCACATACAATCTCCACATACATCTATACAATGGCATGCAATCTTATATTGACTAAAAATACAGTTAAATGTCTATACAGCAATATATACAAGTTTTGGAGGGAGAATTCACTATCACACACAGTACTGCTTTGTAAACGGGTTCCCCATCTTATCTTTGGCGCTTCAGGCCCTGGAGTATCAGACCCCATCTTTGTGAATATCAGATTCCCGGGAGGTGCTAAAATTAGCGGTTAACTGGGTACCGTTTATCTGCTCTGACAGTATAGGGTAGTAATAATAATAAAAAAATATAATTACTTACCCCATACTGTTTTTTTGGCAGATCCCACTTTTCTGACACCAAAACTGTTAGCTCAATTCTCGTCAGGAGGCAATCACGATGATATACAGCCTTTCAGTTGCTAACCCCCCAATAGATAGTGAATTCCCTCTCGTCCGGCCGGGAGTTATGACGACACATAGCACTCAAACTTAGTGCAGTCACAACTGATTTTATTGCAAGTGTAGCTCATATTTAAGGCATGTTTTGAGCGGGAAAAACTGATCCAAACTGGTTTACAATTCATCAGTCAAATTAACAATAGCACATCTCAGTACATGAAAGGGCCTTTTGCTTTCGCCATGCATCTGTGTCAATATGAGGTGTTCCCGTATCTGAATCTGTGTTTTGTCGGAGGGTCGCCCCGTCTGCATTCAGTTGTCATGTGTTAATGTAAGCAATTGTCAATTGTTTATGGGTGGCGTCAGCAATCTCTTATGCAAAATGTCCAACTGTCAAGTGTTCAAATGAATGAATGGAGAGGTGGTTTAACATGTCGTCTAAATGCAAAATACAGCTGGCTGCTGTCCAAGGTGGATGAATGGTTGTCAGTCTAGCTCATTACTATGTAAATGCAAGGGCCCATATTTCATCATAGAATGGGCATAAGTTGAAATATATATGAAATGTAATAAGGCATGTTAATACAATCTTTCAGTCCCTTATTTCCGTTAGGAATGGGATATTAGAACGTTCTCTCTAGAAGTGTTTAAAGAACTTCATCTTGCTTTGCAGGAGACTCTTCAGGATCTACTTATGTAAATGCCCCCTTCATTGCCTTGACCAAAGGCGTCACAAGGGCAAAGGGACTCATCTTGCTCTGCCTCACTGTCTGAGGTCCTCATAGATGGATGGACTTTGCGCGAGGCTTGTAGCCCACTTTTCAAGGGATACTTGCACTACGCGCCTCACCAGAGATTCCATTTGCTGGAAATCATCATCCCCTTTTCCAACCGCCTGGGCTAAGCATGGCTCACATAAAGACTTGCCCTCTGGGACCTAAGTCCTGCATCCCCAGCAGACTCCTTCTTTGGAGCGGCTGACCTGGCGGTGGATGTGGTGCCTAAAGGAGGATTCAGAGCTTCTGGTATAAAGGCTGGACCTTGACGGTGACCAATGATGACTAAATCTGGAAGAAGAATGTTGATGTAGAGGCCTAATGAGATCTTTATCATCTTGTGCCATGTATTGTCAATCTGACCTAGAAGGACTAAAAAAAACCTAAAAAGAAAACAAAATAGGGTAGAAAGGAAAGGGTTAAAAACCCAAAAAGAGTGCCCAGGCAAGCGAGGAAAGGATTAAACACACCCTCTCATCCCTGCTACACAAAGGCTGGCCACAAAGGGGGGGGGGGGGGGCAGTGATACATCTGTAGTGTAGGAACTGCAGAGACACACACACAGGTAGCACACACGGGTGTTATTGAAGAGCATATACCTGTGATGATTGCACACAGCATTTAGGAAAACTACTGCAAGCTGCCCACAGATAAATCCCAATATCAACAGTACTGACCGCTGACAGGGCCGTCTTTTCCAATGGGCATGCCCGGCGGTTGCCCGGGGGCCCAACTTGCCAAGGGGCCCCACACACATGGTGGCAATTAATGTCAACAGGCCAGAATCCAGATTACTTAGTTTACCTGGTGGTCTAGGGCCCCCCCCGTTGTCCGCCGGGCACCGCCGCCCCCCCGTTGTTGTCCGCACGTGGATCGAGTCTGCACTGCACACTGGTTGCTAAGGCCAGGCCGATTGGCATCTAGCAACCAGTGACGTCACGTTCTGAGAGCAGAGCAGACCCATGATGCACAGCAGAGGAGGATCCTCCTCGTCGGCTCGTCCTGCTTTACCCGCCTAGAAGACTGGCTCCGCCTCCACCCAACTTCTCCCTTCATGTGCAGCCGTTGTGAAAAGTAAGGCAGCCAGCCCAGCTGCCAGGCTGCTTGATTTTCTTTTTTTTTTTCACTCTCTCTCTCCATCGACACAAGAGACAACTACCTGGAGGATATACCTTACTATATATTGGTCCCTGTAATATGTATATAGTAAGGTATATACTCCAGGTAGTAGTTGTACTCTCTTGTAGTATATAGTGTTCCCTGTAATGTGTATATAGTCTATATACATATTGCAGGGAACACTATATACTACAAGAGAGTACAACTTTTACCTGGAGGATATACCTTACTATACACATATTACAAGGACCAATATATACTACAAGAGAGTACAACTAACTACCTGGAGGATATACCTTACTATATACATATTACAGGGACCAATATATACTACAAGAGAGTACAACTACCTGGAGGATATACCTTACTATATACATATTACAGGGAACACTATATACTACAAGAGATTCCAGGTAGTTGTACTCTCTTGTAGTATATTCTCATGGGTGATTGTGTAGGCAGGGGGCCGCAGTGCACTGCATTGCCCAGGGGCCTATAAGGCTCTTAAGATGGCACTGACCGCTGATTGAATTTTCCCACTGTAGTGAAGCCACCACCCATCACATCCCGCATGCACTAAGTCCCTGGACAGGAGTAACCCAGAGACGCCAGGCTGGAAGAGAAAACAGCAGCTTGGAAAGCAAATGCGCTCCAGCCGCCATAGGCTGGAAAATACTAGAGCCAGGGAAGAAAAACAGACAAACACACACAACTGCTGCCATGGAAAATGCAACATAAAAGTATAGATCACCACACATGGCATTTCCCACAACCATGCCTGGATCCAGAAGACGCTGCTGCTTTATGGCCACCTGCTAATAGCTAGGCTCTTAGGCCATACTGCCGTTTTGCTTGCCAATGGCTAAGCTTAAGCTCTTCATGGCACCACATTCATCGCCCTTCTCCAACCCGCTAATAGCTGGGGACTGCTGGAGACTCCCCATGGCACAGAATCCATCGCCCTTCTCCACCCCGCTAATAGCTGGGGACTGCTGGAGACTCCACACCTCTTCCGGGGCACAGCTTGCCAAACAACCAGGCCTCAATCATGGACACTTTATACAAGGTAAGGCTTCAACCATTCTGGTCCCTAGGAGGAGGACAAAAAAGAAACGTGGCCTCGGGTTTAGAGCAAAGATTTATGGGAGTAGGATCCTATAGGGGAGGGGTGGAGGCGGGGTTAACCCCATATATATGCTGCCATGGACTCTGTCAGTAAATGATCATTTATGATAAACTGAAAATAAATTAGACACACAGCTGAGAAGGTTAGATGCCTGGTTGGAGCTAGTTAGGAAACTGGTACATTGTAACAGCTTTGAACAGGGGAATTCTATCTCACTATGTCTGTTGCTACATTTGCTGCTGGTGACAGTACTTTCCATCCTTATGCTAACATTTTTATTAATTTTCCTTCATTCCTTCATCCCCTGATATGTTTTTTTGGATCCAAGAAACACTAAAATATTTATTTTCAATGACTTTTCCACGATTGCCTTCTTTTTTGAGAATTCTGATTTTGCCGTGTGCATGGCCCTACAGTAAAGCAAAACAATTAATACAAAACATCAATAGTATTGTAACAATATATAAGAAATTTACAACTATCAGTAATTTCCCAACATACATAATAAAATTCAATGGAGCGTAGAAAGTGAAAAGGCAGTATTTGTGTTAACACTGCATTCCGAAAGCTATATCAGGCTTGAGCTAAATAGGTGATGATGGCTTTGTTGCTGGCAAAATAATTTGTGATGACACTTCATACTAATGAGCCTTTCATTGGTGTACATCCTTTTTAGCCTTTGCCAGGACATAGCAACTGGTAAATGTACTTGTGCCTCTGTTTTGCGATGCTCTGTTAACTAGCACAAAAGGTAATAGCTTTTTCCAGAATTTCTGGGTTTATTGCTAAGTGGAGCATTTTGCTTGTATTAATAATCTATGATATTACAGTTGTCCAGAACTATGCTTGCACACAGTATTTCCTTTCTGTTTTCTTAGTTCGGACTAGTCCAGTGTCAGATAACAAACTTCTACTGGACATTTAAGTACTACTTGCATGGATTGACGATAACTGTTCAAAAACTATTAATTCTAACATTTCAATGTGTTTTTTTTTTCCAGTAAAATAACATAATTTTTTTCTTTACCTAGATATAAAAATGCAATGTAACCCAGTTATAGGATCGTCACTAGAGCGAGGCACCCCAGTCAAATGCCCAGATCTTTTGCAGTGTGTCCCGGATACCAAGGCTGAATCCACCCAACTTTTTTTTGTTTTACAAAGCTGCAATCTAAAACTGTTAGAAGAAAGGACAGAGTGATAACCATCAATCACAGGCTGGGGCATGCCTTAGACCAGGCTTTTTTACTCATGAACTGTGGTACAGTCTGAAGGGAGGACATGGGTAGCCAAGTACCCAGTTGAGTTATTCAGGAAGGGTGCTTATATTACAAACTGGCTGAACAAAATGACAAAGCCTTTAGCGGGTAAAACAAATTATATCTATCTATATATATATATATATATATATATATATATATATATATATATATATGGATTTCAACTGACAATTTATTTATGTGCCTGGAGTTCAAGTTCAGCATGTATTGAGTTTTTTGCAATGTCATTGAAACTTTAAAAATGTGCTTCAGCCTAACTAAAAAAACAGATTATTCCCTTCAAATGAAGAGATGTTTATTTCACCAAACACAAACTCTGTCTACTTTATTTGCAATAGCAAAACAAACCTACAACCCAGTACCTGACACTCTGAAATAGATGTATTTTTACCCACCCCAGCATGTTACTCCATTGCACAAAATTCACAATACATGTAATCACGGAGTTCATGTTGCTCCCTATTTAGACCTATTTCCATATAAAAATGCTAATTTCCCTATGAAGTGGCCTCACACATGAACATTTTCTACCTGTCACACTCATCTCTCCAGGAAACCAGTGTCAGGTCTGCTCTCTGGAGTGCAGCCATCCACACTCCTGAGTTTCACCCAGAGTGCCAGAGCTGTGGCCAAGCAGGAAACGGCTCTGCTGATTGTTGCCATCTTAAATTGGTTGTAAACCTTAGACATGAAATATGAACAAAGCATATCCCTCTATAGTGTGTGCTTGTCTCATTAATGACACTAATTGTCACTTTTGTCTGCTGCATCAAACCTCTGCTATCAGCATGAATCACTTCTTACAAGTTTTCCTGACATGCCTAATGAAAGGGCTTCAGCTTCCCCTCATCCGATATGTTGGTCTGGACGAAGCATACTCCGACACTTTTTGTCTCTCATAGATTTGTGTTTAGTCTCCCAAGAGCTATTGCAAGGGGTGACCCATATTAAATATCTCCCTAGAGCGATATCTGACCATTTACCTTTATTGGTGGATCTCACATTAGGTACTCCTAGTAATTATAGGGTGTGGATATTAAGTCCTCTCTGGCTCGTAGACTCAGCTGTAATGGACCAGGGGCTTGCTGAAATAAATACGTATTGGTTGTATAATGCACAGAGTGCCTCTGCATCTCTGGTCTGGAATGCCTTTAAAGCCACCATGCATGGTACCTTTTCCTCAGCCATAGGGGTGGCTCGTAAGGCCAACCAGTCTAGACAAGTAGATGTGGAACAGGCTTTACACACTGCCGAGGCTCAATACTCTTACCTCAGACAACTATACTACTTGGAGGATTAAGGACAGGGAATTGGATTTAATTCTTGTTGAACGTACCCAAAAGAAAATATTGTATCAAAATCAATGGGTATTTGAACTAGGGGATAAAAATAGCCCTCCCTTGGCATAACTTTCTAGACCCGATTTTCAACCTAGTACTATTTCTCGAATTATGAACTGGAGTTATAGTTGAACAAACTCCTGAGGTGGTTGATTTTGTGAACACCCAAAGGCTAGACCAAAGGGGAGCCACAAATTGTTAATTTGTGTCCACTGACATAAAGCACAGATAGGATTGGGTAAATACACATCCTTGATGGTTATGGAGACCAGGGCCTTCCCTCTGATGAAGAGAAGCCACCACAGACCGGACATATTCCATCTTGAACTTTTATACCTTCACAAAACATCTGGGAGCCTTGAGGTGCACAATTGTCTAGACCCCTTCCTTCTTCTGAACAGTAAACAGGTTGGAGTAAAACCTCCAAAACCTCTCTGGGCCAGGGACTAGTGTTATGAAGAAGCAGGTCCAGCACAGCCCCAAAAAGGTCTTGTAGACGAGGTAGGGAGAGATGAAGATTGGAAGGAAAGGACTTGTCTAGTGGATAGGAATAAAACTCTCTTTGAAGCTGACAATATCAGTTTGCGAAAACCAATTATTGGAAAGCAGTAAATCCAGTGGTCTGCAAACCAATTAAGATGACCCCCCAGCTTGATGGAAACAGGTGGGGTAATCATGGAAGGCTTGTCCTTGGGCTTATTAATCTTGTGCTGCTAGATGGACTTCATGCCACCAGAGGGAGCCTTGAAGGACCCTGAGCCCTTGTCCAATGAGCCTGGAAGCAAGAAAGCTGCTTATGCACAAGAAAGACAGTCCCTGTTTGCGCTGCGGCTCCTTGTCTTTCCTAGATTGCAGAAGAAAGGTACTTTTCCCTCATGTAAGTTTTTTGATGATGTCTTCCAGGGTGGGAACAAAGAGAGCTGCTGGAAGTGCAAATCTGCAAGGGCCTTCTTAGAAATCTAGTCCACAGACCAACACTTAAGCCAGAGGACTTGCCAGAGAACCACTGCAGAAAAAGAGAACTCATCTCATGCATACTTGAGGCCCTTGACAAGTTGGTTGGCTACCTCCACTTAGACTGAGGGGACTTTCTTCTTATTCAGACCCTGGCGTAAAAGCTTAGAAAAAGTATGTAACATAGCCAGAACCGAGTGAAGGGCCAAACCAGCAACCATAAACATAGAGCAGGTGACCAATACTAGAGATGTCCCAAACTATTCGCCGGCGAACATCGCTTGTTCGCGTTCGCCGCGGCGGGTGAACACATGCGATGTTCGGCGCCCCCTATACATCATCATTGAGCAAACTTTGACCCTGTACCTCACAGTCAGCAGACACATTCCAGCCAATCAGCATACCCTCCCCTCCCAGACCCTCCCACCTCCTACAAAAAAGCAAGGACAGCATCAATCTTAGATTCATTCTGAAGCTACAGTGTTAGTTAGAGCAGGGAGAGTGCTGCTGCTGCTGAATTAATAGGGAAATTGTTAGCTAGGCCAGTGTTCTGTGTCCACTCCTGCTGTAAGTACAGCGTCCTGACAGCACCCCCCAAAAAGCCCTTTTTAGGGCTGGTACATCAGTCTGCTTTTATTTATTTTTTTCTATATATATATATTGCAGTTGCCTGCCCGTGTGTGAGAGGCCACAGGCCCACAGACTGTACTGTGTGCACACCACTCATATCGGGTGGCACAGTACCTTGCAGATAAAAAAGTCATTTAATTTTTACCCTTTAATATAATTGCAGTTGCCTGCCAGTGTGTGTCAGGCCCACAGACTGTACTGTGCCCATTGCCCACCACTCATATAGGGTGGCACAGCACATTGCAGATAAACAATTCATTTAATTTTTCCTCTGTAATATAATTGCAGTTGCCTGCCAGTGAGTGTCAGGTCCACAGACTGTACTGTGCACACTGCCCACCACTCATATAGGGTGGCAGAGCACCTTGCAGATAAAAAATGAATTTAATTTTTTCTCTGTAATATAATTGCAGTTGCCTGCCAGTGAGTGTGAGGTCCACAGACTGTACTGTGCCCACTGCCCACCACTCATATAGGGTGGCACAGCACCTTGCAGATAAAAAAATCATTTAATTTTTTCTCTGTAATATAATTGCAGTTGCCTGCCAGTGAGTGTCAGGTCCACAGACTGTATTGTGCCCACTGCCCACCACTCATATAGGGTAGCACAGCACCTTGCAGATAAAAATTCATTTAATTTTTCCTCTGTAATATAATTGCAGTTGCCTGCCAGTGAGTGTCAGGTCCACAGACTGTACTGTGCCCACTGCCCACTGCCCACCACTCATATAGGGTGGCACAGCACCTTGCAGATAAAAAATTCATTTATTTTTTCCTCTGTAATATAAATGCAGTTGCCTGCCAGTGAGTGTCAGGTCCACAGACTGTACTGTGCCCACTGCCCACCACTCATATAGGGTGGCACAGCACCTTGCAGATAAAAAAGTCATTTCATTTTTCCTCTACTGTACTGTGCCCACTGCCCACCACTCATATAGGGTGGCACAGCCCATTGCAGATAAAAAAGCCATTTAATTTTTTCTCTGTAATATAATTGCAGTTGCCTGCCAGTGAGTGTCAGGTCCACTGATTGTACTGTGCCCACTGCCCACCACTCATATAGGGTGGCAGAGCACCTTGCAGATAAAAAAATCATTTATTTTTTCCTCTGTAATATAACTGCAGTTGTCTGCCAGTGAGTGTCAGGTCCACAGACTGTACTGTGCCCACTGCCCACCACTCATATAGCGTGGCAGAGTACATTGCACGGCATATAGGGTGGCACAGCACCTTGTAGATAAAAAAAGTAATTACATTTTTCCTCTACTGTACTGTGCCCACTGCCCACCACTCATATAGGGTGGCACAGCACCTTGCAGATAAAAAAAGTCATTTAATTTTTCCTCTGTAATATGATTGCAGCTGTCTGCCAGTGAGTGTCAGGTCCACAGACTGTACTGTGCCCACTGCCCACCACTCATATAGCGTGGCAGAGTACATTGCACGGCACACGCGCAGTGCCCCTGATTGGAAGTAAGAGCACCGACCAACCATCTTTTTCCATCTCCCGGTTCCTAAAATCTATTCCATACACCGGCCCCTGATAGGGGACGTAACAGGGATTAAACTGATAAGAATAGTACTACTTAACACACCACTCACATAGGATGGCACAGTAGATTGCATGGTGCATGCGCAGTGCCCCAAATTGGAAGTAAGAGGACCGACCAACCATCTTTTTCCATCTCCCGGTTCCTAAAATCTATTCCATCCACCGGCCCCTGATAGGGGACAAAACAGGGATTAAACTGGTAAGAACAGATTTTTTTAATTTAAAAAAAGAGGACAGCCTCTGCAGAGCTGGGTATTTTTTGGCCGCGTTACTGAGTGCATATGCACAATGGCTGTAGGCTCATGCGTCCTTTTGCGGAGGTGACAAACCTAGTCCGTCAAACCCAAGGCAACATCATCGACCTCATCCCATATGCGTTTTTTCTGGAGCGTGCCCTGCGAAGAGTGCTGGATCAGGCCGTAGATGAGCATGAAGAGGAAGAGTTGTGGTCACCATCACCACCAGAAGCAGCCTTGTCGTCGTCGATTGCTGGACCTGCGGTAACGCAGAGAGAGGAGTCTGAAGAAGAGGAGTCAGAGGAGGAAGGTGGCTTTGAGGAGGTGGAAGACCAACCACCAACCACAGCAGGCGTCCCAGGGGGCTTGTTGTCACTTTTCGGGGACCCTTGGTGTTGTACGTGGCTGGGTGGAGGAAGAGACCTTCAATGACATCAGTGAGGACAAGGAACGGGACATGGCTAGCTTGGTATCCAACCTTGTGCAAATTGGGAGTTTGCTGCTGTGCAAATGGACTGTTTGCGGTTGTTTGCGGTGCGTTAAACGGGGAGTTTGGTCTGTCAGACTTTGGTCTGTCACTGTGAAGCGGGCGTAACCCTTACACTACCTGATCGATACAACATCATACCTATTCGTATACACACACTGGATGTTTTAAAGCATGTTATTCCAAACAATTTAGGAATGTTAGGTGATTTATGCCCTTTATGGATTAAAACCAGACTCTGCGTCAACTACGTAATTTTCCATGGGAGTTTTGCCATGGATCCCCCTCCGGCATGCCACAGTCCAGGTGTTAGTCCCCTTGAAACAACTTTTCCATCACTATTGTGGCCAGAAAGAGTCCCTGTGGGTTTTAAAATTCGCGTGCCTATTGAAGTCTATGGCTGTTTGCCCGGTTTGCGGAAGTTCGCGTTCGCCGTTTGCGAACGGAAAATTTTATGTTCGCGACATCTCTAACCAATACCACCTCCCTGTCCATGGGAAAGTTGAAGGAGGGAGAGTCTTTCGCCTGGATCATGGTTGCTGTCCTTGTAAATAATTTTATAAAAATAGACAGAATAAGGAAAGACCTTAGCAGAACATGACAGCTTGTGAATACCAAAGGGGACAGCCATCTCCTCGGCATCCCCAGAAGTATCCTCAATTTTTAGGGTTTCCCACACAGAGGTAATACATGCAGTCACCAGTGCCTTTTCTTGCACAGAAATATTGGCAGAAGAACTGTCCTCGCTATCAATGGGATTAGGGGCCTCATCCTCTGGGTCTGCAGAAACCGGGACCCACAGTGGCAGAGACAGTCTCCATTGCAGAATCATCTGAGAAGGAAGGACTGGGCAGGTAACGCTTTTACTTGTCCAAGTGATACCTCCCCCCAGAACACCAATGAATCAAGAACCACCGACAGCTTGACCAAAGAAATAGAAGGACCAGAGGTCCCTGTCCCCGCCATGAAGGGGTCTGCAGGAGATGAATCCAGGCCTTTTTTAAAGCAATCTACTGAGCTGGCCAGAACCACCTCTGAAGAGTCTAAACTTTAAAGGGCGGGGAGGCTTGGCATTTTGGGAAGCAGCTACTCAGCAATAGTAGCAAAATGTATTCATAAAATAAGCAAAGTAATAAAAATAAAAATCAAAAGCATCCTGGCTCCCCCACACACACCCAAATGCAAACACATGTATAGGCCTGTATTTGTAAACATAAATTTCCCCACTGTAAACACTGGAGTGAGTGCAAAAATTCTAGAGCCATAATTCACTGTTACCTCTAAATTGATAACACGTAAAGGCTTTTAAAGGTTTGCCTATGGCCAATTTTGATACTGTAAGTGTAGGGTCCTCTAGTGTGCTAGAATAGGTAGTGTTAGTTTTTTGTTAGTACAGTAGGACCTTGAAATGAGAGTAACTTGGTTTGACGAGACTAGCAAATTTTTTTAATACATTTTGACTTGATAAACAAGTGATGTCTTGATATACAATTAGCTCCATATCACAATTGAGTACAAAAGAGAAGAGAGGAGCCTCTAAGTGTAGCAATATGGTTACATTTAATAAAGGTGCAACAATTAGCAACTCACACGGTTGATGATTAAAACAGGAACATCTATGTCCTCTGCACTGCCATCGATGTCATCCCTTCCACACTGCACTCCATGAACTCTTCAAGCCTCGCTTTCAGATCGCTCTACTGCAGGGTAGTCTTGCCGGTCATGATTGCAGAATGACATCGGTGAGAGCCAGTGGTATGTGGTATGTGGGGTATGTGGACAGCCTTACCCCGGATGCCTGCATACTTAAATGTTACTCTTTAAAACACCAATCATGTTAGTTGCTAAATGTTGTACCTTCATTAAATGTAACCATATTACTATACTTAGAGACGCCTCTCTTCTCTTTTATACTCTGCTGTTCCTGCTTGATTGTGCTTCTAATATCCTTGTGAAGGCTGCCATTTGTGGATGGGCAATTTATGGTTACACAACCTGGTCACATTACTATAATCCTATTATATGGACTATAAACGGAAGGTGTTTTGAATAAATGGTTGTGGAACGAATCATCTGAGTTTCCATTATTTCTTTTGTCGAAATTCGCTTTGATATACGAGTGCTTTGGATTACAAGCATGTTTCTGGAACAAATTATGCTCACAATCCAATGTTTTGCTGTATGGGAAAAATGTTTTTGCTTGGCTGGCAGCCAAGCCTGTGTTTAATCTGGGTCGGGTGAGGGATCCAAGGAGGCCTGGTATGACTCATAAAGCAGCATCTAAAATACCCTCCCCTATTTCTGCAACTTGCTAAAAACTTCCAGAAGAATGGGAGGAGAGGTTAGGAGGAGGTGCCTGGAGTATTAATGAGTGCCCTGACCAATCCCCAACAGATCAAATACTCAGGGTCAGCCCAGCTGGGCAGGAGAGTTCAGGTAGAAGTTGGAGTGCTAGGAGGCTATCGGTGGCCCTTTAGGGAGCCCTTGAGGGAGCTCTGGAGGGATCCTGTCCATTGGCACAGGAGCAGGTGTGAGGACAGCAGAAGCCATAGAGCACGTCTGGAAGATCTCCAGAGAGAAGACAACCAGGTGGGGTGATGAGTATTACAGTTGGGGAGGACTGAGAGGCAACCTGAGACTTCTGGCTGAGAGCAGTCTAAGATGGATGCAGAGTCAGTCTTGGAGGACTGTGGAAGCTTAGCCAGGAGGGCTAGAGAAAGGGGCAGGCTGGCAATGCCTGAAGAAGTGGTGCTGGGATCAGTAGCCACAGAAGGACAGCTGGGCACTAGGACTTTGCTACACTACCAAGAGGCCTGTAAAGGGCATTTGATACCAATCTGACTGAGCCCTATTGTCAGATCACCTAACAGTATACCAACTGGTCCTGGGAGTTGTAGTACTTCAAGCAAGTGTTGTGGAAGCTGAGGAGTGTGTAAATAGTCTGTACAGAAGAAGTTATGCTAAAGTCAAGTGGGCATCCCATAATACCGTTAACCCCTTCCAAGTTCAATACCCCTAATAAAATACAAAAACAAAGCTGCAAGGACTGTTCCTTGACTCCAGAGTGCTGAAGAAAATACTGTGTGCCTGGCTGTGCCAGGTGGGAGATACCTTATTCACCAACGGCTCCTGTGGGGGTAGCGCTACATAAGCTTTTGCAATTTCATACATGCATGCAATTTTTAGGCTTTTATTAGGCTTTACTGAAAAAATATTGTGTTTGAGATTATTTTTCATTAGAAATATAAGTTTGCAACAATTTTTTTCAGGGCCTCTACTTTCAGAAAATATAAAATTGCTTGGGGATTTAAAATAAGGATTTGGCTGCTCAAAGACCAGGGCCTATTTTGCGATTCGGCACTGCGTGATTTTAACAGACAATTGTGCGGTCGTGGGACGCTGTACCCAAATGAAATTGACGTCCTTTTTTTCCCACAAACAGAGCTTTCTTTTGGGGGTATTTGATCACCTGTGCGATTTTTACTTTTTGCGCTATAAACAAAAAAAGAACGACAATTTTGAAAAAATAACAATATTTTTCAAATGTTTTTATATGAAATTCCCCCCCAAAAAATTGTAAAAATCAAATTTTTTTAACATTTTAGGCCAATTTGTTTTCTGCTACATATGTTTGGTAAAAAAAATCGCAATAAGCGTATTTTGATTGGTTTGCGCAAAAGTTATTGCGCTTACTAACAAAGGGAAAGATTTTTGTCATTTTTATTATTTTTTTTAACGAGTAATGGCGGCGATCTGCGATTTTTTTTGCGGGACTGCGACATTGCGGCGGACAGATCGGACCCTTGACTGACATTTTTGACACTTTTGGGGGTACCAGTGATATTACTACAGTAATCAGTGCTATACATATGCACTGTTACTGTAAAAATGATACTGGCAGGGAAGAGGTTAACTTTATTAGAGAGCAAGGGGTTAAGTGTGTCCCTAGGGGCGTGCTTCTAACTGTAAAGGGGCATGGCTTTTGATGTAACCACAGAGACATACGATCCGACATAGCAGGATCGTATGATCTCTGCTGTTACATCAGGGAGAATGACAGGCGGCTTTGTTTACATTAGCCGCCTGCCTTTCTCCCTCTCTAGCAGGAGATCGCGAGTGACCGGCGGACATCCGACCCGCCGGTCACACGCACGGCGATGCCCGTGAATGAGCGGTGGTGGGAGCGTGACTCCGGCGGCGCGCTCACCCCCCATTGGCTCGCAGGCGAGGGGCGTACCCATACGTCTCTTTGCCTGCACGGGACTGACCGCCACAGTATATGTACTAGCGGCGGTCGGCAAGTGGTTAACATATGTGTGAAATATGTAAAAATTGATTTGGTAAGAAATGGGTTAAAGAGGAAATTTATCCCCCTTTTTTGCTGGGTTGTCCTTCATAAACATACTCACAAGCCCAGTGAATCCAGCACTGCTCTGCAGTAATCTGTGGTTTTGCTGCTGCAAACCCACACCACCATCTTCCTCTTTTCCAAAAGAGGAAGGTCCCTGATGATGTACATGCACCTTGGCATGCTGCAAGAACCGGAAAAAGACAGCAGGCCCTGGTGACTTGCCATGGCACATGCACTGTAAATTACCCTAAGCCCTCGTGGGATATATGATGTGAACAGGAGGCTGCGGGCAGCAAGGGGACATAATTCTTGCCTGGATGGGGCACGACGTGTGCAAGGTTTTTTTTTTTTTAAAAGTATTAAGAAAAATAAATTGAAGCAGAATGATGTAAAAGGAGGAGGGCAGGAGTAAATTTATGGAAAGTGGGTGAGGAGGGTAAAGGTCCACTTTAAAAAGCCAATTTTGATTTGAACAGCATACTTCATTACTTTACCATAGCATAGTGCACTAAAAGGTGTGGTGTAATCAGTAACACCTTGATGTAAAATACATTTACCAGCCACTTTATTAGGTACACCTTGCTATTCCCTGGTTTGAACCCCCTTTTGCCTTCAGAACTGCCTTAATTCTTCATGACATAGATTCAACAATGTGTTAGAAACATTCCTCAGAGATTTTGGTCCATATTGACATAATAGAAACAAGCAGTTGCTGCAGATTTGTTGGCTGAACATCCATTAAGCGAATCTCCCTTTCTACCACATCCCAAAGGTGCTCTATACGGATGGGCTGAACACCCCCCTGTTTGTTTCACACCGGGACTTCTCAAACAGGGAAAAAGTTCCTAGCAAACATGCAAACTCCAGTAAAGAACCCTTTTCGTGTGGGAGCTGGGAGGAGACTGTTTTTTTTTTTCCGTGCAGGGTGCAGCTTTTTTGCTACCCCCCTGCAAGGTGCCACCCTAGGCCTGGGCCTTGTCGGCCTAGGCCAAGATAGAGCACTGGTCTCACCCCTTGCTTATATAAGAACTGTCAAAGAGCAGAGCAGGCAGACAGCCAAGAGGCAAAAGCGGTTTTTTATTTTTTCTATTTTTTGGGTTCAACGGGCATCGTGATTGACAATGGATTTACATCAAGGGACACTATTTTTTTATTTTTTAATAAAGGACTTTTAATAGAAAACTGTTTCCTGTGGTTATTACTTTTTGACAGTTTTTGGTGAATGGGTAGGGGTACTATGTACCCGATATCCATTCACATAGTGGGGAGCCAGGATATGGGGGCCCCCTTGTTAAAGGGGGCTTCCACATTCTGATAAGCCCCCCACCTGCAGACCCTGACAACCACATCCCAGGATTGTCGGGAAGAGGCCCTTGTCCCCATGGGAACAAGGTGCTTTGGGGGGCACCCTTCCCAGATTGAGGGCAAGTAGCCTGGTATAGTTCAGGAATTGGGTACTCACTCATCCCCCCTTTCCTGGCGTGCCTGGCTGCATGCTCAGATAAGGGTCTGAGATGAAATTTGGGGGGGGGGGGGGCACGCCATTTTTTGTTTCTACATTTTGGCGTGGAGTTCCCCAAAAAAACCTTACCAGACCCAAGGGCCTGGTATGGATTTTTAGGGGGAACCCCCAAGCTATTTTGTCTTATTTCTGTCATGGGGTTCCCCTTAAAAGCCATACCAGACCCAAAGAGTCCCCCCAAGCAGTTTTTCCCCTAATTTTTTAAATTTACATATATTTTTTACAATTATTGTTTTAAATTCAGCTCTCAGCAGGGAAGCTTTAAAAGAGAAGTATGAGGTTTGTTTTTTTTTCCCCCATTTATACTTACCTAGGTGGATGCATCATTGGTCCAATGCTGCATCTCTCCCCCCAGCGCCTCTGCACTGAGAACCGAGCAATCGAACACCACCAATTGCTCGGTTCTGACAGTTCTCTGAGCAGAGAGCTGCTGACTCTCAATCAGCAGCTCTCTGCTCTGTCCCTCCTTGCTCATGGGAGCGCTGAGCTGTAGAGGAGCGGGGAGCGGTTGGCTCAGGCTCTCAACGGCTCGCTGAGATGCTGAGCCGGGTGTCAGTCCAGGCACCTGGAGGATCCCAACTAAGTGGTCGCGATGATGCGGTGCCTGGACCAACATCTGTGACGTCAGCAGAGAGTGGACTTTAGCCCGCTCTCTGCTGAAAAGGGGTCACAGGAGTGCAGAACAAACTGCGTTACTATGATCCATAGGAGATAAACGGCCAAACGAGCCTTGACTGTACATATCCTTTAACGACCTATTGACTGTGCGCTCGGCAGGCAAACATCCCACTAAGTGCCCAGAAAGTTCAGGCGTTAGGCGAGGACCTGAATGGGCAATGTTTAGGCTAAACTTATGCTCGGCCCAAACCGTTTGCCCATCCCAAGTAGTGCCTGAACACTGTAACCCCTCTCAGTTACTCTTGCTTGGCTCAGGAACGGGCCCTGCTGTTAAAAATTAGAAAAAAAAATTGAAATTACATGCACCTGTCAAACAGGTGCAGAAAAATTGGGCCTTGAGTGCTGTTAAAGCCTGAACACTGAAATGTAAACAAATCCGCGCTTAGGATAATTCTAGATTCCTGGTATTTAATATTGGCTGCAGCCCACCTTTATACTATATTACTAAGAATATAGTGAGAATGAAGAGAAAGGAGGGGGAAGGTGTATGGCGCTGCCAAAAACTGCTGATGTTTCTATATGTCCAAAATTTAGGCGTTATAGATACATACAATATAAATCACCACTATGAATAAAGTGTCCAGTGCATCCTATGTGTCTTCCTATTGAATGTGCAATACTAAAAGATAATACAAATAAATAATAAATATTTGTGCTGAAAAGTGGATATAGAATAAGTGAGAATTGGTATGATGAGAAAATTAGATGAAATGTATGAATTAAAAAATAGATAAAGGGGTGAATTGTACAGAATAAAAATAAATATATAAAAAATAAAAAATATATAAAAAATATAAAAATGGATCCACTTAAAGTATGACTTAAATAAGGTGCACAATAGGTAGATAAATATTATAGCAGCAATGATACAAGAATAAATAAGTCCGTTACACCTAAGAAAGAACAAATAGTCCCACAATGCAAGAAAATTCCTAAAAAACTTGGCAAAAAAAGGTGACTTGAGTGCAGGTGTTCTGATGAAATATTAAAGGTGCTCAGGTATATGGTGACCGTTCAGTGCTCCCCGCACCCCTTGGACCGCACTCACCAGAACTATGTACCCCTGCAGGGGTATCAGGCCTTGTCTATAATCCTGGATCTCCTCCACTGACCATCAAAGTGGTTGGGTGGTCCGATTATCTACCCGAATCTTGTGAACCAGGTTCCTTGATGTTAGGGTCCGAAGGTGTATCGATATATGGGGGAAGAAGGCTCACATAGAGTAGTACTGCTAAGTTTTAAAATACTTTATTGTATATAAAAATTAGGTACTCACAAAGGGAATAGAGGGTAATGGCATAGAAAGCAATAATAGCGCACTTCCGGGACGCCGTGCGTTCCACAGGGCGGATGTGCGTTCCACTTAGGCGGATGTGACGCGATGACGCTCTACGTACGTTTCGTCGTGATGACGTCTTCAGGAGTAGCGTCATCACGCCATCTCCGCCTATTTATACCAGCATGGTAAACAAGGCTCGATGCGTGCTCCAATCGGAATGCCGGGCAAGACATCCAATAGAAAAAAGAGAGAGGACGCACGCTGTTGCCGGGTAGAACTATATATTTTGGAACTTAGGGAATTTGCATACTGGCAGCTGCGTACTTAAGAGATGGACATATCTGACCTCAAAAGTCCGTGGTATGCCTCATTTAAAAAAAAGGAGAAAAGGAAAACCGGAGAGCCAAAAATTGGACTTTAGGAGGGTCAGGTCCTACTCTGTTGCCGTTGATACAATAACAGTGTAAAATTCTATACTTAGATATCGGGTCTGTTTACCATCTAGTGTACAGCATATTACATAAAATACATACGTTAACATTAAACTGATAGTAAAATAAATCCTAAATATAAATAATCTTACGACCAATCCCAGACTTAACCCTTTCATAAAAAGCTTTAAATAATTTAATAGGTGACCTAGAATTATGATAGTAATGAAAGATAAAATAATATTGGTGATAAAATTGGTGATTAAAAACGTGATGGTGATAATGAATTAATATTAGTGACGGGGATTCAGAAAAATAGCAATGAACTAAATATGATAAATATTCTTTTTGGTCACTATGTAAAATATTTTAATAGATGGCCTAAGTTCATGGTGATAATAATAAATAAATGAAAATAAATAGATTAGTGGCTAAAAAAAGTGAAAATAGATAGATTGGTGGCTAAAAAACGTGATCATGTAATTAATTAATATTAGTGATAGTGAATACATACAAAATGGAGGTGAAATAAAATATGGTGTATACTCTTTCTAATCCGTAATAAAGGAAAAAATATATATTGTGAGAGCTATGGTTCGTAATCATTTGCTAGGTATACATTATAGGGCTAAAAAATATATATAGCACTAATGTTATATATTCAAACATGATAGGTCTGATAACTTAATATAGGTGACTCTAATCAGTGTGGAGTCAAAGAGAACAACATATAGATGCGGGCCGCATTAAGATACAAAAAGTGCAGGTAACAGAATACTTAGTGTCTGGTCAGTGGGGGTAAAAACATCAACCCAATTAAAAGGAACCTAAATGCAGAGAATAGGAAGAATATATAAAGGAAACATAGATGGGAAAATTCTTTGACTATCTTTCCGAAAAAATTATTGAATGAGGGTGGAGAAACAACAACCTGTATGACCCGTGGGTCTGTAATTAATCCTTATAGACATATGATCAAACTTTGACGGGTGATCCCATGGTGATAACCAGAGGAAGAGAATTAAATATCTCATAGGATTAAACCTGTTGTTTTAGACTTAAAATATCTAAAATATAAATATACTGTATGTTAAAAATTAGAAATAAAACAGTTCAAATCAATATCCAGGTTAAGTCCTTTGGGCTGAAGTGAATCGAGTAAAAATATCCACTTAGTTTCATTTTGGGAGATTTTCTTCCTCTTATTTTCACCTCTCCAGTGTCCCTGGATTGAATCTATACCATAAAAGACTAGCCCTTCAGGGTTTTTATGATGAACTTCAAGGTAATGCCTGGAGAGGCTGTGTTTCGGGAAGCCGTTTTTGATATTGGTTATATGTTCTCTAATTCTGACATGAAGAGGTCTGGTAGTGCGTCCTACATATTGCAGATTGCAAGTGCATTCGACAATATAGGTGACATGCGTAGTGTTACATGTGATCAAGTTATTGATCTTAAATCTTTTGTGATTTGCTTTTGATTTGAAGTCCATTATTTTTCTTGGCTGGGTAGGATTATTCTTACAGGCTACACACTTCCTGCATCTAATAAACCCCCTCATGTCAGGAAAAATTTTTATATTTTTAGGAGGGTCAATCACATTTTTGACTAATCGATTTCTCAGGGTAGGTGCTCTACGGTAGATGAATTTCGGTTTTTCTGGAAGTATCTTGGCAAGTGTTTTATCACTTTTCAGCACTGGCCAATATCTTCTAAATATTCTTTCTACCTCCTTGTATTGTCTATGGTATCCTGAAATGAAAGCCCCTTCAAATGATCCCTTATTTTCCTTTAGTCTGGTTTCCAATAGGCTTTCCCTATTCATATTCCTAACTTCTTCCCTGGTTTTTTCTAAAAGATCCTTTTGATACCCTTTTTCCTCAAATCTTTGCATTAAAACAGAGGTTTGTTGATCATAGTCTTCTACTTTCCCACAGTTTCTCCTCATCCGCATGAATTGGCCTTTCGGAATGTTATTTTTCCATTTCGGATGATGACAGCTGGTTTTCGGAATGTAACCATTCTTATCGGTTGTCTTGAAAAAAGTCCTTGTTTGTAAACGATTCTCTTCTTTAAATATTTGTAGGTCAAGGTAGTCAATTTTCTGCAGGTTCCAATGTCCAGTGAAGGTCAGTCCGTATGGGTTGGAATTGATTTCTTCTAGAAATTCTTGTAAGGACTCACTTGTCCCCTCCCAAATCATTATAATGTCGTCTATGTATCTTTTATAAAATTTAATTTCCGGTAAGTTTTGATTATAAATATGCTGTTCCTCCCACATGTTCATAAAAACATTTGCTACACTGGGGGCATATCTTGCCCCCATGGCCACGCCTTTTGTTTGTACATAAAAGGATTTATTGTACCAGAAGTAATTACTTTCCATGGCTAATTTAAGGCCTTCAAGTATGTACTGTATCTGAGTTCTTTTTAAGCTGTTATCCTCATAAAGTGCTTTTTTTATTGCACTAAGCCCATCCTTTTGTTTGATGCTGGTATACAACGAGTTGGCATCAATTGTAACCAAAAACTGAGATTCATCTGTATTCAAACTCTTAATTTCTTTGAGTAATTGGGTACTATCCTTCAAATAGGACCTTCCTTTGGATACCAAAGGTTGAAGGAACTTATCTAAATATTCACCCAGACGAGAAAACAAAGAATCGACCCCACTAACTATGGGCCTCCCAGGTGGTTTTTCCAAACGTTTATGGATTTTAGGAATGTGGTATATTACAGGAGTTTTGGAGGATGCCGGAATTAAATATTTGGCTTCCTTTTCTGTTAAAATGCCAATATCTTTACCCTTCTGTACATATTCTTTGAGTTTCTTAGTGTATTCACTTTTTGGATCCTTTTTTAATTTCTTATAGGTATCTGGCACTTTCAAAAGGTTTTCCATTTCATCTTCATAATCTCTCTTACTTAAAATGACAAGTCCTCCTCCCTTGTCAGCTGGTCTAATAACCACTTCCTTATTTTTTTCTAAATTCCGTATGGCTTTCCAAATCCGTTTGCTGTCTTTACCATGAATCTTTAATTTTTTGATATCTTCCTCCACCATTATTTTAAAAGCTTTAATACAGTCATTGTTTGGTACCTTGGGGTTAAAAATTGAATTGTTCCTTAAAACCGTATGCTTAAAACGTGTGGATATGGGATTTGTATATTCGCCTTTAATTTGAAAGAATTTCTTAATGTTCAATTTCCGGATGAATTTTTGAAGATCTATATAAGTTTCAAATTTATCTATATCTTTTGAAGGTGCGAATTTAAGTCCCAAATCCAAAATTGCCATCTCCTCTTTGCTAAAAACTTGATTGCTAAGGTTAAAAATGCCCTTTCCTAAAACTCCCTTCTTCGCTTTCTTCCTGCCCCCTCGTTTGCCTCTTGCCCGTTGCCTCTTGCCCCATATCCGTTCCAGTGGTTCCAGTTCTGTTGCTGGTAAGGTGCGTAATTCCTCCATTCTTCTCTCTGTGGGGATGTGTGATCCCTCCTGGGTCCTTGTCTCCCCCCACGATTGTTCATATGATCTGGAAATCTTCCTCGGTAGTTGTATCCTTGAGGGCCCTTCCCTCCTGGTCTTCTGTACTGATTTGTCCAATTCTGTTGTCTTGGGGGCCTCCCAAAGTGGTTGGTCTGAAAAAAATCCCTTCCCTGCTGATTGTAGCCACCTCTTCTTTCATCTCTAGGAGTGTACATTCTTTCATCTCTCAGAGGGGAAAACCTATTATGTATAGGAATCCTATAACCTGGTGAGGGAAATCTGGGTTCTTGCATCACTCTGCGTCTCTGTTGTATGGGAGTTCTATATCCAGGTGATGTAAATCTCAAATCCTGAGTTGTTCTTTCCTCATTATTGCCTGCACTTCTAAATCTAACATCTCTGTATTGTCCAGTGTTCCTAGGGGTCTGGGGTTCTTCTTCCCTAGTTCTTCTGTCAAAATTGACACTCCGAGGGGTCCTTTGAGTGGGGGTGTCTGGATACACGTCCTGATCTTCTATTTCCGGTGTGGTTTCCCTAGAATCTGCTACTAAGGTTGTTTCCTGTAGTTCCATAGGTTCTTCTCCCATAGTGGTTTGCCAGTTATAGATTTTGTTATTTTTATAATCCAATGTATCCCTACTGTATTTCTTCTGTTTTTTAGTTTGTATTTCTAAGTCATATTTGGTGATGCTTTCTTGAATTTCCTTTTCTTTATCCTTATACTCATTGGTTAGTGAAAAGGGTGTTAGGGACTCTTTTAATTGTTTAATCAGTTTCTCTACTTCCGTGAGTTTATGTTTCCTCCTAGTAATGATTGTTTCTAGGAGTTCTGATTCACATCTATTGAAAAAAATGAACCAACTATCCATTAGGGTTTTGTCATTAAGTCCATCATTGGGATGTACATCCCAGCGTAACCTTCTGGGTGTGATCTTCTCTTTTAAGTACATCTCCAGGGTGGTGATATCCCACCACACCCTGACTTGCTTCTCAAGTGCATGCTTAAGTTGCCTAAAAAGGCTGTTGACATCATAATTGGTAGACACCCTTTCACTACTAAAAATCTGTTCAATATCAACTTTCCTGGTGGTGGTGAAACTAAAAATATCCATAGCTGCAGATGTAAACACCCAGGGGTGGAGAAGATGAAATGTAAACAAATCCGCGCTTAGGATAATTCTAGATTCCTGGTATTTAATATTGGCTGCAGCCCACCTTTATACTATATTACTAAGAATATAGTGAGAATGAAGAGAAAGGAGGGGGAAGGTGTATGGCGCTGCCAAAAACTGCTGATGTTTCTATATGTCCAAAATTTAGGCGTTATAGATACATACAATATAAATCACCACTATGAATAAAGTGTCCAGTGCATCCTATGTGTCTTCCTATTGAATGTGCAATACTAAAAGATAATACAAATAAATAATAAATATTTGTGCTGAAAAGTGGATATAGAATAAGTGAGAATTGGTATGATGAGAAAATTAGATGAAATGTATGAATTAAAAAATAGATAAAGGGGTGAATTGTACAGAATAAAAATAAATATATAAAAAATAAAAAATATATAAAAAATATAAAAATGGATCCACTTAAAGTATGACTTAAATAAGGTGCACAATAGGTAGATAAATATTATAGCAGCAATGATACAAGAATAAATAAGTCCGTTACACCTAAGAAAGAACAAATAGTCCCACAATGCAAGAAAATTCCTAAAAAACTTGGCAAAAAAAGGTGACTTGAGTGCAGGTGTTCTGATGAAATATTAAAGGTGCTCAGGTATATGGTGACCGTTCAGTGCTCCCCGCACCCCTTGGACCGCACTCACCAGAACTATGTACCCCTGCAGGGGTATCAGGCCTTGTCTATAATCCTGGATCTCCTCCACTGACCATCAAAGTGGTTGGGTGGTCCGATTATCTACCCGAATCTTGTGAACCAGGTTCCTTGATGTTAGGGTCCGAAGGTGTATCGATATATGGGGGAAGAAGGCTCACATAGAGTAGTACTGCTAAGTTTTAAAATACTTTATTGTATATAAAAATTAGGTACTCACAAAGGGAATAGAGGGTAATGGCATAGAAAGCAATAATAGCGCACTTCCGGGACGCCGTGCGTTCCACAGGGCGGATGTGCGTTCCACTTAGGCGGATGTGACGCGATGACGCTCTACGTACGTTTCGTCGTGATGACGTCTTCAGGAGTAGCGTCATCACGCCATCTCCGCCTATTTATACCAGCATGGTAAACAAGGCTCGATGCGTGCTCCAATCGGAATGCCGGGCAAGACATCCAATAGAAAAAAGAGAGAGGACGCACGCTGTTGCCGGGTAGAACTATATATTTTGGAACTTAGGGAATTTGCATACTGGCAGCTGCGTACTTAAGAGATGGACATATCTGACCTCAAAAGTCCGTGGTATGCCTCATTTAAAAAAAAGGAGAAAAGGAAAACCGGAGAGCCAAAAATTGGACTTTAGGAGGGTCAGGTCCTACTCTGTTGCCGTTGATACAATAACAGTGTAAAATTCTATACTTAGATATCGGGTCTGTTTACCATCTAGTGTACAGCATATTACATAAAATACATACGTTAACATTAAACTGATAGTAAAATAAATCCTAAATATAAATAATCTTACGACCAATCCCAGACTTAACCCTTTCATAAAAAGCTTTAAATAATTTAATAGGTGACCTAGAATTATGATAGTAATGAAAGATAAAATAATATTGGTGATAAAATTGGTGATTAAAAACGTGATGGTGATAATGAATTAATATTAGTGACGGGGATTCAGAAAAATAGCAATGAACTAAATATGATAAATATTCTTTTTGGTCACTATGTAAAATATTTTAATAGATGGCCTAAGTTCATGGTGATAATAATAAATAAATGAAAATAAATAGATTAGTGGCTAAAAAAAGTGAAAATAGATAGATTGGTGGCTAAAAAACGTGATCATGTAATTAATTAATATTAGTGATAGTGAATACATACAAAATGGAGGTGAAATAAAATATGGTGTATACTCTTTCTAATCCGTAATAAAGGAAAAAATATATATTGTGAGAGCTATGGTTCGTAATCACAGCCTCTCCAGGCATTACCTTGAAGTTCATCATAAAAACCCTGAAGGGCTAGTCTTTTATGGTATAGATTCAATCCAGGGACACTGGAGAGGTGAAAATAAGAGGAAGAAAATCTCCCAAAATGAAACTAAGTGGATATTTTTACTCGATTCACTTCAGCCCAAAGGACTTAACCTGGATATTGATTTGAACTGTTTTATTTCTAATTTTTAACATACAGTATATTTATATTTTAGATATTTTAAGTCTAAAACAACAGGTTTAATCCTATGAGATATTTAATTCTCTTCCTCTGGTTATCACCATGGGATCACCCGTCAAAGTTTGATCATATGTCTATAAGGATTAATTACAGACCCACGGGTCATACAGGTTGTTGTTTCTCCACCCTCATTCAATAATTTTTTCGGAAAGATAGTCAAAGAATTTTCCCATCTATGTTTCCTTTATATATTCTTCCTATTCTCTGCATTTAGGTTCCTTTTAATTGGGTTGATGTTTTTACCCCCACTGACCAGACACTAAGTATTCTGTTACCTGCACTTTTTGTATCTTAATGCGGCCCGCATCTATATGTTGTTCTCTTTGACTCCACACTGATTAGAGTCACCTATATTAAGTTATCAGACCTATCATGTTTGAATATATAACATTAGTGCTATATATATTTTTTAGCCCTATAATGTATACCTAGCAAATGATTACGAACCATAGCTCTCACAATATATATTTTTTCCTTTATTACGGATTAGAAAGAGTATACACCATATTTTATTTCACCTCCATTTTGTATGTATTCACTATCACTAATATTAATTAATTACATGATCACGTTTTTTAGCCACCAATCTATCTATTTTCACTTTTTTTAGCCACTAATCTATTTATTTTCATTTATTTATTATTATCACCATGAACTTAGGCCATCTATTAAAATATTTTACATAGTGACCAAAAAGAATATTTATCATATTTAGTTCATTGCTATTTTTCTGAATCCCCGTCACTAATATTAATTCATTATCACCATCACGTTTTTAATCACCAATTTTATCACCAATATTATTTTATCTTTCATTACTATCATAATTCTAGGTCACCTATTAAATTATTTAAAGCTTTTTATGAAAGGGTTAAGTCTGGGATTGGTCGTAAGATTATTTATATTTAGGATTTATTTTACTATCAGTTTAATGTTAACGTATGTATTTTATGTAATATGCTGTACACTAGATGGTAAACAGACCCGATATCTAAGTATAGAATTTTACACTGTTATTGTATCAACGGCAACAGAGTAGGACCTGACCCTCCTAAAGTCCAATTTTTGGCTCTCCGGTTTTCCTTTTCTCCTTTTTTTTAAATGAGGCATACCACGGACTTTTGAGGTCAGATATGTCCATCTCTTAAGTACGCAGCTGCCAGTATGCAAATTCCCTAAGTTCCAAAATATATAGTTCTACCCGGCAACAGCGTGCGTCCTCTCTCTTTTTTCTATTGGATGTCTTGCCCGGCATTCCGATTGGAGCACGCATCGAGCCTTGTTTACCATGCTGGTATAAATAGGCGGAGATGGCGTGATGACGCTACTCCTGAAGACGTCATCACGACGAAACGTACGTAGAGCGTCATCGCGTCACATCCGCCTAAGTGGAACGCACATCCGCCCTGTGGAACGCACGGCGTCCCGGAAGTGCGCTATTATTGCTTTCTATGCCATTACCCTCTATTCCCTTTGTGAGTACCTAATTTTTATATACAATAAAGTATTTTAAAACTTAGCAGTACTACTCTATGTGAGCCTTCTTCCCCCATATATCGATACACCTTCGGACCCTAACATCAAGGAACCTGGTTCACAAGATTCGGGTAGATAATCGGACCACCCAACCACTTTGATGGTCAGTGGAGGAGATCCAGGATTATAGACAAGGCCTGATACCCCTGCAGGGGTACATAGTTCTGGTGAGTGCGGTCCAAGGGGTGCGGGGAGCACTGAACGGTCACCATATACCTGAGCACCTTTAATATTTCATCAGAACACCTGCACTCAAGTCACCTTTTTTTGCCAAGTTTTTTAGGAATTTTCTTGCATTGTGGGACTATTTGTTCTTTCTTAGGTGTAACGGACTTATTTATTCTTGTATCATTGCTGCTATAATATTTATCTACCTATTGTGCACCTTATTTAAGTCATACTTTAAGTGGATCCATTTTTATATTTTTTATATATTTTTTATTTTTTATATATTTATTTTTATTCTGTACAATTCACCCCTTTATCTATTTTTTAATTCATACATTTCATCTAATTTTCTCATCATACCAATTCTCACTTATTCTATATCCACTTTTCAGCACAAATATTTATTATTTATTTGTATTATCTTTTAGTATTGCACATTCAATAGGAAGACACATAGGATGCACTGGACACTTTATTCATAGTGGTGATTTATATTGTATGTATCTATAACGCCTAAATTTTGGACATATAGAAACATCAGCAGTTTTTGGCAGCGCCATACACCTTCCCCCTCCTTTCTCTTCATTCTCACTATATTCTTAGTAATATAGTATAAAGGTGGGCTGCAGCCAATATTAAATACCAGGAATCTAGAATTATCCTAAGCGCGGATTTGTTTACATTTCATCTTCTCCACCCCTGGGTGTTTACATCTGCAGCTATGGATATTTTTAGTTTCACCACCACCAGGAAAGTTGATATTGAACAGATTTTTAGTAGTGAAAGGGTGTCTACCAATTATGATGTCAACAGCCTTTTTAGGCAACTTAAGCATGCACTTGAGAAGCAAGTCAGGGTGTGGTGGGATATCACCACCCTGGAGATGTACTTAAAAGAGAAGATCACACCCAGAAGGTTACGCTGGGATGTACATCCCAATGATGGACTTAATGACAAAACCCTAATGGATAGTTGGTTCATTTTTTTCAATAGATGTGAATCAGAACTCCTAGAAACAATCATTACTAGGAGGAAACATAAACTCACGGAAGTAGAGAAACTGATTAAACAATTAAAAGAGTCCCTAACACCCTTTTCACTAACCAATGAGTATAAGGATAAAGAAAAGGAAATTCAAGAAAGCATCACCAAATATGACTTAGAAATACAAACTAAAAAACAGAAGAAATACAGTAGGGATACATTGGATTATAAAAATAACAAAATCTATAACTGGCAAACCACTATGGGAGAAGAACCTATGGAACTACAGGAAACAACCTTAGTAGCAGATTCTAGGGAAACCACACCGGAAATAGAAGATCAGGACGTGTATCCAGACACCCCCACTCAAAGGACCCCTCGGAGTGTCAATTTTGACAGAAGAACTAGGGAAGAAGAACCCCAGACCCCTAGGAACACTGGACAATACAGAGATGTTAGATTTAGAAGTGCAGGCAATAATGAGGAAAGAACAACTCAGGATTTGAGATTTACATCACCTGGATATAGAACTCCCATACAACAGAGACGCAGAGTGATGCAAGAACCCAGATTTCCCTCACCAGGTTATAGGATTCCTATACATAATAGGTTTTCCCCTCTGAGAGATGAAAGAATGTACACTCCTAGAGATGAAAGAAGAGGTGGCTACAATCAGCAGGGAAGGGATTTTTTTCAGACCAACCACTTTGGGAGGCCCCCAAGACAACAGAATTGGACAAATCAGTACAGAAGACCAGGAGGGAAGGGCCCTCAAGGATACAACTACCGAGGAAGATTTCCAGATCATATGAACAATCGTGGGGGGAGACAAGGACCCAGGAGGGATCACACATCCCCACAGAGAGAAGAATGGAGGAATTACGCACCTTACCAGCAACAGAACTGGAACCACTGGAACGGATATGGGGCAAGAGGCAACGGGCAAGAGGCAAACGAGGGGGCAGGAAGAAAGCGAAGAAGGGAGTTTTAGGAAAGGGCATTTTTAACCTTAGCAATCAAGTTTTTAGCAAAGAGGAGATGGCAATTTTGGATTTGGGACTTAAATTCGCACCTTCAAAAGATATAGATAAATTTGAAACTTATATAGATCTTCAAAAATTCATCCGGAAATTGAACATTAAGAAATTCTTTCAAATTAAAGGCGAATATACAAATCCCATATCCACACGTTTTAAGCATACGGTTTTAAGGAACAATTCAATTTTTAACCCCAAGGTACCAAACAATGACTGTATTAAAGCTTTTAAAATAATGGTGGAGGAAGATATCAAAAAATTAAAGATTCATGGTAAAGACAGCAAACGGATTTGGAAAGCCATACGGAATTTAGAAAAAAATAAGGAAGTGGTTATTAGACCAGCTGACAAGGGAGGAGGACTTGTCATTTTAAGTAAGAGAGATTATGAAGATGAAATGGAAAACCTTTTGAAAGTGCCAGATACCTATAAGAAATTAAAAAAGGATCCAAAAAGTGAATACACTAAGAAACTCAAAGAATATGTACAGAAGGGTAAAGATATTGGCATTTTAACAGAAAAGGAAGCCAAATATTTAATTCCGGCAACCTCCAAAACTCCTGTAATATACCACATTCCTAAAATCCATAAACGTTTGGAAAAACCACCTGGGAGGCCCATAGTTAGTGGGGTCGATTCTTTGTTTTCTCGTCTGGGTGAATATTTAGATAAGTTCCTTCAACCTTTGGTATCCAAAGGAAGGTCCTATTTGAAGGATAGTACCCAATTACTCAAAGAAATTAAGAGTTTGAATACAGATGAATCTCAGTTTTTGGTTACAATTGATGCCAACTCGTTGTATACCAGCATCAAACAAAAGGATGGGCTTAGTGCAATAAAAAAAGCACTTTATGAGGATAACAGCTTAAAAAGAACTCAGATACAGTACATACTTGAAGGCCTTAAATTAGCCATGGAAAGTAATTACTTCTGGTACAATAAATCCTTTTATGTACAAACAAAAGGCGTGGCCATGGGGGCAAGATATGCCCCCAGTGTAGCAAATGTTTTTATGAACATGTGGGAGGAACAGCATATTTATAATCAAAACTTACCGGAAATTAAATTTTATAAAAGATACATAGACGACATTATAATGATTTGGGAGGGGACAAGTGAGTCCTTACAAGAATTTCTAGAAGAAATCAATTCCAACCCATACGGACTGACCTTCACTGGACATTGGAACCTGCAGAAAATTGACTACCTTGACCTACAAATATTTAAAGAAGAGAATCGTTTACAAACAAGGACTTTTTTCAAGACAACCGATAAGAATGGTTACATTCCGAAAACCAGCTGTCATCATCCGAAATGGAAAAATAACATTCCGAAAGGCCAATTCATGCGGATGAGGAGAAACTGTGGGAAAGTAGAAGACTATGATCAACAAACCTCTGTTTTAATGCAAAGATTTGAGGAAAAAGGGTATCAAAAGGATCTTTTAGAAAAAACCAGGGAAGAAGTTAGGAATATGAATAGGGAAAGCCTATTGGAAACCAGACTAAAGGAAAATAAGGGATCATTTGAAGGGGCTTTCATTTCAGGATACCATAGACAATACAAGGAGGTAGAAAGAATATTTAGAAGATATTGGCCAGTGCTGAAAAGTGATAAAACACTTGCCAAGATACTTCCAGAAAAACCGAAATTCATCTACCGTAGAGCACCTACCCTGAGAAATCGATTAGTCAAAAATGTGATTGACCCTCCTAAAAATATAAAAATTTTTCCTGACATGAGGGGGTTTATTAGATGCAGGAAGTGTGTAGCCTGTAAGAATAATCCTACCCAGCCAAGAAAAATAATGGACTTCAAATCAAAAGCAAATCACAAAAGATTTAAGATCAATAACTTGATCACATGTAACACTACGCATGTCACCTATATTGTCGAATGCACTTGCAATCTGCAATATGTAGGACGCACTACCAGACCTCTTCATGTCAGAATTAGAGAACATATAACCAATATCAAAAACGGCTTCCCGAAACACAGCCTCTCCAGGCATTACCTTGAAGTTCATCATAAAAACCCTGAAGGGCTAGTCTTTTATGGTATAGATTCAATCCAGGGACACTGGAGAGGTGAAAATAAGAGGAAGAAAATCTCCCAAAATGAAACTAAGTGGATATTTTTACTCGATTCACTTCAGCCCAAAGGACTTAACCTGGATATTGATTTGAACTGTTTTATTTCTAATTTTTAACATACAGTATATTTATATTTTAGATATTTTAAGTCTAAAACAACAGGTTTAATCCTATGAGATATTTAATTCTCTTCCTCTGGTTATCACCATGGGATCACCCGTCAAAGTTTGATCATATGTCTATAAGGATTAATTACAGACCCACGGGTCATACAGGTTGTTGTTTCTCCACCCTCATTCAATAATTTTTTCGGAAAGATAGTCAAAGAATTTTCCCATCTATGTTTCCTTTATATATTCTTCCTATTCTCTGCATTTAGGTTCCTTTTAATTGGGTTGATGTTTTTACCCCCACTGACCAGACACTAAGTATTCTGTTACCTGCACTTTTTGTATCTTAATGCGGCCCGCATCTATATGTTGTTCTCTTTGACTCCACACTGATTAGAGTCACCTATATTAAGTTATCAGACCTATCATGTTTGAATATATAACATTAGTGCTATATATATTTTTTAGCCCTATAATGTATACCTAGCAAATGATTACGAACCATAGCTCTCACAATATATATTTTTTCCTTTATTACGGATTAGAAAGAGTATACACCATATTTTATTTCACCTCCATTTTGTATGTATTCACTATCACTAATATTAATTAATTACATGATCACGTTTTTTAGCCACCAATCTATCTATTTTCACTTTTTTTAGCCACTAATCTATTTATTTTCATTTATTTATTATTATCACCATGAACTTAGGCCATCTATTAAAATATTTTACATAGTGACCAAAAAGAATATTTATCATATTTAGTTCATTGCTATTTTTCTGAATCCCCGTCACTAATATTAATTCATTATCACCATCACGTTTTTAATCACCAATTTTATCACCAATATTATTTTATCTTTCATTACTATCATAATTCTAGGTCACCTATTAAATTATTTAAAGCTTTTTATGAAAGGGTTAAGTCTGGGATTGGTCGTAAGATTATTTATATTTAGGATTTATTTTACTATCAGTTTAATGTTAACGTATGTATTTTATGTAATATGCTGTACACTAGATGGTAAACAGACCCGATATCTAAGTATAGAATTTTACACTGTTATTGTATCAACGGCAACAGAGTAGGACCTGACCCTCCTAAAGTCCAATTTTTGGCTCTCCGGTTTTCCTTTTCTCCTTTTTTTTTTTAAATGAGGCATACCACGGACTTTTGAGGTCAGATATGTCCATCTCTTAAGTACGCAGCTGCCAGTATGCAAATTCCCTAAGTTCCAAAATATATAGTTCTACCCGGCAACAGCGTGCGTCCTCTCTCTTTTTTCTATTGGATGTCTTGCCCGGCATTCCGATTGGAGCACGCATCGAGCCTTGTTTACCATGCTGGTATAAATAGGCGGAGATGGCGTGATGACGCTACTCCTGAAGACGTCATCACGACGAAACGTACGTAGAGCGTCATCGCGTCACATCCGCCTAAGTGGAACGCACATCCGCCCTGTGGAACGCACGGCGTCCCGGAAGTGCGCTATTATTGCTTTCTATGCCATTACCCTCTATTCCCTTTGTGAGTACCTAATTTTTATATACAATAAAGTATTTTAAAACTTAGCAGTACTACTCTATGTGAGCCTTCTTCCCCCATATATCGATACACCTTCGGACCCTAACATCAAGGAACCTGGTTCACAAGATTCGGGTAGATAATCGGACCACCCAACCACTTTGATGGTCAGTGGAGGAGATCCAGGATTATAGACAAGGCCTGATACCCCTGCAGGGGTACATAGTTCTGGTGAGTGCGGTCCAAGGGGTGCGGGGAGCACTGAACGGTCACCATATACCTGAGCACCTTTAATATTTCATCAGAACACCTGCACTCAAGTCACCTTTTTTTGCCAAGTTTTTTAGGAATTTTCTTGCATTGTGGGACTATTTGTTCTTTCTTAGGTGTAACGGACTTATTTATTCTTGTATCATTGCTGCTATAATATTTATCTACCTATTGTGCACCTTATTTAAGTCATACTTTAAGTGGATCCATTTTTATATTTTTTATATATTTTTTATTTTTTATATATTTATTTTTATTCTGTACAATTCACCCCTTTATCTATTTTTTAATTCATACATTTCATCTAATTTTCTCATCATACCAATTCTCACTTATTCTATATCCACTTTTCAGCACAAATATTTATTATTTATTTGTATTATCTTTTAGTATTGCACATTCAATAGGAAGACACATAGGATGCACTGGACACTTTATTCATAGTGGTGATTTATATTGTATGTATCTATAACGCCTAAATTTTGGACATATAGAAACATCAGCAGTTTTTGGCAGCGCCATACACCTTCCCCCTCCTTTCTCTTCAAAGCCTGAACACTGTAACCTATTTTATTATTGTTTTTATTTATTGGGGAGATTTTTATAACTTTTTATTATAGAGTATGGGATGGGAATATGATGCTTGGGTGCAATACGTTTGCGCTTGGTGCACTATAAACCATTTTTTATAGTTTTTTTTTTTTTTTTAATAAAGAAAACAAGTTGTTGCACAACTGTGAAGTTTTTTTTTTTTTTTTTACTGCTGCTGTAAAAAAAAATTCAAAAAGCCCCATAAAAAAAAAAAAAAAAGGGAACCACTGCTGGTAAGGAGGAAGAATGCCTGCAATGCAGAATTGAGGAACAGCAATTATGCCCTAAATATTTTTAGTGCTGCTGCGGCAAAAAAAAAAGAAAGCAAAAGAAAATAAGGAAACCACTGCTGACACAGCAAGAAGAACCCCTGCGATGCAGAAGGGGGGACAGCGATTATGCCCTAAATATTCTTAGTGCTGCTGGGACAAATAAAAAAGAAAGAAAAAGGAAACCACTGCTGACGCAGAAAGAGGAATGCCTGCAATGCAGAAGGGGGAAGCGCAACTATGCTGTAAATATTATTAGTGCTGCTGCTCCAAAAAAAAAAAAAAGTAAATAAAAAAAAAGGAAACCACTGCTGATGCAGAAAGAGGAACACCTGCAATGCAGAAGGGGGGACAGCAACTATGCCCTAAATATTATTAGTGCTGCTGCGCCAAAAAAAAAAAGAAAACCACTGTTGACGCAGAAGTAATAGCACCTGCGACACAGAAGGGGAAGTACTATTAATGCAGCAACAGAACCTGATGCTGCAAAAAAAAAAAATAATAATATTTAATGAAAAAAAAATGGGATCAGTGGGGTGACACAGAAGTGTTGTATACACCAACACTTTAGTGGCACCACTAAACTGTGTTATTCACAAGATTTACAACACTACACTACACTGACTGCACTAAACTGACTGAACACACAATCCACTATCTACCCTGCCTAATCTCCACTAACACATTACACAGGGCTGCTGTGTAAGCAGTCTTATACAGTGTGCGGCGTGGACACCCTGCCTTTGGCCAATCATGGTTCTGACAGGACATTGTGCTGTTATTGGGTGAAGCATACAGGTTAGGGGCATGCTTTAGCCAATCAACAGCAATCAATGCATTGCAAAATCACAGTGCATTATGGGGGCGAGCTTCCTGCCGAGTGCCCCATTTGTTCATGAGTTCAGTGAACACACAAACACACATAAGTTCAACTCGAACATTCAACCCATCTCTTGTGCTCTATTGGATTGAGATCTGGTGACTGTGGAGGCCATCGGAGTAAAGTGACCTCATTGCCATGTTCAAGAAACCAGTGGTGAGATGATTTGAGCTTTGTAACATGGTGCAATATCCTGCTGGAAGAGGCCATCAGAAGATGGGTACACTGTAGTCATAAAGGGATGGACATGGTCAGCAACAATACTCAGGTAGGCCGTGGCGTTTAAAAGAGAAGCATAGGGTTGGGGTATTTTTTTAAATTAAAGCTTACCTAGTTGGATGCAGCATCACTCTGATGCTGCACCTGTCCCCTGGCGCCTTTACACTGAGAACTGAGCAATCAAACACCGCTGACTGCTCGATTCTCACAGCTCCCTGAGCAGAAAGCAGCTGATTGTCAGATGCTGAGCCGGGTGTCGGTCCAACATCTGTGATGTCAGCAGAGAGCGGACTTCAGACCTCTGAAAATGGGTCACAGGAGTGCAGAACGAATTGCACTCCTGTGATCCATAGAAGTACAGCCAAAGGAGCTTTGGCTATACTTTTCCTTTAAACGATCCTCTATTGGTACTAAGGGGCCCAAAGTGTGCCAAGAAAATATCCCCCACACCATTACACCACCACCACCAGCCTGAACCGTAGATACAAGCAAGGATAGATCCATGCTTTCATGTGGTTTACACCAAATTCGGACCCTACCATCTGAATGTCGCAGCTGAATTTGAGAATCATAACACCAGACAACGTTTGGATGAGCCTGTGTGAAATGTAGCCTCAGTTTCCTGTTCTTAGCTGACAGGAGTTATCTGAGTACTCTTGCCTTTCTATCATCTCTGCCCATTCTCCTCTGACTTTTGACATCAACAAGACATTTTCGTCCACACAACTGGATATTTTCTGTTTTTTGGAACATTCTCTGTAAACCCTAGAAATAGTTGTGTGTGAAAATCCCAGTAGATCAGCAGTTTTTGAAATACTGAGACCAGTCCGTCTGGCACCAACAACCATGTCACCTTCAAAGTCACTTAAATCCCCTTTCTTCCCCATTCTGATGCTCAGTTTAAACTTCAGCAAGTCGTCTTCAGCACGTCTAGATGCCTAAAGGCTAGTACACACTGTAAGAAAATCGGGCGAACATTTTCGTCCAAAGAATTTTCGTACAATTTTCGTATAGTGTGTACAGAACTTTCTACAGCCGATTCTGAATTTTCCTCCGAAAATTCTCAAAGGAACAAACTCCAAAATGTTTCTCGTATGGGAAAAAATGATTGATTTTCGTTCAATGTGTACCATTTTCGTACGATTTTTGTACAAGAAAAATCAGTAAAGAAAGACTGCGCATGATCAGAAACAATAAATAACAAAAAAAAAGCTTTTGTCGTACGAGAATGTTTGTACAAATTTTCGTTCATCCGTTCCAATTTGCTGTAAAAAACGAGAAAAATTAGACGATCGTTCGCCCGATTTTCTTATAGTGTGTACCCCACTTTAATGCAATGAATTGTTGCCATGTGATTGGCTGATTAGCAATTTGTGCTACCAAGCAATTGAACAGGTGTAACTAATAAAGTAGCAGGTGAGTTCATAAGGCGCGTTCAAAGGAATTTTAGGTCATAAGAGTCAATACTGCACAAAGTAAATACAAAGTCATACATACAGTAACTGCCTTACATTATAATAATACATTTGTAATAAAGGCCCAAAGCAGAGAGAAATATAATGTAAAGTAATGAACCATATATCACACTTACAAGCGTACGTCAGCGGTCGGTGACCTTTGTATGCAGAACACATATTGTAGCCCTAGCATACATCATTGTGCTATTGTAACCACTCAGTGTCACATATATCAGCCTCCACCCCCCTGTTGTACCAGTACACTCATTCCAGTAGCAGGACAGTTAGCTTGTCAAACATGAAAACAACTTGTAATAATGTCTACTGAAGCATCATGTGACAGACATGCATAATTCAGGATGTATGCTGCAACTTGCAGACTTTAAAATCAGAGTATATGTTGGACTGTGATGTATGCAACATGTTACAAGTTATTGCAACATGTTTTTAATCATGGAGTTCTTTGTATTACCAGTTCTAATCACAAATTCCACATGAGCCACGTCACTCTGCTGCTGCTGTGCAGCTTTTCACATGTCGTGTGTTTGCTCTCAGTCCCAGCTGTGTATCCCACCATGGAACACTTCCAAAATGAGTCATATTAATATAAGTGTCCAGGGATTTTTCTAGACAACAGGCAAACAGAATTAGATAAACAAAAGTGCGCCTTGACTTGATTCCGAAACACTTTATATGGGCAGCAGGATGGTACCCACAATTCTTTAACTTTAATCACATAACAGGATGTCTTTTTCTTTGCAGTCATCATAAAAATTCTAAAACTTACATAATTTTGATATTTTACTTAGCCACTTTATATTATAAACTGATTTTAATATTAAGTAACAGTTTTACAAAAATAACAGTACAACACGCAAAGTATGGGCAGTTATGAGGTGCAAAGTGCAGCAAGTCACAACCATAAATAAGAAATCATCTTTTTACTGTGACATAACGCAAATTAAATTTATTGGCCTTTTTTTAGGTCCATTTTTTCATGCTATTCATTTTTTCATAATGATGTACATAGCAATTCTGAATAAGCCTCCAACTACTCTAACAAGACAGTAGAATGTTTGGGTGGATTAGGAGTATTTGTCGCAAAATATGTTGCAATTAGCAGCAATAAAAATAATATTTGAGTAGCATAATTTGTATTATGATTAAATTATTAATAAGTATATTGTAACAATACTAAAGAAAAAAAGTGCTATATAGTATATACAGTATACACTGTATATTTCAAAAATGAAATACACAATTTAATTCAATTTTAGATTCCTTTACAATTAAAATGTATTTTTGATCCAATTTTTGAAGAATTCTGACTTTGTATTAGGTTCCTGCCATTTCCCTGTACAGCAACATTATGGTAGAAAGGGTCTGTACCCTGAGCCTATCCATTGTTTAGCACAGTACAGAAGGTCTAATGCTGCAAACATGCATACAAGAGGGGAAAGAGCACAAGTGATCTCAACAGCATGCTGCTGCTCCTGTTTTGTCTAACTAGGGTTAGGATCTTGACCAAACAGTCCTTCTTAAATTGGTTGTAAAGGCTCCTCAAGGTTTTTGACCATAATGCATTATTAAAACCTTCTAGGTGCAGCTTCCTCCCCCCCCCCCCCTTATACTTACCTGAACCCTATCTTGATTCAGCAATGTGCATGAGAGCAGCAGCTCTCTCTCTTTCTCCTCATTGGCTCACACATTGTCAATCAAAATCAATGAGACAATGAGGAGAGAGTGGGGATGGGGTTGCACCGCACTCTGTCTGTGGATGAACACAGAACGTGGTTTAGAAGCGAGACTGCTTGAGCGCCCCCATAGCAAGAGACTAGCTATTGGGGGGCACACAACAGGGGGGAGGAATTGGGACAGCCGGCTGAGGACCCAAAAAGAAGAGGATCAGGGCTGCTCTGTGCAATTCAATCACCATTAACATGACATAACATACCATAACATAACATGTTTTTTTTTTTTTTTAATTTCTTCCTTTAGAATCACTTTAAAGAATATTTTTTTTTTTTTTTAAATAATGTGAACAAGTAGCATTTCTGGCAGAAAATACTCTGTATGTCTCTTCTACATTAAATGCTTCTTTCCTGCATGGTAGCATTCTTTTTTCATATTGTACATTAACAGCACATGTGCAGATAAGAGTATAATATTGGCATGCCATGGGTTCCAGGACAAAATTATTCCAACTCAGTCATGATCAGCCAATTGGGATCAAGAAATAATGGTAGAGGGGTACTGGACACAGGTTTTCACAGGTCATCAAACTGCAGACAAAGTCTTCACTTAAAGTCAGAAAGCTTTTTACCTTAATGTAGTCTATGCATTAAGGTTTAAAAACCTTCTGCCTCCGGCCCCTCCTCATCTGAGCCCCATCTCGATCCAGCAATGTGCATGAGAGCAGAGCAGCGGCTCTCTATGGTCTCTCTCCTCCTCCTGTTGCTGTCAATCACAGCCAGTGAGCTAATGGGGAGAGCAGTGGGTGGAGCCAAGCCACACTCTGTGTGTGAATGGACAATCTCCATTCTTAAAAGCGTTGCTTGGGAGTGAGCCTGCCCGAGTGCCCCCATAGCAAGAGGCTTGCTATTGAGGGCACTTAGCAGAAGGGAGGAGCCAAAATCGCCAGCGGGGGACCTAAAAAGAAGAGGATTGGGGCTGCTCTATGCAAAACCATTACACAGAGCAGGTAAGTATATGCATATGTGCATGAGAGCAGAGCAGTGGCTTTCCAGGGTCTCTCTTCTCCTCCTGCTGCTGTCAATCACAGCCAGTGAGCCAATCAAGAGAGAGCAATGGATGGGGCCAAGAGGGTGGCTCAGGAGTGAGCCTGCACGAGTACCCCCATAGCAAGAGGCTATAAAACGCAGAACGGGGATCTGCCTATGTAAACAAGGCAGATCACGATTCTAACAGGGGGGAAGGGATGGATTCTGTGTTCCTGCAAAACAGGGACTAGAATCTCTCTCTTCCACTAGTAAAAGCAGCATATCCAGTACCCAAACACTTACCAGGCACACATTTAACCCTTTGATCGCTCTAGATGTTTAACACCTTCCCAGCCAGTATCATTAGTACAGTGACAGTACATATTTTTAGCATTGATCACTGTATTAGTGTACTGGTTTCCACAAAGTTTCAAAAGTGTCAGTTAGTGTTTGATTGTCCGCCGTAATATTGCAGTCCCGCTATAATTTGCTGATAACTGGCATTACTAGTATTTAAAAAACAAAAAATTCCAGTATATATCCCATAGTTTGCAGATGCTATAATATAAACCAATCAATATACGCTTATTTTGATTTTTTTTTTCTTACCAACAACATGTAGCAGAATACATTTTGGTCTAAATTCATGAAGAAGTTTGATTTTTTTTCAATTTTTATTGGATGTGTTTGATAGCAGAAAGTAAAAAATACTGTTTTTGTTTTCAAAATTGTCAGTCTATTTTTGTTTATAGCTCAAAAAATATAGAAAAAAGCAGTGGTGATCCAATACCATTAAAAAGAAAGCTCTATTTGTGGGGGAAAAAAATATTATTTGGATACAGTGTTGCATGATCGCGCATTTCCCAGTTAAAAAAACGCAGTGCCGTATCGCAATAAGTGGCCTAGTCATAAAGGGGGGCGGGGGGGGGAATCTTCCAGAGGTCAAGAGCAAGAGGTTAAAAATGTCTCCTATATATAATGCAAACATTTGAGCTTTTGAAAGACTCTGTCTTATGTTTGTCATTATTTTGTTTGTTTTCAGTATAATGTTACTAAAGTATCGCTCATTAATTAGCAAATATCAAAGCAACCAAACAGTTAACATGTCATGCAAGAGAAACTGAGACTCAACATCTCTTCAGCCCACTGGCAAAAGCAGTAATGCTGGTCAGTAAAACTGGCAGGGAACCAGAACGTACACTTAGGAAGATAGATTGAAGTCACTTTCAGAAACAGACACACAACAGCACAAGCCAACCAAACGCACAGTCTGCTCTTCACGTGAAAAGGTGAGGAAATGGAAAATCAACAATTCTGTTTCATTTTTATGTAAATGTTTAATGATGATCTAGTAAAAAAAAAAAAATGTTTTTCATACTTGTAGGAAAATTATGTTTAGCAAACAGCAGGATGTTTTTAGAACGCACTTTGCCGTAAAAGATTTAATATGTTTGAAATTGAATTTGACCATAGCAATGTACTAAGAGAATGATAGCAATGTTCTAATATGATGATTCATTCCTAAAATATTAAATAGAGAGACTTTATTCTAAAGCCACTGTAAAGCTGCTCCGGTATATATTAAACGACTGAAGCATTTGCATCCAAATTGTATATAATATTTTGCATGCTTATGCTAGATTGTTGACATGAACTAGACAATATAATATACGCTAGAGAGGGGGGAAAAAATGTGATGATGTTAGCTAGCGGGAGTTCCAAGGTTTTATGTGTACTTGAGTCTCTTGATCAAACATGACATTATGCCTAATGAAGAGCCCTCCAAAAAGTAGCTTTAAAAGCTTGCAACTTAAAGCTACTACTTAACTAATGAAGGTATCATTTTACTTCTACATTTTTCCTTCTCTTACAAGTGACTAACAACATACAAGTATTTGCTGTTGAAATTAGCCTCAAAAGCTGAGCTGATTGGGGTCACACTATGATTTAAATGGCAGCTAATTAATAATCAATTAAATCTGTGCAAGATTTGTTTGATTTTATTCTTTATACATTTATTTTTAGACCAAAGCAATATAAGGATGTGTTGAATGATCTTGCATATATGAACAAATTTATTTCATTTTTTAGCTTTGATTAAAAGGCATACAAGTCATAAACAAATAATGTAATAAAACAATAAATATAATACCACTGCACAAACCTGCAATCCAGTGAAAAGGATTCTACAAAATGGGTAGTATGTCTTCTAGTTTAGTTTGGTTAGATGCTATACTATACTATATTATACTAAACCATAATATACTATACTATGCTACACTATGCCAATATTATTCCCACTTGATTGTTCTTTTAAAGTTGTGCTGTAAAGTTTCTTTAAAAAAAGGTTAATATTTGTTCTTCTTTAGTTTGAGCAAAAATACTTTTAGGAATATATATATATATATATATATATATATATATATATATATATATATACATATATATATATATATATATATATATATATATATATATATATATATATATATATATACATATATATATATATATATATATATATATATATATATATATATATATTTTTTTTTTTGACATGCAAATTCTGTGTCCGGTACATTTTAGACAAGCATCCTCCAAGCTCGAAAAACAATAATGCAAACAAGAATTCTGATTTTTTTGCAAGGCTTTTATCAGGCATTGGTGGACTGGGTTCAGCTAGTTACGTTCACTACATACAGTTGAAAAGGCAGCAAACGTTTTGCATCATATGACAAAAGGACTATTTGTGCAGGAAAAATTAAAAAAAGTTTTGTTTAAATTATTTGTATTAGTTTAAAAGTATATTTAATATTTTAAAAACATCCTCAAGTCTACCTGCATTTTTACAATTATTTCATTTATTTCAATAGTGATTGTCTTTGTCACAAATGCACTAATACGGCTACCATGACCTCAAGCATTTCAATAGTGATGCAAGGATCCTGACCTATGTATTAGTTTTGCTAGACTAAATTTAGTGCTGTTGGGCTGTAATCAGTTCAAATTGATAGTTCTGCTTTCCTCGCGTTCCAGCACTGAGCTCCAGTAACTTACCTGACAGGGGCATGCTGGCGTGGGCACTCAGGACTCTTTCCCAGCATCTCTTGTAGGGTGCCCAGGCTCCCACATGCAGTGATTGCCCCTCTTGCATCTCTCCCCCCTGAGCCTGCATACCACGCATAACTCACTGAGGATCCTCCTCCCTGACTTCGATGTATATAGACAGGAGGAGGAGAAGCCGGGGAGGAGGGAAATTAAACTGCAAGAGCCACGCTGATTATCACACGGGAATGCAGGTAAAATAAGCAGTTTATTAACAACAATAAACGCACAGCAAGAGTGAGGAAGTGAGAGCAGGAACAAGCCGGGGTCAAGTCCAGAAGTAGGTAGTCTACCGATGCCACTTTACAGGCACCCTAGGAGCACCTGGTTATGTGTTTATGTGTTTATTACTGATGCCAGGTCGTCTGCTGATGTGGGGTCGAGAGCCTGGAGAGTCATCAGCCAAGCAAGGTCATACACGGAGGAACAGAAGACTGCTAGCAGAGATGCACCTTGGAGCACAAATGCAAGAGCAAGGACTGCAACCCATCAGGTGATAGATATAGTCATCTATGCAGCATCATCACTGTGCGACGCCCAAACAGCAGACAAGTGATGATGCAATCATTTATAGTTTATAGGAGGCAGTAGTCTGCACATGTCCAAGTTGGCTGCCAACAGGAGGGCAAGGTAAGACCTTGACAGTACCCTCCCCTCAACAGCCCCTCCTCCGCAGAGAAAAAATAGTTTTCTGAGGAAAGCGAGCATGGAAAGGGTGGGAGCATGAACATCAGCGGAGGGAACCCAGGAGTTCTCCTCAGCGAGAATCCAAGATGCTGCTAACCTCATATTACTCATGATTGCCCACAGGAATGGGGCGAGGGCGAGGAAGTGAAGAAGTATAGTGATTGCAAATCAGTGGCTTCAAAAGTGACACATGAAAGACATGGGAGATGCGCATGCCAGGAAGATGCGAAAAGGCCCAACAAAATGGGGTGCCAGTTTTGGAGTGGGCACCCTGAGGTTGAAATTACGGGTCGACACTGACACCCTCTCCCTGACCTGGTACGATAGGAGCAGATAAACGTCTCCGGTCTGCCTGGAGCTTCTGACATTGTGTAGAGACTCGTAAAGACTCTTGACTCTGCACCCAAGAGGAATGGAGGGTACGAAGATGATCTTGCACAGCCGGGATGTCCTGTGGGGAGAACGACTTGGGTAACACAGCGGGTTGGAACCCATACCTGGCCATGAATGGAGACATTCCGGAAAACTCCACCCAGGGTAGCAGATCAACCCAATTGTCTCGATGGTCAGAGATATAGCAGCGGAGAATTTGCTCCAAAGCTTGGTTGGAACGCTCAGCAGCACCATTGGACTGCGGATGGAGAAGGAGAGTCGAATACCCAACTGGCGTGCCAGAACCTAGAGACAAACTGGCTCTCACGGTCCGAGACAATCTTCTTAGGCAACCCGTGTGAATGGAAAACCTCCCTGGCAAACACCAAGGCAAGCTCCTGAGTGTTAGGCAGCCTCTTAAATGGAACACAGTGGCACATTTTGGAGAACCGGTCGACAATCATGAGGATAACCGTGTAACCTCAAGACACGGGAAGTTCCACAAAAAAATCCATTGCCAGGTGAGACCAGGGATGCCCCCTCTTGGAAATGGGAGGCAGTAGGCCCAAGGGAAGGTGTGAAACAGATTTGTTCTGGGCACCGACTGAACAAGCAGCCATATACACAGCAACATCAGTGCAGAGAGATGGCCATCAGAACTGACAGGAAATAGCCCAGGACATCTGGTCCTTACCAGGATGACCGGCAGTCTTGGAATTGTGGTAGGTGCGCAACAGTTTGATGCGCAACCCCTCAGGTACAAAACATTTGCCAACAGGTCTCTATGTGGGAGCATCAGGTTGGGCAGCCAGGATATGATCTGAAGGTATGACTGGAGTCGGCACGGAGTCCTCCCTGGACAACTTAGAATACTGGCGAGACAAGGCATCAGCCTTAACATTCTTGGAGCTGGGCAAATAGGAGACCACATAATTAAAATGAGACATGAATAAGGCCCATCTGGCCTGGCGGGGTGTGAGCCTCTTGGCCTCCGAGAGATACGGCAGAATCTTATGATTGGTGAGAATGAGAACTGGAACCGCAGAACCTTAGAGCAAGTGTCTCCACTCTTTGAGAGCCAGGATAACGACCAAGAGCTCTCTGTCTCCAATCGCGTAATTGCATTCAGCTGGAGACAGCTTCTTGGAGTAGAACCCACAAGGAAGTAAGGGTACATCAGACGCTGAGACAGAAGGGCGCCTACTCCCGTCTCAGACGCATCAACCTCTAAGCCAAAGGGGCAAACCAGTTTGGAATGAGACAAAATAAGAGCCGAAGAGAAAGCAAACTTGAGGGCCTCTAAATCTTGGATGAAAGCAGGCGTCCAATTGTGGGAATCGCTGCCCCTCTTGGTCCGATCTGAGATAAGTTTGGCCAAAGAGAAAAAGTTCCTGATAAATTTCCGATAGTAGTTGGCAAACCCAAGGAAACACTGAATGGAATGGAGACCACTGGGGCAAGGCCATTGTAGAACAGCCGAAAACTTCATAGGGTCCAGGGCGGCTTTACAGCCAGGTGCCAACTGCACATGCGTGAGTGGCGCTGAGCTCTCTGACTCAAAGTCTTCTAGGACCTGTCCTGTGTCCCAGAAGACTTTGGGAAGGAGAACTTCTGCTTCTGATTGCCTAAGGTGACCGGAACGGAAGTGGGAGTAGGTACCTGTCAAAATTGGGTACCTGCTCCGCCCCTCTTCCTAAAAAACTCAGTTTTACAAACAGGAGCTGGTGAGGAGGCCTTAAAGTGGAAGTTCTACTTTTGAGTGGAACTTCGCTTTAACCTCCCATGTTCTTATCTGCACAAAGCTTTCTTTCACTCTCTTCACCACTCCTATTGACTGATAAGAAGCAGTAGTGGGGGAGTGAAGGATATTGACACTTATAAATGTGGGATGCATGTGACTCCCTTCCCATCCTTCCCTCCCTCTTATGTGACAACGCTGGCACTTACTGCTTGTCAGAGTACTGTCACATGGAGCAAGAATAGAGTTAAATAACCTGTGTAGATCTGATCCATGACTTGGAGTTTAGACAGAGCCTCAACTCTTATCTCCCTGCAGCTGGGTGGAAAGGCAGGAGGACAAAGGGAAGGTAAGAATATGCTGTTAGGGAAGGGGGAAAGGTACGGGAGTCTCCTGAGTTTTCCATCATGTTCAAAGAACAGGTTCACTTTAAAGTGGACATGGTTTTATAATACAAAACAGCTGAAATTGCAAAGTATAACTAGTTAACATTTTCACCTAGTTATCTTGCAGTGGGATAACAACTTATGTGCAGTCAAGTGTTTGATACCCTTGCCACTTTAGTCAATCCTCTGCACTGCAATATGTCAAATGACTGCACAGGCTCCACACAGTAATGATCTGAAAGCTTACATTGCACTACCGAAGCTAAGGATTTCCCCTTAGTTGTGAAAAAGTACACACAAGAACAAAAACACAGGCTTCTCTACATGTCTTTTTTACAGTGATATGGGGAAAGCATTACATCTCTTTTGCTGAAAGTATGTCTTTTTTTTAATTATAAAATGGCTATACTATCTGGTCTCCAGACCAGCCTACTCACCTTTTAGGTAATCTGGTATCTATAAACAGTTTTTGCTTACCTGCTTGGAATGGAGAATAGATATATTCTTTTTACTATTTCTGATATATGAAAAGCCTTATGTGACAAACTGTAGGTGAGCCTTTTAGTCTGGTATGAAAATAATTTTAAAGGCAGCTTCGAAATTCACAAAAGGACCTAAGAGTACCTTCCCCAAGTTTGTAGAAAAGGAGATCCTCAAAGTGTTTCTGGCAGTTGAGATAAAGTTTATCCATCACAGTAATCAATTTAAAACAGCCAACATGTTTTTCAAGGGGCCCTATTCATCAGCGTTTAATGATACTCAACTGGAAGGGAAGGTGTGGGCAAAAAGTCTGGGAATTGGGGAATTATTATTTTGAAAACAGCAAGAGATCTGCTTTGCTGATTTAGCAGAAATTGTCAAACCATTAGGGAGGAGGTCACTTGGAACCATGAAACGCAATGGCTGTTTTTAAATAATTATTGTAATAAATAAACGTCATCTGGACTGTCAATAATACCTTGGTACTCTGGGTGTCCGTTCACACCACACAAAATTCCTTCAGATCCTTTCCTGGTACGTTTTTGATGCCCTCTGATGCATTTGTATTGCTTTTTTTGATGCGTTGCCAGATGTATTTCAAATGCTTTTTTTCTTCTTTTTTCCTATTTTTTTGTTGCTGTACTGGAGTCCGGTGCGTTTTTGATGCATTTTTTTAAGGTTTTTACCACGTTCCAGTATAATTCTGTGCAGGAAAAAAGCAGCATGTTGTACTTTTTTTTTCTGGAACGGAAAAGCAATGGAACGCACTGCACTGGTGTGAACTATGCCATTGGAACCCGTATAACCTACTTTATACGCATTTTTGATGCAGAAAAAAGCACTGCACTGAACGTAGTGTGAACGGGTCCTGAAATAAACTTTGTTTTGCATAAAGTGTCAGTACCAATAGGTTTTTCACAGTCACCTGTCAAATCTGTCTTGCAATTTCGAATAATGATTGATGATATATCAAACCACGAGTAAAGAAGTTACACAGCACAGATTTTTAGAAAGTAATCTCACCCCACATGCGAGGAGCTTTATGATATCTTGCAGATATCTGCAATAAGGTAAGCAGAGTAAAGTAGATCTTTAATAAAATAAATATGTGACTGCCATTGTAGTTGCAGGTGTAGTTGTAGGTGTTGGCTTTGGGCGCTGGATCCCAAAGTTTTTGGTTACCTTATAAAGAGTCCATAGGTTCAACATACAGTATTGCATTCGCAATAACAATAAACATAAATAGTAAGGTGCTAATAAATGGAAATCTACAGGTAAGGCTACAAATTGTATACATGTAAATAGTCCATATAAATGTCCTTGTAAAAGGAGATATACGTTCCCTCTACAGGGCTGGCCTTCAGAATGGGGGAGTAGAAGCTGTTTCCTCAAACATGAGAAGAAAAAACAAAGAAAAAGGCGCCTCTGAGTGTAGACTGTAAGTTAAAATGTATTCCAAATAATAGTAAGACTCACAATGGGGGTGCACAAGAAGAAGCATATGGAATGTGTTGCCCAATAGGACATCCTGAGGAGTAGGGGCGGTGATGCCCATGCTGGTGCCATGTCTCTCTCTCGGGTCCTACTGAATGCGGCCTGGAAATCAAGTAGAATGAAAACCACAGCTGGGAGCGAGGGCTGAGATGCACGATGGAGAGCAGCGTTGCTCCTCTGACATCACAAGTCTGCAACGCATTTTGGAGCATGCGCAGTAGATGTGAAAAGACAATGGGCACTCCTTTGTCAAGCTGATCACCTTCTTCTTGTGCACCTCCATGTGAGACTTACTATTATTTGGAATAAATATTAACTTACAGTCTACACTCAGAGGCTAAATCGCAATTGACTAAATTCCCAAATCACTAAATTGCATTTCAGACAGAATGCATATTATACAGAAGAAGGAGAGCATCGGTTCTGTGTGCAGCAACCCCCTCAGCCACCCTAATACTTATCAGAGCCTCATCTCGATCCAGTGATGTTGCACGAGAACCTCGGCTGCTCGGGACTTTCCCTCCTTATTGCCTGAGCCACACTGTCAACCAAAGTCAGTAAGCTAATGAAAAGAGAGGTGGGCATGGGCCGAGCCACAGCTCCATGTCTGAATGGACACACAGAGCAACGGCTCGGCTCAGGTGCCCCCATAGCAAGCTGGTTGCTGTGGGTGCACTCGGCAGGAGGGAGAGGCCAGAAGAACTTGAGAGGGACCCGAGAAGAGGAGGATCAGTGCTACTCTGTGCAAAACCAACTGCACAGAGCAGGTAAGTATAACATGTTTGTTATTTTTTAAACAAAAAAAAAATAAGACTTTAGTAGTACTTTAACGTTCAAATATGCCATCTTTATGACAAATTTCTGTCACAAAGACAGAGAAGGTATACAGCTGATGATGCGGTCCCAGGTGCACTGTTTTCATGAGGAGGGGGCATGCTGCCTGGTAAGCTGTGCACTTCATAGGTATTGCTAGACATGAGCACAAGGGGTATGTGTCCTGCTTCCTGCATGACTGCTTACAGAGCAATTCACTCTGACTGTCAGTAACTTGCTCTATTCTATAATGGAGGGATATCCAGCCTGATTCTTGCACCTATAGTTGCAGTCTCAATGCCCCAATGTCATTCTGCGAGACACCCTGGATGCAGAGGTGTTGGAGCTGGTACTGAGGTAAGTACATGTGCACATTGCTCTTAATGACCACCAATGAAGGGGGGGGGGGTGCGCAATAACCATTGACCACCAATATAATAAAGGTCTCAGTGACCACAATAAAAATGGCACACACTGATCACAATAAAGCAAGCAAACAATGACCACAATAAAGGGGGGACATGCTCTCCACAGTAAAAGGGTCACATGCTGATCACAATAAAGTGGAACACACTGGCTACCATAAAGGAAGCACAAGCTAACCACTATAAATGGGGCATGCATTGACCACTAAAAAGTGTGCACAGGCTGGGCACAATAAAGGGGACACACTGTACACCATAAAGGGTTGTACATTAACCGCCATAAAGGGGTACATACTGACCACCATAAAAGGTTGCACATTAACCACCATAAAGGTACACATACTGACCACCATAAAGGGGCACATACTGACCACCATAAAAGGTTGCACATTAACCACCATAAAGGGTTGCACATTAACCAAAAGAAACCCAAAGAAATTCTTTAAATATATCAACAGCAAAAAAACTAGGGCAGAGCATATTGCACACATAATTAACGATGATGGGAGGATGGTTACAGAGGACACTGAAAAAGCAACCGTGCTGAATGCTTTTTTCTCGTCAGTCTTTACACAGGAAAAGGAGGGGTACACTGACCAAGACTGTATGGTTAGTAGTAATACACAGAAATTGCCACTATGGCTAACAGAGGGTGAAATCAGGGAAAGACTGGATAAACCTAACACAAACAAATCGCCAGGCCCGGATGGCGTACATCCGAGAGTACTCAAGGAACTCAGTAAGGTTATATCTAGACCACTGTTCCTGATCTTTGCTGACAGTATTAGGACAGGAGATGTACCAGGGGATTGGAGGAAGGCTAACGTGATTCCGATATTCAAAAAGGGCCAGAGGCATATCCCGGGAAATTATAGGCCTGTCAGTTTGACATCAATAATATGTAAACTTCTGGAGGGGATGATAAGGGACTATATCGTAGAGTATGCTAAAGACAACAACATAATCAGCAGTAATCAGCACGGGTTTACAAATGGGCGTTCTTCTCAAACCAAAGACAGGGGCAGACCAGTGGATGTGGTGTACTTGGATTTCGCTAAGGCGTTTGATACAGTTCCCCACAAGCGCTTAATTTATAAAATAAGGTCTGCAGGTATCGACAGCAGGGTTTGCTCTAGGATACGAAACTGGCTAAAAGGACGTGTCCAAAGGGTGGTAATAAACAGTGCATACTCAGACTGGTCTGAGGTAGTAAGCGGGGTGCCCCAGGGCTCAGTCCTGGGACCAACCTTGTTCAATTTATTCATAAACAGCATTGAGGACGGGATCAGTAGTTCGTTATCAGTTTTTGCAGATGACACAAAATTGGCCAGGGCAATAACTACACAGCATGAAGCAGATATCCTACAGAATGACCTGGACAAAATAACGGAGTGGGCAACGACATGGCAAATGAGGTTTAACGGGGAGAAGTGTAAGGTTTTGCACTTGGGGACTAAAAACATAAAAACACAATACACATTAGGAGGGGAACCCTTGGGAGAATCAAAAATGGAGAAAGATCTGGGAGTCTTGGTTGATGATAGATTAGGCAACAGCATGCAATGTCAAGCGGCAGCTGCCAAAGCCAGCAGATTATTAGCATGCATAAAGAAAGGGATGTATTCCAGAGATAAGACTATAATCCTTCCACTTTATAAAACTCTGGTCCGACCGCATCTGGAGTATTTTGTCCAGTCTCAGGAGGGATGTGTTGGAGCTGGAGAGAGTCCAGAGAAGGGCAACTAAACTGATTAGGGGGTTGGAGGACCTTAACTATGAAGAGCGGCTGCAATCGCTCGATTTATTCTCCCTGGAGAAGAGACGTCTGAGGGGGGACATGATAGCAATTTATAAATATCTTAATGGGGATCTCAGCTTAGAAAAAAAACTGTTCATTCGAAGGAATTGCATGAGGACTCGAGGACATACAATGCGATTAGAGGAGAAGCGTTTTAACCTCAGGCAACGAGGAGGATTCTTTACTGTTAGGGCTACAAGATTTTGGAATTGTCTACCACAAGAGGTGGTTTCTGCGGGAAGTATGGTGGCTTTCAAAAGACTCTTAGACTTATATCTCAAGGATCAGGACATTAAGGGCTATGTGGGATGATTAAGGCTATGTAACTATGTAACTATTAACCACCATAAAGGGGCACATACTGACCACCATAAAGGGGCACACACTGACCACTATAAAGGTGCACATACTGACCACCATAAGGGGGCACATACTGACCACCATAAAGGAGCACATACTGACCACCATAAAGGAGCACACACTGACCACCATAAAGGGGTTGATTCACTAAAACTAGAAAGTGAAAAATCTGGTGCAGCTCTCCATAGAAGCCAACCAGGTTCCAGACCTTTTGTCAAAGTTTAAAAAAAACAAGCTGAAACTAGAAATGGATTAGCTACCATGGACAGCCGCGCCATTTTTTACACTCTCCAGTTTCAGTAAATCCCGTAGTCATGACTGCTGACTTTTTACGTGTTGCACATCACATATATCTGATCATACTGATATACCACTTTGTGAGTCCCTGACCCAGAGCAAGTATAAAGTCAGAAATCCTTATATGAAAAGTTGTTTCACGTTAGTAAGTCTGAAGTAAGAGACAGCCAGTCAAATAACATTTTTAGATATAGAGGTTAGTATGGGCAGCCTTTATATTTATTTTTGACAGATTTGCTTTAATGTATAGTATATTTTCAGTGTGTGCATATTTTGAATTATTATTGCAGTGTTTAAACCTATTTTAAATGATTTAATGTTTAAATGCAAAGCATACATAGAAACCAGCTTTATTACAAATCTTATTAAATATTAAATTATTAAAGTGTAATTAAACCAGACTGTGAAGAACTCTCATTCCATGCTATATAACAGTGTTCGTGCTCACAAAGTAAAGCATTTATTTTGTGCAGAGTGAAATATACCTGGTTAATTGTGCCTTCATCTGTCCTTGCTATATTCTCTATGTCCCCCAGCTGGTGTTCTCTACAGAGCATGCTCAATTTTAGTTCCCTTCTAAGCTCTTCATTTTCTACTTTTACTTATCTGTGCAGCCCAAATGATTATAGAGTCACACATGTGGACATACACACAGTGGCAAATAACACTCCCCTCCCTCCTTCCCCCTCCATGTCCTCCTATTACTAAACACTATGGGGGTGGGATAGAGCATGCTGATTGATTACATTCACTAAGGGACTGAAAAAAATAATTAGTTTTAATATAAATCAAAATTAAATATATCAAATGTAATTGCTAATACATGTAAAGTAAAAAAGGAGCATTGGATGCAGATGCAGTCTAAACAAAATAAAAGCTAGTGTCAGTTATCGCTGCCTACACCAAATGAATACATAAAAATATACATTTGATGTTTAACTGAGATTTATTTGGAGCTGTAAAACAGTTATTTAATATTAATAGTCTAATCTGAATTGCTCTTCTGAAACTGTCAGTACTGTGAGTACACATGATACCCGATGCCTCCTCTGTAGTTCCCAATCCCTTGAACTCAGAGGGAGGCACCAGGAGTAGTGCAGAGAGAGGGAGGGGAAGAAGGAGGGGGACTTCCAATGGCAGCGCTGATCACAGACTGTAGGAAGGAGCACGGAGCTTGAGCACATGACTGGATAAGGAGGTAAGATCTAATGATAAGTCTGTGTAAGGCAGCAGTGTGATGCAGAGTGCAGGGGGTGGAGGCAGAGGGGGCAGAGAGCCAGAACATTGTGTGTAAAAGGCAGCAGCATGTTCAGGGGGAGGGGGGCAAAGAGTCAAGCCATTGTGTGTATAAGGCAGCAGTGTCATCCAGGGGGAGGGGGGCAGAGAGCCAAGACATTGTGTGTATAAGGCAGCAGTGTGATCCAAGGGGAGGGGGCAGAGAGCTGCAGCATTGTGTGTACTGTTTAAGGCATGTCAAATTCATGTTATTGGTCTGCGTGATTCAAAATTGTGAGTTCAGTGGTCCGTGAGGTCTGAAAGGCAACCACTGATATATATGGTTTATGTGAATAAATTATAGCAATTAACACATTTCTGTTTAGTATCTTTTTATTATCATGTGCATCAAGCTAATCGAATGTTTTAACCCTTTGTTTACTAAGATACATTTATAAATGGCATGGTAAACAAGGAGTTTGTATGGTGGCAGCAGCGTGTTCAGGGGGAGGGGGGCAAAGAGTCAAGACATTGTGTTTATAAGGCAGCAGTGTGATCCAGGGGGAGGGGGGCAAAGAGTCAAGACATTGTGTTTATAAGGCAGCAGTGTGATCCAGGGGGAGGGGGCAGAGAGCCAAGACATTGTGTGTATAAGGCAGCAGTGTCATCCAGGGGGAGGGGGGCAGAGAGCAAAGATATTGTGTGTATAAGGCAGCAGTGTGATCCAAGGGGAGGGGGCAGAGAGCTGCAGCATTGTGTGTACCTTATAAGGCATGTCAAATTCATGTTATTGGTCTGCGGGATTCAAAATTGTGAGTTTAGTGGTCCGTGAGGTCTGAAAGGCAACCACTGATATATATGGTTTATGTGAATAAATTATAGCAATTAACACTTTTCTGTTTAGTATCACTTTATTATCATGTGCATCAAGCTAATCTAATTTTGTAACCCTTTGTTTACTAAGATACATTTATAAATGGCATGGTAAACAAGGAGTTTGTATGGTATTGATTTTACTAGCCTATAAATGATTTCAGATAAAAGTTATTATTTTTATGGGGCTCTGAAGGTGTGCCCCCTTCCACACCACCAGCTTTTGTAGTGAGAGCAAGAGGGGATTAGGAAACATGCATTCTCCAAGTCTCCTGGGACTAATGAACCCTGAAGCAACATGTATTACGTCACTTCTGGGGTCACAGCTATCATTCCTCGATTACTGCAACCAAGGATGCAGCTAATTAAGCACAGGCTGTGCTTGATTAGTTGCAGTGGAGTGCACAGGGGATATTGTGTGTCTAATAGACCCCAATGTCTACATAAGGATAACTTCTCACCTGCCCATGCTATCACATAAGGGGGCTTGTTAACCCCCTTGTGATAGCAATAACAATAAATGAAAAAACTATAAACTGTAAAATATTTACATTTTATTATAGCAAATAAAAATATTAAAGAAAATTTAAAAGCACCCCGGACCCATGCGCAGGGCTGCTGTTGGAAATTAAGGGGCCCCATACTGCCTTTCTGATGGGGCTACCTAACCCCAGCCCCCCCCCCCCAAGGTGTAACAGAACAGAACTTTATTGACCTATGCCTTGAAAATGGAAAAAAAGTTCCTCCTCCGCTCCCACCACTTGGGTCCCTCTGTTGACATGATGGGGCCCAGGAAAATGTAATTTAAGCCTGGGTAAGCAAGTAGGAGCAGGGGTGTGGTTTAGTAAAATCAATTTATTCATTTAGGCAGGAATGAACAATAAAGCTGCCACCTGGGTTAGCTTATGTGGCCTGGACCCAGTACAACAGGACCAGTTGTACTGCTTTATCAGCCGCCCTGCCCATGGGCATACACACAAATTCAAAAGCACACATTGGTTCCGCATGTATATAAAAGCAGTGATTGTACAGCACATGTGCAGTATTGCCATGAACTTTGGAGTGAGAGCAAACATTCTAGGGTCATTATTCATAGTTACCTCTGAACTGATAATCTGTAAAGGCTTTTATATTATCCCCTTGATGGTTTGGCACCTTTCCATGGTTGTGTACAACTTTGAATCTTGACATGTTTAGTATTTATTTACTCAACATAACCCCATCGTTTATATTTTACCAAAATTGGTAATGATATTATGTTTGTTTGCACTTAAAGTAATTTTAATGCATGTTGTCCTAAAAATATGAGTTTGATAAATAGCTAGGAAAATATTGTGTGACATAAAATAATTGCAACTGCCTCCATTTTATTCTCCAGGGTTCATGCTTTCAGAAAATATAAACTTTTAGGGGGGCCTAAAGTAATTATTACCAAAATGTAAATTTTGACATGTATGCGAAAAATGTAAAAATTGCCCCTGTAGACAAGTGGTTAAAAAGCACTGAAAAGACAATTCATTCCCATTAAAAATATAATTATGCTCAAATGTGTGCAGACTAAATCCCTGTTTTTAATGCATATTGTTAGACAGGTCAACTCGGTTGGTCGCTGGCTGGTTGGTAAATTTGAGTTTGGAAATCTCTTTGTATTTGTTTGACACACTTCGTCCTTCCAGTGCCCCTTGCTGCAAAGGCCAGGTATAGGGGGAGACAGTGGACACTTGTTTATAGTTCAATCTAGCAACACTCATAAATCAACTTGCTACATATTAATTACTGTTTTTTTTTTTACTGAATTTCTTTGCTAGTGTAGCCAACCTGTATTTAGGGGTGTCTAGTAGATTTACCTTTTTCTATATAATAGTTTGCCTAGAACAATGTGTAGATTCTCATTTGGCTTCTCCCGTATGTTCTAGAATTGCTGCAGTACCCTACTAAGTGTCACTGGCACCTAGTGCCATGGTACTGGGATGGTAGCAAATTTTGTGCTATTGAGTCTATAAGTTTCTTCTAGCTGCCACTACTAGTTTTCTTTAGTGGTGTACAAAGGGGAGGCCTAAAAGCCTGGGGAGTGGCCCAGTGAGGTCTCTTTACCCCAGGTCCCACCCTGAAGAGGATGTGTACAATTGCCTGAGTGGTGTAGGAATGAGTCCTCTGGGTTCTAGCATAGTGTTCTTCAGGCTGTCCCAGGGTGCACCTTCCAAGGTGGAAGAGCCTGATGGATGTCTGCTGGAGGGGGATAAGTGTCTGCTCTTGGAGGATCTTGGCACTCTTTTGGACTAATGGAGTCTGGAAGCCCTTGTTGCTAATGGAGACCTAACCTTGAGCATCTCCTTATGAAGCTGGAGCAATAAATCTTGAAAAGACTAAAGAGACTGGCTCGCTTCTGTGTCATGTGATGCTCTCTACTGGGGCCATGGAGCCACCCCAAAATAAATGCTAGCCATCTCTCTGCTGGAGGTGGGTGTGCTACTCTACCCCATACAGGATAGGTGCTACACTTTCTTTCTGCCTCTGTTCTGTGCCTTTATTGTGGTGAGAGGTACAGAAGCTAGAAGGTACACAATAGGCTGGTCACACTCATGGGCCAGTCAACCAGTAATCTGTACATCCTAGGGTGACAACATTGCTCTTGTAGAGCACTGCACATTGTCAGCATAGGGCAGAAAGTTCCTTACTGACAGGATCAACTGGTCAAAATAGAAGAAATAAAAGGATGCAGAGAGAAAGTCGGTCCCTAACGCTATCAATGAACGGTAAGCTATCAAGATTTTTTTTTCGTGGGGGAGTGGAGGGGGTTTACACATCCTTTAAGGTAAGTTAAGCAGACTTTCTGATGTAAGCTGGCTGTCAGTAGCACTTCACTAATGAGTTCCACTTGTTCCGTGTAATTGCTCTTAAAAAAGTAATCACACACTTGCACAAACATGCCATATATAGCACACATATAAAAATAAAAAAATGAAATATTGAATTCTGCACAGCATATAAAAGGTGTATGATGAAGGATTCAATTTATAGCCCTTGCATTTTGCTAAGTGCGTAAATTAAAGATATGATATTTTTTGGCACTGAAGTAAACTGTAGTGTTATGTTGAGTGCTGATTGCATGCACAGTAGTGCACTGACATTGCAGAAGACTAAGATCCCTGACCCCAGTGCCAAAACACATCCCTCATTCACAGTATACCCTGCTTTAAAGTCCAAGCCAGGACACCAAATGTTATGTCAAGATCTCAAATGCCAGATTTATACTAACAACATGCTAAAGCTGTTAGGGAACAAAATCAGTAAATTGCCAGGATATATGCAACTTTAACTTTACATGAAAAAAATCAAAAGTACAATATTTTTCAGACCTGTAAAATTATTTTGTGCTTTTATCCCTTAAAATGCATGTTTAAGTTTTAGTTTCTAATTTAAAATGGTGAAATGCAAGTAAATGGTAATGCAAAAATGATTAAATCTGGATCGTTTATCATAATTTTTATCCAAAAGTAGAGAAATGTGTTTAAAATTGAGCCCCAGGCAATCAGCCAAATGCACAATTGAGAAACAAATGTTTTACTTGCGGAAGGATTTGCATTTCTGTCCCACCAGACCGCAACGCAAGACTAGTGACCTAATTTTCTTCTACTCCAATTAAACTACATAGCTAAGTATTTTCCCTGACTCATTATTTCATTGAACGATTGTGTGAAGGATGAGGGAGCCACAAGTCTCTAAATAGTCCAGTAAAAATGTATTAATCTTAATAGCAAGTCAGTCCGTACAGCCCATGCATTTCGGAGGCTCAAAAATGTCACTTCAGGGCTAAGAAACATTACAACATAAAACAATATCAACATATAAATCTATAAGTAGCTAAACGCAAAGTTTATTTATTCAATCTAGATTGTGATTGGACCGTGAAGGAGCCACTGTGGACTGATCAGGTCGTCTCTCTGTGCTCATTTTCTCTCAGCATATTCCTTGTCTGCAAATGTCCATTACAGCTCACTTGACTGGCTCCAAGTGCTGCCACTTCCTCTCCCAGTTTGAGAACTGCTGTACATGAGATTAAAGGAGGCTTAAGTAAAGTCACATTTGGGTATTTATACTAGTTTTACTTAAAATATAGTTAAATATTTTTACTACACAATTAGATTAATTTTATTTTTTAATAGTTCAGCTTTAAAGTAAAACTTTCAGTTTGGCCTCTTTACATGGGCATTCCATTTGTCTGTTTTTCATCCATCTGTTAACGAATAAACAGACATCAATGTATTTCTATGGGCAAGCGGATGTCAGCGGATAATCATTTGCCTCCATTAACCACTTGCCTACCAGTCGCTGTACATATACGGCGGCAGGTCCCCGCGAAACGACATACCCGTATGTCGCTTCGCGAGAGCGCTCATGGGGGGAAGCTGATCTGCGGGGTAGGTGGCCGTGATTGCCGCCGGGCACCTGCGATCGCTCCCTGTGGAGGCGGAACGGCGGTCTGCCAATTGTAAACACGGCAGACCGCTGTTCTGTCACCAATGAACACAGGGCTCTTGTGTTCCACCTATTTAGGAACACAGGTCCCTGTATTCATTTCATAAGTCCACCCCCCACAGTTAGAAAGCACCCCCTAGGGACACATTTAACCCTTTGATCGCCCCTAGTGTTAAACCCTTCCCTGCCAGTGTCATTAGTACAGTAACCGTGCATACTTTTAGCAGTGATTACTGTAGTAATGTCACTGGTCCCCCCCCCCCCCCCAAACATGTAAAAAATGTCAATTAGGTGTCCGATCTGTCCGCCGCAATGTCGCAGTCCTGTTAAAAATTGCTGATCGGCGCCATTACTAGTAAAAAAATAAAAAATAAATAAAAATGACATAAAACTTTCCCCTAGTTTGTAGACACGATAACTTTTGCGCAAACCAATCAATATACTGTTTTTGGGATTTTATTTTACCAAAAGAATGTAACAGAATACAAATTAGCCTAAAATGATGAAAAGATTTTATTTTATTTTTTTTTTTTTTATTGGGAATGGTATATAGCAGAAAGTAAAAAATATTGTTTTTTTTTTTTTCTTTTCATAATTGTTGCTCTTTTTTTTTTTTTGTTTATAGCGCAATGTCTGAATTTCTGCATTTGTAAGTGTCAAAAGCCAGTATAAATGAATAGTAGTGGTAAAAAAAAATCACTTGTGGGTTTAACTAACCATTTTTGTTTGTATAATTCTCCTTTAGGGGGTGTAACAGGGGGTGTGACAGGGGGTGTGTCCTATGCTTACATACTTTTGCTGAAAGGTGTCCCTCGTTTCCCATCTCAAAAAATTGAGGGGTATGCCATTCTATTTATCAATAAAAATAAAACGTTCACTGTAGATATACAGTACTTAACTCACAGTCATCACTGTCCTAAGATGTAAAAATAAAAAATGATAGTTAAAAATTATAATTGACATCAAAGTAATAGATAAATGACATATGTACATAATGACATGTCTTAACTTGTTGCTGTTTTATACAGTTCTTGACAGACCCCATTCAATCCAGAACCATTCATACTGGATCCTTTACCTTTGTGCGCCCCAGAAATCAGAGCTGCGGACGGGAAAACTCACAGCCATTACACATTGGCACTTGACGCTCTGCCCCCGTACCTCCCCCAGAAGCTTTCCAGCCTCTCTCCTGCAGGCTGCTGCTTGAGTTGGGGGGATGGGGATGTGCTTGACCCTAGAGATCACGCCCGCCTGAATGAGGGAGGTGTAAGTAGTTGAGCAGAGGGAGCCTACTGCAGTTACTGCAGCTTAGCACAGAGATGCTGTTAGCTGACAAATGGAAATGCCTCTCCTTTTCATGTAGCACAGTAAGAAATGGGGCACAATAAAGCATCATGACAGCCCCCTGGTGTGTGCCCTCCTGATCCCCCAGTGTATGTCCTCCTGACCCCCCATTGTATGCCCTCCAAAGCCCCCCCAGTTTGTGCCCTCCTGGCTCCCCCAGTGTGTGCCCTCCCAACCCCTGATGTGTGCCCTCCCGACACCCAGTGTGTGGCCTCCTGACCATCCCCTGGCGTATGCCCTCCCAAATCCCCCCACAGTGTGTGCCCTCCTGACCCCCCAGTGTATGCCCTCCCAACCCTCCCCCGTTGTGCCCTTCCAACCCCCTGGTGTGCCTTTCTAACCCCCCCCCCCAGTATGTGCCCTTCCAATCCCCTCCACTGTGTGCCCTCCTGACCCCGTACTTTTCCCTCCTGACCTCCCTGGTATGTGTCCTCCTGACTTCCCCAGTGTGTGCCCTCCTGACTTCCCTGGTGTGTGCCCTCCTGACTTCCCCGGTGTGTGCCCTCCTGAATTCTCCGATGTGTGCCCTCCTGACCTCCCTGGTGTTAGCCCTCCTAACCTCTCTGGTGTGTGCCCTCCTAACCTCTCTGGTGTGTGCCCACCTGACATCCCTGGTGTGTGCCCTCCTGACCTCCCTGGTGTGTGCCCTCCTGACCTCTCTGGTGTGTGCCCTCCTGACCCTCCCCATGTGTGTGCCCTCCCAGACCCCTAGCGTGCCCTTCTGCCCCCCCCCCCAGTGTGTGCTGTTCTGACCCCCCCCACCAGTGTGTGCCATTCTGACCTCCCCTGGTGAAACCAAGTCCTCTACTGATCCCTGTACACTGTCCTATCCTCTGTCCGGTCAACTCCTGTCCTCTGCCCTGCTGACCCCCTTTCTCTGCCCTACTGTTCTTTGTACACTGCCCTACATTCTACTGACCTCTCTACACTGCCCCACAAGCTTCTGACCCCTATAAACTGCCCTACATGCTACTCACCCCTATACACTGCCCTACATACTACTGACCTTACTACACCTCCCTATACACTACTGACCACAGTACGCTACCCTACAAACTACTGACCACTGTACACTGCCCTACATACCACTGACCTCTGTACGCTGACCTACATACAGTACTTCTGACCTCTAAATGCTGCCCTACATACTACTGACCTCTATACGCTGACCTACATTACTACTGACCTCTAAGCACTACCCTACATACTACTGACCTCTGTACTCTGCCCTACATACTACTGACCTCTGTACACTGCCCTACATACTACTGACCTCTGTACACTGCCCTACATACCACTGACCACTGTACACTGCCCTACATACTACTGACCTCTGTACACTGCCCTACATACTACTGACCTCTGTACACTGCCCTACATACTACTGACCTCTGTACACTGCACTACATACCACTGACCTCTGTACACTGCCCTACATACCACTGACCTCTGTATCCTGCCTTACATACTACTGACCTTTGTACGCTGCCTTACATACTACTGACCTCTGTATGCTGCCCTACATACTACTGACCTCTGTACATTGTACTCTGTATGATATGTTTAATTCAGTTCTGTAAGCAACACCTTATTTTCTGGCAGTGTCCCTCCCGAGACTAGATTCTGGATCCACCCCTGAAACCATTATGGACGAAGACAATTATTCTATAAGTATGTTTTTGAATAGTGAGAGGAAATGAGTTAAAACTCATTAAAACATATGTTAAAACACAAACACAGAGAGAACATAGAAACTCAATGCACATAATGTCAGATAGATAGTTAAACCTAGAGCTGGAAGAGGTCAACCAGCATATTACACAGCAATGCTGTGTAATGCATATCAAGGTCAAAAGGTAGCTTTAGACATCGATGTCAGCTATTTATTAAAACCCTGTTAATGTTACTACAGCCCGGCAAATGTTCTCCCTCTGCTGAGGCTCTGTCACTATTAATTAAACCAGCCTGGTATATAATGTGTATTTTAAGACATGATCTGCATTTAAAATACATTTCCAAGTGTTCATTTTACTTTGCAGCACTCATTTACATTGTCCAGCAGATTTCAGTACTAATTAGCCAACGTACAGAAGGTAACTGGGGAAGATGCATACTTGCAATACTAGAGGTTCCTTTTAACCATCATTATCAAACTGAACTATGCAACTAGATGCTTTCAACATACAGACTAGTGATGTTTAAAAAAAACAAACTCAAGTAATGAAGGACACGAGAGCTCTCTCCAGCTACAAGCATATATACTGAATGTCCTCACTGCTATCTTTCAGTAGGGTATTATTTTGCTTTTTAAAGCTAAACCTCAGGAAAACGACTAAATTTACAATTGAAATACAGGTTTGTGAACTGTCAAATATTATTTATCATTTTATACAGACATTTTTATGATTCATATAGTAAAAAGAAGATGGCAACACTGTTACTGCTGCTGGGGATAACATGAAGCCGATACTAAGACAATTTCAGGTACTTATGCTGCCATAAGCGTGCGTAGGGATGTGCAAAGTGTGCCCCCTAATCACTATGTGCATAGCCAATTCCCTCTACTGCCCAGCCCCCCCCCCACCATTGCCCCCACCCCCCCCCCCCCACCCCACAGTGCTTCTGGCTTCCCTCATCTCCTCTCCCCCCTGGTGCTGCAGGGTATGTTTCAGAATGGAGAGCAGGGGAAGAGGCTAGTATATATGTAACTTACAAGCCCCCTCCTTTTCTAAATTAACACAGTGAACACACTCGCTTACTGTGTCCATTCATAACCAAAGCATAGTAAACTATGGTTCAGTTTGTGAATGAACATGAAGCCACTCAGCACAGAGCGCTTCCCATTCATTCACTGCCCCATGCAGGGGGTGTGCCAGGTGTGCCTCAGCACACCCAAATCACTATGTGCGGTGCCAACCCCTCCTACTGCCCAGGCCCCCTCCTTCTTGGCCCCCCACCCTGTAGAGATGCTGGCTTCCCTCCTCCCCTCTCGCTCTGGGTGCTGCGGGGGTATATTTCAGGATGGAGAGCAGGGAATATTTGTGAATGAACAGGAAGCAACTCAGCACAGAACAATTCCCCCTCATTCACTGCCCTGCGAAAGGCATGTGTGTTTTGGGGTGCACACCCTAATGCAATAAGCTGCGCACACCTATGTATTCTGCTCATATGCAAAAGTACATTTAAAGTAGGGATAGACCGATATGGTTTATTCAGGGCCGATATAGATATTTTGGTCACAAAGTATTGGTATTGGCCAATATGGGCCAATATTTTGTACATTTAAAGTTTTGAAAAATACAATTTTTGACACAAATCTGGTACTGAACATGTTAATGTATGTTTAATAACATTTTTAACGTTAAAGGCTCGTTCTTCACACCTTACCTGCATGAAAACTGATAGGAAAACCACACAGCTTTCACTTGCAGGTACATCAGTTTCACATCATGTGAACAACCGAGTCCTAGAAGAGTAGACAACTAGACAACTGTGAAAAATAAAGTGCTGGGAAAATAATAACTAAAGGCTTCCCAAAACAAAATTGACATAAACTGCTGCAGTAGTGCACTCACTGTCTGCAATAAAAACATTTAGTAGCTGCAGTGCTAAAGACAGTAGACTGGACACTAGTACTACTCACTTTCAATGCTCCCAGATAAGTAGAACAATATTATAGTGCAGAAAGCATAACATTTCAGCATTTTCACCAGTTAAACGGCTTCTATTGTTTTCATATATTGCTGCCACTTCACTAAAAACCGTGCTCACTTGGTACTGAGGAAGGAGGAGCATTATTTGTTCCTCAAACAGTCAACCATGTAAGTATTTTACTGCATCTGCAAAATTATTTTTCTAACTCTCTATTACATAGACTGTTATAACTGTCTTCTCTGTTTCAAACATATGATGTTTTGACTATATTCCATATTAACAGAACACCACTCAAAGCCATCCCTGAGGAAGAAGCTCTACGGTCTTCGAAACGCGTTGGGTTTTGGTCTTTGTATAATGTGGTTGGTTACTGTAATGGTATAATGTTCCATGCTTGAAACTGTTTTTAAACTTTATATTTCTTGTTCAATTTTTGTCTAATAAAATATTATAAGCATATTTAATATCTCTATCAAATTTTTGTGCCTAAAAAATCCCACCCCAGGGGAACCCTCCCAAGTTTCCAATTATTAAGGGATGTGGCACACTTGAAGAATTCTGGCCAAAAGCACACCCACTTTAATTAGCACTACTAAAGTAATTCCGACTTTAGAAAAGTTTTCTGTACTACTTCAAGACGACTTCTATCCGACTTGTGCCCATAGACTTTAGCTCCTTTCACATCGACATGATTTGACAGGTCAAATCGCATGTCAAATCACAGCCTATTGCCAGCAATGGCACTGTCCCAATAAGTGCAACGCTGACTTTGCAGCACCGCATTGATTTCCAAAGTAGTTACTGCACTACTTTTGGCAACTTTCGGGGACAACTTCAATAGACATCTCTGCATAAACCCGCATAGATGTCTGTCAAGTCACCCCCCGTAATCAGACTAAAATGCAGCTTTGAAATTGTGCGAGGTCAGATGTGAACGGGGGCTGAAGGAGGGTTTGTAAAAAAAAACGCTTATGCTCAGTAAAGCTCAAAGAAGCTCAAAGGAGCTCAAGCTGAAAAAAAAAGCTCAAATGCCTGTAAAAGCAGGTTTTTTTTGGAGCTGCAGTGTGAATGAGCCCTAAGTCGGATCCTCAGCTTAATTGATGTGATTTGGATCCAACATCACAGGAAGATTACCCAGGCATTCCCTAAAGTTGCTTGGGAGTTGCCTTAATGTCACATTACTATAATCTTTTTTATGGACTATAGACTGAAGGGCTTATCAATAAATGTAAAACACAATGTTGCCGCGCTACAGGAAGCAAAAATATGAGACCATATGATTGGTCACTAATCGCAGGGGTAAAGCAGCCACACAAAACCTGGAAATTTGCAGATTTGAAAGACATAAAACACTAAATGTGGCGCTAAACCCTAAAATATAACAAAAAAGATGGGAAAGCAGTCCATGCAAATGTAAATGTATCTTCACTCTTGTAGAGGCAAATCCAGAGTAAACCACCACCAGAAGAGCACTCAAAAACACCACCACTCCTTACCAGATATCCTTGATCTCCACAACAGAGATCAAATGCGCATGAATGAAGGATCAGAGACTTCTCACTCAGATATCCAGTTCATAGGTACAGGCTCAGATATGGTGTGTGTATAATATGGAAAAGAGAAAATAACACATAGCGCAGACTGCTTCACAAGAATTTATTCCCACCAAAAAGAGCCACTTACAGGGTTCAGAAGAAATCCTCACATGTAAAATCAGAATCTCCCTGCCAATTCCTAGGCATCCTGCTGTCAAGCGCTCGGTATATGGCCGCTCTGTGTCCTCCTCGCTGCAGCACGCGTCGCTTAGCACGCCACCTTATCAATAAATGGTTGTGGAATGAATCATCTGAGTTTCCATTATTTCTTATGGGGAAATTTGCTTTGATATACGAGTGCCCTGGATTACAAGCATGTTTCCGTAACAAATTATCCTCGCAATCCAAGGTTTTACTGTATATGGTATTTAGGAAGTGTCTACTGGAGCAAAATAAAATACTGTAACACAGCACACTCCTCATGTCATTTGATTAGTTGTGCCAATTCTGTTAAAGGCCTCTTCAGGGATTCTCAAAAAAATAGTTGCAAGAGGGTGTCACAGATCTAACTCCACCCAATCAAGGGGTTTGATGTAGGTATGGTGTAGGTGTGCTGGAATGTTTAATTTTGCGTGGGCAGCACAGCTATATTGTGGCCATCTATAGTTGGATATGGCAAGGTTTAAAAATCCTCAAACCATCATAGTATGTTAAAAATGTATAGTGCTTTTGTGTACCTTCTAACTTTGTTGCCTGTAAAATGTGGCTTAAGCTGAGCATTGAATTTAAATCTGACCATTTCTGTTACCGACTTGCGAACCCTGGGGAAAATTAAGGTGGCATGTGTGGTGATGACGGGATCTGACAAACTCCAAACTGAACAGAGGGAATGAAGGATTAGTACTGATCACTGTGCCAACCTCATTTTCCCAAATTTCAAAAGTCGGTATAAAAAAATGCTCACATTAAATTTCACATCCGTTCTTATCCAGAAGCTTACACCAGCCTAAGATACATTTGACATACCTCAAGCTAGCTAAGAAAGAATGCAGATATGTCATAAACTTCCACTAACAGGATCTTCAAAAGATTTCTAATGAGAATCTGTTGTATATGGCCTAGTCAAACGTCCGTGAAAAAAAGCTGGGTGCACCAGAGAAAAAAACATCTGTGATGCTATGGGGTTTTTTTTGTACCGATCTACAGCTGAGCTCCATATAATCTCCATAATTCTTATTGTAAAGATGCTGCTTTTCCAAAAAGTGACCACAATAATGTATAAGAAGATCTAAATCAGACAAGCACATCTAATTTACAAGGCCTAGACAGCTAATAGGACACATTGGACCTCCTAAGAGAAAGATGTGTCCTATCTACAGCATCCGCGAAGACGTCGCATTACGAAATACGTAAGAAGGGGCAGGGATGCTGACATAACTGCGTATGCCAGTTCATGTTCGCGGTCCATGGACTGACCAGAGGTGAACGACTAACATAGCTGAGCATGTTTCCCTAGTGTTTTAATACAGTTTGTGAGTGGAATGTTTACTATTTTTAACTAAAACTTGTTGTTTCAATTTTACACAATGGAAGCTCCCTTCCTTCTTTTTATTTCCCACATTGGATACTATGACTTATGAGATGGGATTCTGACTGATGCCTAATTTTGGGAGGAGCATAGTCAGTGATCGCTGGGAGATATTTGGCGTGCATGATGGTTTATATTTTGACCAGCCTATTGTTCTGGTGAGTTTGATTTAGTGAGAGTGGTGAAGGATTCACATTTGTACAACGTTGTGGAGGAACACTTTGGTGCATTATTTTGAAGAGGAGCTGGGACTTTACATTGCATTTTCATCAATACAGTATATATTTTTTTATATTTTTCAACTTTAATATTTTCGAAGTTAATGGACTGTTACTTATAGCACTTTATTGATGTTATTTAGAATTTTGCACATTTGCTTGTGTGTTTTGCACATTCATTATCACTTGCACTTTCTACATTTTTCACACATTCGTATATATCCATTTATACATCCACATATACATTTTATACATCCATTTTACACATTGTTATTGAGATTTCACATTTATGTGCACTTATATATTTGTACATAGGATATTCTAGGTTGGTGTGTGGACCAGAGCTACTCACATACTTCATTTTACCCAGATCTACAGCATATCATGTTTTCTATTTAACAAATCATAATTTCACTATGTTAAAAATGATGTTGGCTGTTGTATAGTGATACCTTGACATCTAAGAATATAACTGTACCCAGAATACTTGGCATTAAAGCTGAAGTTTAGCTTTAAAAAAAAAAAAAAAAAAAAAACCTACAGCCTTAGTCACATCCCTTACCTGCAATGAAGTACTGTTTGTTGTTTGTTGTACAGGCATCTGGATCTTGGAGAAATCCTGTCCCCTGACTATTCAGTGATGCTAGAGCTAAAAGCTTTGGGTCTATTATAGGCAGAACAGCAGTAAAGATGGTCCAACAGGGGGAGTCTTATGAGACACAATCTTCCTAATGGGACACAAAAAAAAGAAAAAGAAATGACATGTTTTAACCATTCCTAACATACACTATATTGTAAAAAAGTATTGGGACATCTGCCTTTACATGCACAAGAACTTTAATGGCATCCCGGTCTTAGTGCGTAGGGTCAATATTAAGTCGGGACACCCTTTGCAGCTATAACAGCTTCAACTATTTTGGGAAGGCTGTCCACAAGGTTTAGGAGTCTATGGGAATGTTTGACCATTTTTCCAGGAGGCATAAAAGAAGAATGCCCAAGGGACTTTGTAAGACACAAGCCACAAGGTATAAAATGTACAAAATGAATTCATTTTTAAACACTTTGTGTACATACAATTAGAAAATTCTAGTAGACATAGATACATAGATATATGCACGAGTTTCCATAGTTACATAAATCAAAATATCATTCTTCCAGGAGCACATTTGTGAGGTCGGGCACTGATTTTGGAAGGCCTGGCTTTCAGTCTTCGCTCTAATTCATTCCAAATATGTGTGTTCTATCGGGTTGAGGTCAGGCCAGTTAAATTCCTCAGCCGCAAACTCAATCATCCTTGTTTTTATGGACCTTGATTTGTACACTCGTGCGCAGTCATGTTGGAACAGGAAGGGGCCAACCCCAAACTGTTCCTACAAAAGTTGGAAGCATGAAATGAGAAATCCTGTCCCCTGACTATTCAGTGATGCTAGAGCTAAAAGCTTTGGGTCTATTATAGGCAGAACAGCAGTAAAGATGGTCCAACAGGGGGAGTCTTATGAGACACAATCTTCCTAATGGGACACAAAAAAAAGAAAAAGAAATGACATGTTTTAACCATTCCTAACATACACTATATTGTAAAAAAGTATTGGGACATCTGCCTTTACATGCACAAGAACTTTAATGGCATCCCGGTCTTAGTGCGTAGGGTCAATATTAAGTCGGGACACCCTTTGCAGCTATAACAGCTTCAACTATTTTGGGAAGGCTGTCCACAAGGTTTAGGAGTCTATGGGAATGTTTGACCATTTTTCCAGGAGGCATAAAAGAAGAATGCCCAAGGGACTTTGTAAGACACAAGCCACAAGGTATAAAATGTACAAAATGAATTCATTTTTAAACACTTTGTGTACATACAATTAGAAAATTCTAGTAGACATAGATACATAGATATATGCACGAGTTTCCATAGTTACATAAATCAAAATATCATTCTTCCAGGAGCACATTTGTGAGGTCGGGCACTGATTTTGGAAGGCCTGGCTTTCAGTCTTCGCTCTAATTCATTCCAAATATGTGTGTTCTATCGGGTTGAGGTCAGGCCAGTTAAATTCCTCAGCCGCAAACTCAATCATCCTTGTTTTTATGGACCTTGATTTGTACACTCGTGCGCAGTCATGTTGGAACAGGAAGGGGCCAACCCCAAACTGTTCCTACAAAAGTTGGAAGCATGAAATGGTCCAAAATGTCTTGGTATGCTGAAGCCTTAAGAGTTCTCTTCACTGGAAATAAGGCGCCAAGCCCAACCCCTGAAAAACAACCCCCCACCATAATCCCACCTCCATCAAATGATTTGGACTTCAACCCGATAGAACGCCTTTCGGATGAATTAAAGCAGAGACTGCGAGCCAGGCCTTCCTGTCAAACATCAGTTCCTGACCTCACAAATGTGCTTCTGGAAGAATGGTCAACTATTCCCATAGACACACTCCTAAACCTTGTGGACAGCCATCCTAGAAGAGTTGGAGCTGTTATAGCTGCAAAGGGTGGGAAAACTCAATATGAAACCCTACAAACTAAGACTGGGATGCCATTAAAGTTCATGTGTGTGTGTAAAGGCAGGCATTTCAATACTTTTGACAATATAGTGTATATTCGGTAGTCATCAACAGTGGACAAAATACATTTATATAAACTTTATGAAGTACCCTCTATGTAAATATGCCTTCAAAACCAGTGAGATGAAAACACAAAATAATGTTTAAAGCAGTACACAATGCTATAAAGGTTTCTAGTTCTGTAAAATAAAGGGATTATTTATTTTTTTTTTTGCATTAATGCACATCCATGTCATTTTTCTATGAAAATAAAATGTTGGTTATAATAGCACATGTGCATATTGGTTGCCTCTCATGAATATTTCCAATTAGAGGGATTCAGGCTAGTACTATGTTCTATGAAAGAAACCTACTATGTCTGAACACGTGAAGAATAAAATTAAGTAATTAATGGAAAATCTATTTGAGGAGAACATCTTTGTTCTTTAACAGTGAAGTAACATTTTAATCCAATAGAAGCTAGAGGAAAATTCCTGGAATGCTTTTACCATTCCATCCCTGAACAATCCAAATATATATGTCACCACTTCATAAAAACAAGCACATTCATATATACCCTTGTCTAATTAGATTGTAAACACCCCATTGCTATAAATCATATAGAAATGGAATGGAGCATTGTAAGGTAAGGTAAGCTAAGGTAGGAATTATTGAGTTGTGCTGCAGATCTGTGTAAATCTCAGGACTGGATAGCCAGAAACACAAATCTTTTGGCAAATAAAACAGCTGTGATATAAGTTTTCTTTTTATTTGTCTGTTCAGCACTTTAACTAGAGTTTAGCTTTTATTTGCCTTGATCATACTTTTATATCATTTAAAGGGAACTGGCTTTTTATAGGGTGTCAGTGTAGGGTTTCAACCTTTTGTCACACTATCAATAGAGCATTGACATGCCTCAGAACATGATCTTTCTCAAATATTAGGTAATCAAAAGCAAAACAACTAGAAAGCAGGGGAAACGTCCAATGATGTTTCTTATACATCCTCTGAGAAATGATACAAATAGATATAAGGCATATTTGTAAAATAGAAATTATGTGATAATTTGTGCACATTTACCTATAAGCTCAGCTGTCATTCATCTTAGTTACAAAGCCCATTGAATTCCCTTGCATCATGTTATATGTCAGATCTGATTTCACTAGTCAACATTTAACACACATCTTGATTCCCCATTCTTCAAACAGAAAATCCAGGTCTCAGAAACATAAAATGGGCAAAATTGCAGCTGGTTGGCTTGATTCTGTTCATAGTATATACTAAAAATTCACATTCTAGATAAAAGTCACATTTGTTGTCAGAAAAGGCACCCTAAAAAAAGAAACAGGGACTAGCAGGGTTGCCAACCAACCAGTTAAAAATTTACTGATACAACACTCAAAATTTACTGGCACAGCCAAGTTTTTCCTGGCATTTCCAAAAGTTACAAAATTACAGTTTTAAATGCATATTTCAGTATTCAGGGTACAAAGAAGTACAATATGCAATTAGCAATGTGATGTAAGATAGATATTAAGGCAAAAAGCATATTTATTTTTTTATTTTTGATATAGTAAGTAAGTAGTTCAGGGACAGAACTCAGGAGGGCAAGAAATTAAAATGGGCATGCACACACACATGAAATTGACTTTCACAATGACACTGACAGAAGTTTGCAGCAACCGAGATGATGATGACACCTTACTGACACGACACATCCCCTCCCAAGTCACAGTGACAGTCTCATCCCCGCCAGGTGGTCCCTTCAGTCTACTGACAGCCCTGCTCCTGGGTTGCCTTGCTCCCATCCTGCAGACCCACACACGGGGCTCCAGCCTCTCCGCTTGGCCCCTTGCACCATGACATCACAAGACACGCTCAGGCATTGCCTCTGCCAGAACCCCCCCCCCCCCCCGGTGCGGCCCCAAACACATTGAAGCAGGTACACGGATGGTCTCAGCTGGCTCTGGACTGGAACTGTACATCCCAGTCACATCCAAGCGTCGCACCACGTTTAATGGCCGCGAAAAGTGCCCATTTTTTACTGGCTGCCAATAAAAATGCTGATGGTTGGCAACACTGGGGACTAGTCATTACACAAACTGACCAGAGCTGCTCAGAAAGGCTATAAGTGTAGCTTTTCCATCACTTCTATTGCTCTACCCACTGGTGAATCCTATTTTACAGATTTGAAACACACTCGAAATTCAATAACTAGTTTTTGCAAATATAACCCCAAAAAATTGCAAATGCTGGAAGCAGGGTCTGCATAGTTTGATCTGTTTAAAGTGTAAGGATTAGTTAACCGCCTAACGACCACCTGCTGCGCAAACCGCCATAAGTATACGTTGGTCGCACGCCTGCAGCTAGGGGGCGAGCGGCGTGCTTTCGCCCCCGCTCATCAGCGGGGATCCCGATGCACGGGGCAGTCGGCTCTGACTGCCGCCTGATACTCGCGATCGTTCCCCGCTGAGAGAGAAGGACGGGCAGCTGTTGTAAACACAGCTGGCCGTTCTTCTCTCTGGAAGGATCACAGAGCCCCTGTGATCCTGCTATATAGGATCATAGGTCTCTGTGATCATTTCACAAGCCACGCCCCCCACAGTTGGAAACACGCCCTTAGTTACACATTTAACCCCTTGATCACTTACTGTGTTAACCCCTTCCCTGCCAGTGTCATTATTACAGTAACAGTGCATATTTTTAGCACTGATTACTGTAGTAATGTCACTGGTCCCCCTAAAAGTGTCAAAAATGTCAGTCAGGGATCCGATCTGTCTGCTGCAATGTCGCAGTCCCGCAAAAAAACGCAGATCGCTGCTATTACTAGTAAAAAAAAACAAAGAACAATAAAAATGACATAAATCTTTCCCATAGTTAGTAGACACAATAACTTTTGCGCAAACCAATCAAAATACGCTTATTGCATTTTTTTTTACCAAAAATATGTAGCAGAAAACAAATTGGCCTAAAATTTTTAAAAATTTTGATTTTTAAAATTTATTTTTGTTTGGGAATGTTATATAGCAGAATGTGAAAAATAACGGAAAATTGATATCAAATACTTACCGTAATTTTCCTTTCCTGATGGACTCCATGGCAGCATACATTCGGGTAGGCCCCGCCTCCTCTCCTACCTCATAGGACCCCACTCCCATAAATCTTTGCTCCCTTTCAGCATCAGTGTTCTGTAACTAGCCTACTCAGGAATTGGGAGGGGACTCCTGCTGCCATGGAGTCCATCAGGAAAGGAAAATTACGGTAAGTATTTGATATCAATTTTCCGTTTTCCTGACAGACTCCATGGCAGCATACGTTTGGGAAATAACTCGCTATACACTCCCGGGTGGGAAGATGCTGAACAAAGAAAATTTTAATTGGCACTGTCAACTGACAAAACTTGTACGCCAAAATTAACAGAAGATAAAGCAGCAGGTTCAATACAATAATGGGAAAGGAAAGTATTGACAGATGACCAGGATGCTGCTTTGCAGATCACGTCAGGCGCGACGTGTTTGGAAGCTGCCCAAGACGTAGCGACGCTTCTCGTAGAGTGAGCTGTAATCGCCTCTGGAGGAGCCAAGCCCTTCGCTCTATACGCCCATTGGATAGCCTGGACAATCCATGCAGCCACAGCTCTAGAAGATGCACGCATTCCTTTCTTTTTGCCATGGAGCAGAACAAAAAGGAAATCCGATTGGCGAAAGGAGGATGTGGCCTCCAAATATTGACTTAGAGTGTTGCCCACGTCTAGAGGATGGACTGAAGATTCCTCATCAGTTCTGAAGATGGGAAGAACTATCTCAGCATTTTCGTGGAAGACGGAGGTCACTTTTGGATTTGACCCCAGCATAGGGATTAAGACCACCCTGTCTTGAAAAAAGGTCAGAAAAGGCTCTTTGTGACCCAAATTGTGTATCTCAGAGACCCTCTTAGCGGAGGTAATGGCCACCAAAAATGCTGTCTTCAACGTAAGCTCCTTGATAGACATGGAAGCAACATCCTTTGACGAAAAAAAGTCCAAAACTAATGGAAGATCCCATTTTGGAAATCTTGGCCTTCTCTGAGGCCTAAGCCTGACTGCGCCCTTAAAAAATTGCTGAATCAGATAATGACTTGCCCACTGAATTCCGGTGAAGGCTGAAATGGCGGACACTTGCACCCGGAGAGAACTAACTGAGAGGGACAAATCCAGACCAGATTGCAAGAAACTTAGAATCTGCTGAATAGTAGGTGTACCTACTGGACCTGACCTCTGGGCCTGATGACTCATGAACCTGGCCCATATCCTTTCATATACCCTGTTTGTGCTAGGTCTTCTTGAACTCAAGAGAGTCGGGATCACCTCTTCTGGACATCCGAGAGCTTCCAACCTCCCCCTCTCAAGAACCACGCCCTGAGGTGCAGCCGTGCAGGGCATGGGTGCAGAGTAGGACCCTGCGATAGAAGGTCCGACCTGAGAGGTAGAGGAATTGGATCCCTGAAGCTGAGAAGGGACAGCAGGGGAAACCATGGCCTGTTGGGCCAGAAGGGGATTATTGCCACGATCTCTACTTCCTCCATCTTCAGTCTCCTCAGGAATTGGAGTACTATTGGTACTGGTGGAAATGCATAAGCAGACTGGAAGTTCCATCTGTCCGTGAGGGCATCCACTCCGAAAGCTCGAGGATCTCTGAATCTCGTGTAGTACTTCCGAAGCTTCTTGTTGCGTAGACTCGCAAACAGATCCACTTCCGGCGAAATCCCCAGGGACAGCACCCAGTTGAACACCTCCTGATGGAGGGACCACTCGTTGTTGTCTAGTTGGAAACGGGATAGGAAGTCTGCCTCCACATTCAACACTCCCGGAATAAAGACCGCTGAAAGATTGGCCAGATGATGCTGAGCCCATGTCATGATCGGCTCTGTTTCTTGGAGGAGAGACAAACTGCGTGTTCCTCCCTGCCTCTTGACATAAGCCACTGCCGTGGTGTTGTCCATCCTTAACAGCACTGAAGCCCCCTGTGTTAGATGGTGAAAAGCCTGGAGTGCTTTGAAGGCGGCTCGTAGTTCTAGAACATTGGACACTACTCCGTGACCTGGGAAGTTCCATCTGCCTTGTGCCACTTCGGTCAGACAGTGGGCTACCCAACTGGTACTGCTGGCATCGGAGGTTATCGTTATCCAGGAAATCGGAGCGATTGAGTGGCAGTTGGTCAGATTTGTACGACGTAACCACCAGGGAAGGCATCCCTTCATGAATGGAGTCAGGTGAATAACCTGTGACAAATTCTCCGTCGTCCATTGTTGGAGAAACCCCTTCTGGAAGGGTCTCAGCTTCCACATAGCCCACTTCACCATGGGCGAGGTGGCTACAAGCGTCCCTACTACCTTTAGACCCTGACGAGCAGTGAGACGAGAGGCAGCGAGAGCGTGAGACACCCTGCTCTGGACTACAGGAATTTTCTCTTCTGGCAGGGAAATGGTGCACTTCACCGTGTTGAACAGTGCCCCGAGAAACACCAGCGACTGCGTAGGCACCAGATGGCTCTTTTCTAGATTCAGAATCCAACCGAATTCCTGAAGCGTAGATGTCACTTGCTCCAGATGTAAGAGTAACTGATGTCTGTCCTGGGACAGAAGGAGGAGATCGTCCAGATAATGATGCAATCTGATGCCTCTGGTCCTGATGAGAGCCACAACTGCCAGCAAGGTCTTGGAGAACGTGCGAGGCGAAGTTGAGAGCCCGAAGGGAAGACACGTAAATTGCATGTGAGCATGACCCACAGCAAATCGGAGGAACTGATGGTACTCTTTTGCCACAGGAACGTGGAAGTACGCGTCTTTTAGGTCGATCGATGCCAACCAATCTCCTGGGAGAATCGAATGTTGTATGGTGACTAGGGACTCCATTTTGAACCTTTCTTGATGGATAGACCTGTTGAGATATGTGAGGTCTATTACCGGACGCCAGGTGCCGTTCTTCTTCTGGACGAGAAACAGAGGTGAATAGACTCCCAAACCTCGTTCTGCCTCGGGAACTGGCACAACAGCACGCTGAACTAGTAAGGAATCCACATAAGCGAGAAGAATCTTCTTTTTTTCTGCCGAAGGAGGAAGTGAGGTTGCGACAAACCTGGGTTTGGGAACGTTGTCAAACGCCCACGAATGTCCCTGGGACACAATGTTTAACACCCAGGGATCCTGGATCGAGGCCGCCCAGATATCCCGAAATTGGAGCAACCTGGCCCCTACCGGGAAGGCCTGGACGGGCCCAACCTCAAAAGGATTTGGTGGCCTCCCGGTCACCAGACGAAGAGCCTTTAGAGCCTTTCTGGAAGGTGGATTGCCTTGACTTCCAACCTCTTCCGTAGGACTTGCCCGGTCTGTAGCTTCGTGCTTCCCTGGCACGATTGGTAGTTTGTCTTCTCGGAAAAGAGCGCTTCTGAGCGCCTGGGCGTTTATCCTGAGGGAGGAACCCAGACTTTCCACCCGTGGCCCGAGATATGGCTGCATCCAACTTGTTCCCAAAGAGGGAAGAACCCTCAAAGGGAATTCGGCACCATGCCTGTTTGGAAGCAGCATCAGCAACCCAAGGCCTAAGCCAAAGGGCGTGTTTAGCCGTAACTGAAGCCAGCATAACTCAAGCCAAAAGGCGAATGGTGTCTAGAGACGCCTCCCCCAGAAAACCCGCAGCCATCTTCAGCTCCTGGATTGGGGAGCTCTGGAGCACTTCTTCCGAAACTCCTCCAAGGGTGCCCTCGAGGGCATTAATCCAGACTTCCATGGCATTTGAAATAGTAGCCAAAGCCAAAGCTGGCTTACAGGCCATGCCAGCCGAAAGATATGCTCGTTTAAGGTCAGCGTCGATCCTCCTATCCAACGGATCCCTAAAAGAGGCTGTATCCTCCATTGGAAGGGTGACATGCTTGACCAGACGCATCACAGCTGCATCCACACTTGGGGAAGATTCCAGGTACTTCACCTTTTCTTGTTTAAATGGATACAACTTCGCCATTTTTGTGGTCAGGGAATTTTTCCTTTCCACTTTGCTCCACTCTTCTGTAATTATATCTCCCAGCTCCCCTAGGAATGGAAAGTCCAAGCGCTCTTTGCATAGCTGCTTGACATATTTTCGTTGTTTCGGGGAGGAGACAGCTGGTTCTTCCCAATCAAGGGCTTCTCTCACCGCTTTTACTAGAGGGGAGACAAGGCTGAACTCAAATCCTGAACCGGAGTCATCTGAATCAGAATCGGACTCTGACGGAAGGATAGAAGGATGGCTGGGTTGGGAGGACTCAAAAGGATCCTGAACCAGAAGATCTCTTTCCGGAGAGCGGGATGGCCCTGCCGAAGTACTCGGCTTCTGTAACTCAGCTAGAGAGTCTTTGAGGACTCTACGCACCACTTCCTCAATATGATGGTCCGACTTCTCCCTTTCACCCGTAGCTTGGGCATAACAGGGTTTACACAGAGAAGAACCATCCGTTACTATGGTACCACATCCCCAGCATTTCTTCCCGTGCGGGCGCTCAGAATGATGTGTTGAACCAGAAGTTTTGCCATCACATCCCCTATTATGGGGGGAGTTGCGTCTGGACCTAGATGAGGAGTGCTGGTGATGCGACTTTGAACGTCTGTCATTGCTGCGTGCGCTAGGCTGCTGATCAGACCTAGAAGAGCTGGAGAGAGAGATATATAGCAATACATAAGAGCAAACACAGAGACCTTCCCCCCCCCCCTTAAATGCCCAGCACATACCTGGTATGAGCGGGCTGGCCACTAGGGGGCGGAGAAGCGTCCATGATCACACCAACAGAAGGTGAAACAAAAACTCTTCCTACAGCCAGATATATAAAAAAGGACATAATCTGTACCGCTACTCAAGAGAAGAAAAACTGCCAAAAATCCCTATAAAAATCAAGATTCTTACCTGTAAAGTGCCAGTCAGAGTCTGGGGGAGGCTGTATCAACGTGCCGACCTTCCCACCAGCTCTGACAGACAACAGGATTTAAATATGCCGCCTCGCGACATGGCGAACGCTACCGCGCATGCGCGAGTGACGTCACGCGTCATCCCCGCGCATGCGCACCGAATCCCGTGCCCGGCGGCTACCGCGCATGCGCAGAAGCGCCGCGCAACCCGGAAGCGGCGGCCGCAGACGCGGCCACGGCGAGACCGGGAGCCGCCGGACACAGAAAGCAGGGAACAGAAGCGGACCGGAACAAATATAAAACCCAGCCCGCACTCAAACCAAGTAAGTAACATCCTAAAGACACTGATTCACACAAGGAATAAGCACTGCAATACAAAATAAAGTAAAAAAGATGTCCCATAACAGGGCTTACCACCCTGCCCAGAGCAGAGAAGGGTCCCAGAGGCGCACCACCGGTCCATTTCTTCGGGCAAATACAGGCCACCCGCGGCAGCAGGGCTCTCTCGGCCAGACCCCAGGCTCCTGCAAGGGATTTCTTCCATTGCCCCCTCCATACCCTGCTAATAGCCAGGGCTTATCGGAGGCTCCACGACCCCTTCTGCTTCAAAGTATAGGACTGGAAAAGTAGGAACATAACACGGTATGTATGAGGAGGACGAAAAAAGAACACTGATGCTGAAAGGGAGCAAAGATTTATGGGAGTGGGGTCCTATGAGGTAGGAGAGGAGGCGGGGCCTACCCGAACGTATGCTGCCATGGAGTCTGTCAGGAAATTGATTTTTTTTCAGAATTGTCGATCTTTTTTTGTATATAGCGCAAAAAATTTAAATCGCACAGGTGATCAAATACCACCAGAAAAAAGCTCTATTTGTGGGGGGAAAAAAGACATCACTTTTATTTATGTACATCGCACGACCACGCAAATGTCCGTTAATATAACCCAATGCCGAATCGCAAAATATGGCCTGGTCACTAAGGGGGCAAATCCTTCCGGTCCAGAAGTGGTTAAAACAAGAATGGAAAACATTTTCAAAGGAAATCTATAGGTCATGTATTTAGAGATCATCAAAATTTTGTAATAGCATCACTAGAGTGAACTACAAATGTGCATAGTTTCTGAAATCCCATCCAACAGTTCATTCCATTAGGTAAGCCTGCTCTCAGTTCACTTAATGCTATGTACATGTCCCCACAGCAATTAATCTCAAAGATTATCTATGTGCTCTGGAAAGTGTTTAGTAGCACGTTGGCACTATACTGTATACATATATATACAAATCAATAATCTTGCCCCAATGACTGCACATGTGTACCTATAGAAAGTCTTCCTGCATGTCATTGTACTAAAAGTCCCTGCATTAGGACCTGGAAGAGGAATTGCACTGTGTTGGAGCTTTCACCTGAAACTCTGGGTTGGGTGCCAAGAGTTAACTAGGATTTACTCCTCCTAAACACCTATAACCTCTTGGCCCGTTTTGATTGCTTTTAATTTTGTGTTTTATTTTGAACTCAGTGACACTGATTACCATTCTGTTAAGTTGACACCTTTCTTGAACAAAAATAATTTAATAAAAAACACAATACATTGTTTTTGAATATTCTTGCCCTTTATATACTTGTATGTTCTTTTAGATCTTGTTCTTGTGCCACATCCATATCTTATATTTTTAGTCACTAGACACCAATTTTAAACTATATTTTGAAAGCTTGCCTTTACACACAAAAATTTGCATTATTGCTGTATTTTTATACCAGCTTAGTACAGCCTTGTATAATAATACCCTAATATGTCTTCATATAGGGTGTTCAGCATGGGTTTCTTAACCTACTGAGTGCCCCCCCCCCCCCCTCACCCCTCACTCCAAGCACTAAGCCAGGATTTAATGAGTACAGCTAAGCAACTATTCACTTCTCTTTGCACCTTGGCTTTCCATAATGAATGTCTCACTCTATATGCTCATTAACACTGCTTTCCTGGCAGGGAGAGGCTAGGAGACAGGCCAGAGCATGGTCCAAAAGTAACACTGGCAATGGATGAATCCAAGCTCATGTGTACAAGGCATGTTATCATGTCACTGGTAAATTCATTATGAACAGATTTGTAAGATGGGATGTTATAAAATCTAACTTTGGAGCTAATTCATTAAAGCATAGGGGATATTGTATTTTTACTTAAATGCATTATTTACTAGTGTTTATCATTGCATGGACCATGTGAATTTACCACATATATATACATGGTATTTTATTAGTTATTGCAGTGTTTTGAGCGTAAATCCCTATAACCGAAAAAAATTATCAGGGGATTTAATCCTTAAAATGCCAATAGCTTCTGATTAGCATTCATTATTTGATTTGTGAAGAACAATTTTCCTACAGCTAAAAATATCCATGAATAAAACAACTAGAGTTAAACATAGTTTTAATTTTTCCAAGATATTTATCTGGCAGAAAACGAACCCACCTGCAAACTGCATAAGTGTGAACCAGCCTTATCCAGGCCAAAAGTGCAGGAGTTGCAAGGACTTAAACTTGATGGACATCAATCTTTATTTGACCTTATTAAAGAAGAATTAAACCCCCCAAGCCCAAATAAAACAAACAAAAAAAAATACAGTATAGTTTAGCAGACTTCAGAGCTTATTTTGTTTGCTGTGGGTCCTTCTTTTAAGTTTGTCGCTCATTTGCATTCAGTCTTTGAAAATGGACTCTCCTATGTCTTTGTCTTTTTGGGTGGCTACTCTGTCTTTCAGGGCCCTATGGAGCCCCTACATAGCCACCCCTCTTAAAAGTGCATACATGATGTCGGGTTCTGTGTATGACACCTACAACTGGTTCTGCAGCCCAGGACTGCAAGTCACTTTCATGCCGCTTCTCCTTCTTAATTTTCCAGGACTCTAGCAACCAAAGGTGGAGGGAAAAATTGAGGTGGCATCCAGAGTGTCCATTGAAAAGAGTGTAGCAAATATCATAGCGGCCTTTGATTGTTTCCGGATGGGTGGCAAAAACCGGTAAAAATCTGTATTTTTTGCTAGTAAATTACAGTAGAGCACCCAAACATTATATATGGTGGTGGTGTCAGATGTTGAGTCACGTTTATTGCATCGTGCACTCTGAGGTGGAAGACATTTTCTCTGGACAAGCAATTGTGGGACTTTTTTTATCATTTTAGCGCTGCATTTTTTATTCATTCAATTATATATGGTTGGTAATATTGAATGATGATGTGGCACTTTGCTTTTATTTAACCACTTGCCGACTGCCTAACGCCGATCTACGTCGGCAGTCAGCCCCTCACAGGCAAAGTGACGTAGGGCTACGTCACTAGCTTGTGAGGGTCTAGGGATCGAGCGTGCGCCCCCGGAGGCGCGCTCCCGCGTGGTCACGGACCCCCCCGCGCGTGTGACCGGCGGACCCGATGTCCGCCGGTCACTCTACGATCGGCGGGGGAGAGAGAGAAAGTCAGGCGGCTTGTGTAAACAAGCTGCCTGTCATTCTCCCCTGTGTATGAAGGATGATCATACGGTTCTACTATGTAGAACCGTTGATCACTCTTCATACATCTGAAGCCACAGCCAATCACAGTAGAAAGCACGCCCCTAGGGACACACATAGCCCCTCCCTTTCAAAAAAGTTAACCCCTTCACTGCCAGTGTATTTTTACAGTAACAGTGCATATGTATAGCACTGATTACTGTAGAAATGTCACTGGTAACCCCAAAAGTGTCAAAAATGTCAGTCAAGGGTCCGATCTGTCCGCCGCAATGTCGCAGTCCAGCAAAAAAAATCGCAGATCGCCACCATTACGCGTTAAAAAAAAAAACAACAAAAATTACAAAAATCTTTCCCTTTGTTAGTAAACGTGATAACTTTTGCGCAAACCAATCAAAATACGCTTTTTGCGATTTTTTTTACCAAACATAGGTAGCATAAAACAAATTGGCCGAAAATGTTCAAAAATTTTGATTTTTACATTTTTTTGGGGGGGAATTTCATATAAAAAAATGTGAAAAATATTGCTATTTTTGCAAAATTTACGCTCTTTTTTTGTTTATAGCGCGTGATCAAAAAATCGCACAGGTGATCATATACCACCAAAAGAAAGCTCTGTTTGTGGGAAAAAAAGGACGCCAAATTCGTTTAGATACAGCGTCGCACGACCGCGCAATTGTCCGTTAAAGTCACGCAGTGCCGAATCGCAAAATACCCCCTGGTCAGGAAGGGGGTAAAATCTTCCGGGACTTAAGTGGTTAATTAGTTACAATGTGACATTTTGTATAAACAAAATAAAAATCAAGATAAATCAGGGATATGTGTTTAAACACCGCAAAAAAAAGGGTAATGAATATGTGTGTATCTATAAATACGCCAAAAAAAGTAAATATAAAAGTGTATATTAAATTCAATACAAGCACATATTTAATGCTTCCAATTACACAAGGGCCTCTCCGTGCTGCGTAGTAAATTCATAGAAATAAAGTGCCTCTAAATTCATAAAAATACATTCATAAATATAAATGATAAAGTACATCTCGACAAAAAACCAAACAACCTTAATGTGAACACAATAATGTTTAAAAGTGTAAAATAGTCTCAAAGTTATTTGAATATCCGAAAAGTTAATTGGGGTCCCAAAAGCAGCTCACCTCAAGGCTTGATCTATCTTCTCATATAGATCAAGCACACTTGTTAGCACCTCTCCTTCATGCTGGTGTCACTGAAACTCTGCCTGTGTGTGCCCTCTCAATTTGCTTCTCTCCGATTTGCTCCCACATTAAATCATATGAAGATAAAGAACTCTCCCATAGTGTAAAACCATCAATTGTTTTATTAAAAATGAAAAGTAACACTCACATTTCAAATTAGAGATAATCAGCACAATTCGATACACTAATCCACTGCAAACTCCTCCAGTCTGGACTAGACATGGGGGTTAACACCCCCCAGCTCCGTGTTAACCCCTGTGTCCCGGCCGGACCAGAGGTGTGATATTATTCAATTAACTTTGGGACTATTTTACACTTTTAAACATGACTGTGTTCACATTAAGGTTGTTTGGTTTGATGCAGTTTTTTTTTTTTGTTTGCACTATAACACTTTAAGCATTATTTATGTCTAGATGCACTTTATTATTTATACTGTATATACATATATATATATATATGAATGTATATTTATGGATTTGAAGGCTCTTTATTTCTATAATTTTACTACGCAGCACGGAGAGCACCTTATATAATTGGAATTGGAAGCATTAATTATGTACTTGTATTGAGTTGAATATACACTTTTATATTTATTTTTTTGGCGTATTGATAGATATACACATATTCATTACCTCTCTTTTTTGCATCGTTTAAACACAAATCCCTGACGTACCTTGATTTTTATTTTGATTATACGATATTTCACATTGTAACTAAATAATTAAAAGCGGCACATCACACTAGGGTTGATTTACTAAAGGCAAATCTACTGTGCATTACAAGTGCACTACAAGTGCACTTAGAAATGCACGGTAAGTTCACTTGGAAATGCAGTACTGTAGATCTGAGGGGAAAATCTGAAATGAGTGGAAGCTCTGCTGATTTCTATCGTCCAATCACGTGCAAGTAAAAATGCTGTTTTTTATTTTTATTGTTCTTGCACGCCCCCCTCAGATATACAGCGACTGCACTTCCAAGTGTACTTGCAATGCACTTGTAGTGCACAGTGGATTTGCCTTTAGTAAATACCCCCCCATTGTGTTGATGTGAGCAGCTGCGGAAATTTAGAATTACCTCTCCCACTACTCATAAGTGGTTTCCCATAGGTATCCCCTCATTCTCTTTAAACATTATATATATATTTTTAGAGGCCCTAGTGAATAAAATGGTGGGTTTTGTAATTTTTTTTGTATCTGCGCAGTGGTTTTTGGGAAAAATACACTTTCCTGACAGACTCCATGGCAGCACACGTATGGGTAGGCTCCGCCTCCTCTCCTACCCTATAGGACCCCACTCCCATAAATCTTTGCTCCTTACCAGGAGCCGTGTTCCTTTTTCGTCCTCCTCCTGCGAGAAGGAAGTCTTACCTTATAGGACGTCTATCGGTTTCAGGCGAGCTGGTGGCGTGTGGACCTTGTTGATGTCAGATGCCTCCTGTTTTATGTCCAGCAATCTCGATATTTATCGGGTGGACCCGGGCAATATTATTTTAAAATGCTGAAGATGCCGTAAATCCTGAATGAGAGGTGGGCTGCATTGATGGCCAATACGTCCTTGCTATTGAGCGGATAGGCCCTGGTGCCCTGTCACACACGCATGAATTCATCCAGGCCTGAGACTGTTCGTTTATCGTCATGGTGGTAAAGTATAAAACTTTCTTTTGGTTTCATTGTATTTCCTGTTTGTGCGGTGGAGCGCTCCTGCGTTCCAGATCGTCGCTTAGGCTCCTCCCCCTGCCTCGCTGGACCTTCAATTGGTTGTCCAGGATGAGGCTTGGCCCTGGTATCGTCTGCGCATGCGCGCGCATCGCTCCCGATCTCCTATGACGATATTGCGTCGTTTGGGGCGTGGCTTTGCGGCGCCCGGGAGATTTAAGCAGCTGTCATTCCTGTTTACAATGGGATGTCTGCGGGCGTTGCGGTGGCTTCCCCGTGCTGTTTCTCTGCTCTTCAGCGGTGAGTCATGCTTTGATCCAGGTGCCATTTGGGGTAAAAGGGTTGGTGTGGAGACGAAAGTCAGTACATGTATGCTTACTTTCTTCCTGTGCAGGCTTTTGCTTCTATCTGCAAATGGATGCTTCACCACCCCCCGGTGGCCAGTCCCTGCGCAACAGGTGAGCTAGTTTTCTTAACCCTTACCTGCTTGCGTTGGCTGGTGGAATGGAGCCTAAGTGTGTTTTTCTTTCCCTATTTAGCCCTTTTAGGTCTGACCAACGCCCTATTTCTGGATCAAAGGATCGTTCTCCTTCAGCCCATCGGCATTCTTCATCAAAGTCTGGTCATAGGTCTAGCTCCAGGTCTAAACGACATGAGCACACTTCCAGTTCAGTCGCTCCGCGGCAATCCCGCCATTCTGACCGAAGTTCAGGGAAATCATGCTGGGGCTGTCGAGCCCATATCCCTGAGGATAGATCCCTATGTGATACCTGTTATTCCAGGGTTTTGAGGGAAAAGCAAGACACTGCACAACCAGTGGAGGCTATGGTCAGGCGGATTGTAAAAGAATCCCTTAGAGATTGGGATTCGAGCAGGCTTTCGGGTCACTCTTCAGAGGCTCCTGGTTTCCTCCCAAGGGATGAAGTGGAGCCAGGTACTTCACAACCAAGTCGTCTGTCAGAAGATTCTACAGACAGTGAAGATGATTTGGCAGACCAGAATGTAGGTTTTGAACTTGCTATGGTCCCACCGCTAGTTAAGGCGGTTAAGGAGGCATTAAAATGGGAAGATCCAGCTGAGTCCCCAGCTAAACAGAAGAAATACTTCAAACACCTCAAAAAAGAGCGTTCCCATTTTCCCCTCCTAGGGGAATTGGGAGAAATTATTACAGACGAGTGGCAGGGAGTTGAAAAGAGAAACTCTTTGTCATCTAAGGTCTCCAGAATGTATCCCTTTAAGGATGATAAGGTGAAACATCTAGACTCCGCTCCCACGGTGGATGCGGCCTTGATGAGGTTGGTGAAACACGTAACCTTACCATTGGAAGACTCAGTCTCATTCAAAGACGCTCTTGACAGGCGGATTGACACAGATCTTAAGAAGATTTATCTCTCCGCAGGTATGGCGTGTAAGCCGGCTCTGGCTTTGGCAGCCACATCCAAGGCAATGGAAGTCTGGGTAGACAGCGTGGAGGCTACACTTCAGACTGTCTCCGAAGAGGTGGCCAGGAGTTCAGCCATTCAGGAGTTGAGACTGGCAACGGCTTTCTTGGGTGAGGCATCCATTGATATAATCCGCTTGGCGGCGCGGGTCATGCTGTCCTCTGTCACGGCCAAACGCGCCTTGTGGTTGCGCCCCTGGTTGGCCGACCCTGCCTCTAAGCAGGCCTGGTGCAAAATTCCCTTTGAGGGTTCCTCCCTCTTTGGTAATAAACTGGACAGTGCTATTACCCGTGCCACTGGTGGTAAATCTGGTTTCCTTCCCCAGGATCGCCGGTTGATAGATCAGAGAAGACCTCAAAACAGACAAAATCCTGATCGTGCCAGAGAGGCCCGTTTTTACAGGCCCGGTCGTGAGTTCAGGAAGAACTGGAAGCGCCCTCAGTCTACAGGGCAGAAGTTCTCCAAAGGAAAATCTTCAGCAAGCCGAGAGGCGACGAAGTCTTTTTGACATCGAACCTGTCCAGACGGTGCGGGTAGGCGCACGCTTGCTTCAGTTTGCGCACGTCTGGGCAGCCTCGATCGAAGATCAATGGGCCGTCAGAACCGTATCACACGGACATGTGTGGATTTTCGACAGAAGCCCCATTCTTCGCTTCATTCCTACGGCCTTACCCCGTTCAGAAGAGAAGAAGTCAACTCTTCTTACATATGTAGAATCCCTGGTTGCCCAGGGTGCAGCAGTGCCTGTCCCAACCGAGGAACGGTTCCAAGGCATCTACTCTCCGCTCTTCATGGTCTTGAAGAAAAGCGGCTCTTGGAGGCCGGTTATAGACCTAACACACCTAAACACCTTCATCAAGAAAGAGAGGTTCAGGATGGAAACACTTTTTACAATTCGGCAAGTGGTACAGCCAGAGGATTGGATGATATCCATAGACTTGAAAGATGCCTACTTTCACGTCCCAGTCGCAGCAGAAATGCAAAAATTTCTCCGATTCGCAGTGGGTCAGGTGCATCTTCAATTTACCTGTCTCCCTTTCGGGCTTACCACATCACCTCGAATCTTTTCCAAAATCTTACTGGCTGTAGTAGCCCTGATCAGAGCAAAAGGGATTCGTCTTTACCATTACTTGGACGACTTGCTCCTTCTGTCAGAACATCAGGATCAAATTCTGCTTCACAGATCTCAAGTAATTTCCACCCTTCAAGAGTTCGGGTGGCTCCTGAATTTGGAAAAAAGTCATCTGGAACCCACGAAGTCGTTGGTCTTCCTAGGGGCCCTCTTCAACACTTCCAGAGGCACTATCTCCCTTCCATTAGAGAAGATTCCGACAATTCGCAACAGGATTCGTCCGGCGTTATCAGCCTCTCATCTCCGGGCATCCCAGTGCATGAAGATAATTGGGACCATGGTTTCCACGGCTCCCATGGTGAAGTGGGCACAGTGGAAGATGAGGCCCTTTCAGATGGGATTCCTCCAACAATGGAATTTCGAGAATCCAGAAGTCCTCATTCGGATAACTACGTCCATGAAGGACAGCCTAACCTGGTGGCTTCAGCGAAAGAATCTTTTAAACTGCCATTCAATCGTTCCAGCGTCCTGGTTGGTCATGACCTCGGACGCCAGCAGGACGGGATGGGGAGCGCATTGCCTGTCGGAGGTGGCCCAGGGCAGATGGGACTTCCCTACATACGGGGTGGTCTCGAATGTGCTGGAGCTTCGGGCAGCGTTCTGTGCTCTCCAGGCCTTTCAGCATCTGGCGACCGATGCCTCGGTCCTCCTAAGACTGGACAATACGACAGCCGTCGCCTACATCAAGAGACAAGGGGGCACCCGCAGTCCTTCTCTTCTGAAAGAAGTGAAACCTATTATGGATTGGGCTCAAAGACATCTGTCCAACTTGTCAGCCGCCTATCTTCCGGGTGCCCAGAACGTCCAGGCAGACTTCCTCTCGAGGTCTGCTCTGGACAACAACGAGTGGTCACTCCATCCAGAGACCTTCATATGGGTCATGTCTCTAGGTTACCATCCAGAGGTAGATCTGTTCGCATCTCCAAGCAATGCCAAACTGGAGAGATTCTACACGAGGTGGCGTTATCCCCAGGCCTACGGGGTAGACGCCCTGACGGATCATTGGAATTTTCAAACGGCCTATGCGTTTCCTCCAGTGCCAGTCATCTTCAAGTTTCTTCACAGACTCAGGACAGAGAGAGTGCAGATCATAGCGATTCTTCCCTTCTGGCCAAAGAGACCGTGGTTTCCTCTGTTGCTCCAGCTGAGCTGTCGGGACCCGATACCTCTGCCAGTCAGGCCGGACCTTCTGTCCCAAGGGCCTATTCTTCACCCCTGCCCAGCACAGCTTCATCTCATGGCATGGCTGTTGAGAGGGAAAGATTGAAAGCGCTCGGTTGTCCAAACGAGGCAATCGCTACAATGATGAGTGCCAGAAGACCCGGCACGAACAAGGTCTATGAAAAAATCTGGTCCAAGTTTAAGGATTATGTGGATAGCAGATCTAGCTCTGTCTCTGACCCAGGAATCCAGGATATTTTGGGCTTCCTCCAGTCCGGTCTGGACCTGTCATTGGCAGTAAGTTCCCTTCGGGTCCAAATTTCAGCCATTTCGGCCTTCACTGGGACTGCATGGGCGAAACACTCCCTGGTTCGCCAGTTCTTCAGAGGCGCTACTAGGTTAAGACCTCCTAGAAAGCCCAGGTTCCCTAAGTGGGATCTTCCTACGGTCTTGGAGTTTCTTTCCTCACTCACCTTGAATCAGAAGGATCCATTCTTCCTTAAAAACATCTCCATGAAAACAGCCTTTCTGGTGGCTATTACTTCGGCCAAACGGGTTTCTGAACTCGGTGCCTTGGGTTACAAGGAACCATTCCTTACGTTTTTCCCTGATCGGGTAGTATTGGTTCCGATGCTTGGCTCCAATCCGAAAGTAATGTCGGTATTCCATGTCAACCAGGAAATTGTCCTACCCACGTTCAAATCTCAAGATGAAAATTCTGTCCATCCTTTGGACGTGGGGGAAACTCTTCGGCTATATCTGGAGACTACAGCTCCTTTTCGCCAGTCAGACCATCTTTTTGTCCTCATCTGTGGAAAAAACAAGGGCAAACAAGCTTCCTCAAGATCTATAGCAAGTTGGATAGTTCAGACCATCCAGTGGGCATATAAAGCCAAGGGACTGGCTCCTCCAGAGGTGGTGACAGCTCATTCCACTAGAGGGATCTCTACGTCGTGGGCAGCTTCTCTTCATGTAGCTCCTGACGTGATTTGCAGAGCGGCTTCTTGGTCATCAATTCATACCTTTATGTCGCATTACTGTGTTGAACCGGCTTCTTTATCTTCGGTCAACTTTGGTTTAAAAGTCTTGTCTGTTGACGGTGCAAATTAAACCTTTTTCTGTTAAACCAGCAGTTACCCGCCCGGGTGTGTATGGCTAGTTATTTCCCATACGTGTGCTGCCATGGAGTCTGTCAGGAAAACGGAAAATTTATATCAATACTTACCGTAATTTTCCTTTCCTGATGGACTCCATGGCAGCAGGAGTCCCCTCCCATCTGCTGGAGTAGTTCTAGTTATGGAACACGGCTCCTGGTAAGGAGCAAAGATTTATGGGAGTGGGGTCCTATAGGGTAGGAGAGGAGGCGGAGCCTACCCATACGTGTGCTGCCATGGAGTCCATCAGGAAAGGAAAATTACGGTAAGTATTGATATAAATTTTCCGTTTTAAAGAATTTTAATGCCCACAAACACAGTATAATAACCATTTTTTTTTTTTTATGAAAACGAAGGATGGTGTTATGCCGAGCAAATAAATACCTAACATGTCACACTTTAAAATTGTGCATGCTCTTGAAATGGCAACAAATTATGTTTTCACAGGCGATGCTTTAACCACTTGAAGCCGACGGTCGGCTTTCCGTCGGTAATGACCGATGCGGCTCGGGAGCCGCTCGACCGTTACCCGGGTGATCGGGAGGGGACGCCCCCCCCCCTCCCGCCGTCTTCTGTGGCTTTGATCGGGGCTCCCGTCCCACCGGGAGCCCCAAGCACCCAGCCGGCACGTCTACCAGCTGGATGGAGTCCCGATGAATGCCGGAAACGGCATCGATCGGGTCTCTGATGACGTAACCCGGAGGCGGCGTCCATGACGTCACTTTCGGGTTACTGTGCTGCAAAAGGCGGCAGATTTGAAAAACGTCTGTATGCAAAAATGCAGTTTTCGGCGTTTTGCATACAGGGAAGTGTAGTGGAGGGGTCTAGGGTCTTTTAGACCCTCGATCCCTCCATAAAGTGTACCTGTCACTACATATTGGTGTCACAAGGGATGTTTACATTGCTTGTGACAGCAATAAAAGTGATCAGATTTTTTTTTTTTTTTAAAAAACCTGTAATAAAGTAAAAAAAAAAGAAAAAATAAATAGGAAAAAAAAAAAATTTAGCCGCCCCCGTCACCGTTAGCTCGCACACAAAAAAAAACGTATACGCAAGTCGAGCCGCGAATGAAATCACTGTTCAAACCACACATGTGAGGTATCGCCGCGATCACCAGAGCGTGGGCAATAATTTAAAAAAAGGAGCTACACTCTAACTCTAAACTGGTAACCGTTAAATAAATTTAAATCGTCGCAGATTGAGATCTCTATTGACCGTAGTTTGTCACCATCCCACGGGGGGGCGCAATTTTAAACCGTAACATATTGGGTATCTATTTACTCGGCGTGACATCATCTTTCACAATATATAAAAAAAAATGGGCTAACTTTACTGTTTAGTATTTTTTAAATGCAGTGAAATGTGATTTTTCAATTTTTTTCCAAAAAAATGGCGTTTTAAAGACCGCTGCGCAAATACCACGTGCCAAAAAATTTTGCAATGACCGACATTTTATTCTTCAGAGTCTTTGCTAAAAAAATATATATAATGTTTGGGGGTTCTAAGTAGTTTTCTAGGAAAAAATACTGGTTTTAACTTGTAAACAAAAAGTGTCCGAAATAGGGCTGGGGCTTAAGTGGTTAAAAGCCTTTACAGGTTAGAGTTACAGAGGAGGTCAGATTACTTTTATTGCTATTACAAGGAATGTAAACGTCCCTTGTAACACCAATAGGCATGTGACAGGTACCCTTTTTGGACAGATCTGGGGTCTATTAGACCCCAGACCTCTCCTCTGTCCTAAAAGCATCTAATTACACAAAGATTAATGTGTTCAGATGCTTTACCTGTTTAAAAATGGCACTGTTTACATCCGAGAAACCGGAACTGATGTCCCTTCTTGTTTCCTGTACCGCAGAGGTCATTAAGGATCTTCCAGTCCTCCATTATCTCCACTATTGTAAACTGGCGGAATTGCCGGCTTTCATTCCGGGCTCGCCGCTAGGACAGGAGCTCCCAGAGAGGCACAAGCGGGTGGCAGGAAAGCCATTCAAGCGGCTAATTACAAAAAAAGCCAGCCGCTGGCTTTAAAAAGAATTAAACTGGGATGATGCCTGTAGAACCAGTACAACTACTTAATGCCAAATCACGTACATGTACATGATTTGGTGTTAAGTGGTTATAAAGAAAATCAATACGGTTTAAGTTGCTATAAATCCACCAGGTAAATTTTGATACTACAATTAGACCTCATTCACTCTGGTGTGACTTGTCATGCAATTTGACAGTTCCAAGTCGCATAAGTCATATCCTATTGTCGGCAATAGAACTGTTCAAATCGATGCGACTCTAACTTTGCGGTGCCGCACCAATTTTAAAAAAAAAGTTTCTGCGCTACTTTTTGCGATTTCAAGTACAACTTGAATAGGCGTTAGTACATGAAGTCACCCAGATGTCAGACAAGGGGCACCTGAAATTGCATTGACCTGCAGCTTTGAAATTTTGCTACTTCAAATGAAGTAGCACGATTTCAAAGTCGCATTCAGTGCGTGAACGGGGGCTAAATCAAAAACTGTGAACATCTTGTTTGTTTAACAAATAATCCATAAAATGTGTCTGTATTATATAATTATTAAGTGACTAGAGCACCTTGTAACCAAAGCATGATGGTGGTTGCTTTATTTTGCATGCAAAAAAACAGGATGAACACATGCAATGAAAAAATGTTATTATGAGGTCCCGCAAATTTTGCATCCATCAGCTTGATCATTCTGCTGACTGTGGCACACATTAAACTTATCATGTGCCTTTTTATTTAGTCACAGCATTTCAAAGGTGATTAAGTAAATGCAGGTCATAGCAGCAGAGGACATCATGATAATATGAAGTTACATGTACATTTAACATACAGTGCTGTGCAAAACTTTTAGGCAGATGTGCTGTAAAGTAGAAATGCTTTAAAAATGTGTTTTAATTACTTTTTTTTTTAACAATTTACAAAATGCAAAGTGAGAAAACAGAAGAAAATCGAAATTAAATAATTATTTGGTGTGACTACCCTTTGGCTTCACACCCGCATCACCTTGCACACTTTGTACACTTGCACAAAGTCAGGGATTTTGTAGAATTTGAATCAGATGTATAATTAACCAATTATACCAAGCAGGTGCTAATGCTTATCGATTTCTTATGAAGTTGAAATACAGTCAGTAACTGAAACAGCTTAAAACTTGGCAAGGAACAGTCAAACTCTGCTACTAAGGTGAGGTTGTGAAAGACCGTTTCATGTCACAGGCTGTACACCATGGCCAGACACAAGGTGGACACAAGGTAGTTATACTGAATCAGCAAGGTCTCTTCCAGGAAAAAAATTCAAAGCAGACTAGGGTTTCAAGATGTGCTGTTTAGGTTTTTTTTAAGAAGCACAAAGAAATGGGCAACGTTGAAGACTGTAGATGCAGTGATCAGCCAAGGAAGCCTAATGCAGCAGATGAAAGATACATCATGCTTACTTCCCTTCGACATCAGAAGATATCAAACAGTATCATCAGCACAGAACTGGCAGAAACCAGTGGGATTCAGGTTAACCCATCTACTGTGTGGAGAAGTGTGGCCAGAAATTATCTTCATGGAAGAATAAGGGCCAAAAAGCCATATCTCTAAAGTGGAAACAAGGGTAAGTGACTCAGCTATGCTACAAAACATAGGAACTGACGTGCAGTAAAATGGCAGCAGGTGCTCTGCACTAATGAGTCATAATTTGTAATAATTGTCTGTGGCAGGAGGAAGTGTTCACCGAAGAGCTGGCGAGTGGAACAACGAGTGTCTGCAGGCGACAGTGAAGCATGGTGGAGGTTCCTTGCAAGTGTAGGATGACATTTCTGCAGATGGAGTTGGAGATTTCTCCACCCCCGCTGTCTCCACCACCAAAAAGGAAAGTTATATCCTAATAATTAAATTTGACTCATTGACCCGTCGGTTCACCCTGCCAGTCCTGGTTCTACATACAGTGGGAAATACCGGTCTTGTCTGGTCTCTCTGGCCCTGACGAAGCCCTATGCAAAACGCATTGGCTTGCTGGGACCCCTAGACCGTGTTTCATCAGAGACCCTTTCAACATCCACTATAAGTATCGGCATTCCCTCTAGGGAATGTATTTCTGCACATGTGTTTTTTAATCATTGTTTTGTTTTCCTGTATGGGATTCCTTTATGTCCCTTATGTACATGTTTTTAATATGTATTCAATAAAAATGCATTTTATATAATTTTGTGTGTCTCATGATCCTCCTCCTCCCAATTGGCCTAGAAAGTCCCATCTTTTCTATCCTGGGAGTTGGAGATTTGTTAAGAATCAATGGTGTTCTCAATGCTGAGAAAACATAGGCAGATATTTATCAATCATGCCATACCATCAGGGAACTGTGTGACTGGCCCCAAATGTATTCTGCAGCAGGACAACGACCCCAAACATACAGCCAATGTTATTAAGAACTATCTTCAGGATAATGAAGAACAAGGAGTCCTGGAAGGGATTTGGTCCCCACAGAGCCCTAACCTCAACATCATCATGTCTATCTGGGATTACATGAAGAGACATAAGGATTTGAGGCAGCCTACATCCACAGAAGATCTGTGGTTAGTTCTCCAAGATGTTTGGAACAACTTACCTGTCAAGTTCCTTCAAAAACTGAGTGCAAGTGTACCTAGAAGATTTGATGCTGTTTTGAAGGCAAAGGGTGGTTATGCCAAATAATGGTTTGGATTTCTCTTCTGTCGATTTACTTTCCATTTTGTAAATTAATAAAAAAAAAAAACTATTAACACTTCTATTTCTGAAAGCATTCCTAATTTACAGCATTTTTTTTACACCTGCCTAATACCTTTACACAGTACTGTAGCTACAATAATTACAAGACAAATAAATGTAGTACAGTCACAGTAAAAACAATCTGCAGTACATGGGAAAAACTGTACAAGTAAATCACAGTGCTGTTACTCTGTTCTTTGTTTATATAATCCATATACAAGATTTCTGTCCAGTACATAAGGAAATTTTAGGAAGATCATATTTGTATCTGATATAACTCTGCCAAGTAGTGAACATTATGTAAGCATACAGGGCTCATTTCACAAAGGGGTAAATTAAAATAGGTATGTTTGATAAATTACCGTATGAGATCAATTTAAAAAATCTCTGCAATTCATGAAAAAACATGAGTTAAGTTACACATGTGATGTTGCTTTAATTCATGCAGTGTTTTCTTCTTGATTTATGCTTGTGAAGGAGCAAGCAGCAACCGGCATCCTTAACAACCAGTAAATGTAATGGTTGTTAAGGAGCTAGTGGCCGCAGCATCCTTAACAACCATGACTCACGGTTCATGGGGTTCCCCGCTGACAGCAGAATGTAAACAAAAGAATTGCCAGCATTTAGAAATAAAAAAAAAACAGAGTGAGGGTCCCCCCAATCTATACCAGGCCCCATGGGTCTTGTATAGATTTTAAGGGGAACCCAGGACAACTTTTTTTTTTGTAAATGGCGCTGGGTCCCCCCAAAATCCATATTAGACCCTTATCAGGGCTAAAAATTTGCATAGGTTAAGTCTATGTTGAGTAGAGCACAAGGGAGCATCAAATGAACAAAAGCCACAAAAAACAGGGTACCAAAAGACAGCCAATACGTTTTAGGGTCAAACAATACACCTTAATCAGGGTTTTACAGTATCACAGAATCTAATCGATTCAAACTGAAAACCTGGATGTACTGTATCGATCAAAACCAGGAGGGTGAATAATGAGTAAGTGCCTACGGAAGACCAGGTTCAGCTTCTGCAGGCACTGCCCTGCAAAAACTATCCATGGGCATTCTAGTCGCCCAACTCAAGAAGAGAACACCACGGTGATCAGTCTTCAGAACTGGAAGATGCAGCCAGTTAGACTTATAAAGCACAACTTCAAGGAGGGTTAGTCAAGGAAATGTGTTTTATTTGAAAATAATCATTGAAGATTTAGATTAATATAAGGGGTTGCGTTTTGAATCAGGGTTAGTCTGCCTGGAGTTCTGTTTTCAGTAGTGGGTGTCCAACATCTAAAGCTTTAGCCATACATCCATATTACCAAAACGAAAAGATATGTGTGTTCCACACAGACGTTAGACTGGTACACACAGGCATTATTTTTCCTTCAGCCCAATGGGCTGAATGAAAAGAAACTAAGGAGCTTGCTGTATTAACTATGCAATGTTAGTACAGCAATCTACCCGCTGTGTTATTGTGTTCTGACACACCAGTACATACCAGTCAGTGCTGGCAGCCTTCAACACTGACTGGTATAGTTTTTTTTCTATGCTGAGATCACCGTTGAGGTATTTGTAAATCGCTATCATGTCCCCTCTCAGGCGTCTCTTCTCTAGGGAGAATAAAGTTAGCGCTTGTAAACGCTCCTCATAATTTATGTCCCCCAATCCCCTAATCAGCTTAGTTGTCCTTCTTTGTACTTTTTCCATTTCCAGCGCATCCTTTCAGAGGATTGGTGACCAGAACTGGACAGAGTACTCCAGGTATGGCCGGACCAGAGTTTTATAAAGTCGTAGGATTATAGATTTATCTCTGGAATAAATCCCCTTCCTTATACATGCCAATATTCTACCGGCTTTGGCAGCTGCAGCTTGACATTGCATGCTATTACTAAGTCTATCTTCTACTAAGACTCCCAGATCTTTCTCCATTTTTGATTCCCCCAGAGGTTCCCCCCTAACGCGTATTTTGCGTTTATGTTTTTAGTCCCCAAGTGCAATACCTTACACTTCTCCACATTAAACCTAATTTGCCACGTAGTTGCCCACTCTGTTATTTTGTTCAGGTCATTCTGTAGGATTTCTGCATCATGATGTGAAGTTATTGCCCTGCTCAATTTTGTGTCCTCTGTTAAAACTGAAATTGAGCTAACAATCAATGCTATTTATGAATAGATTGAACAAAATTGGTCCGAGGACTGAGCCTTGGGGCACCCCACTTATCACTCCAGACCAGTGTTAGTACGCGTTATTTATTACCACCCTTTGGACATGCCCCTTTAACCAGTTTTCTATCCAAGAGTAAACCTTGTGGTCTAAGCCTGCAGACCTTATTTTGTAAATTAATTGTTTGTGGGGGACTGTATTGAATGCCTTTAAAACCACTTTAACCTCTTGTTGCCCATGTAACGCATTTGTGAAGTGGCTAATAGGGTATGATTTAACCCCCACCCACTGCACCTATGTATCCATGGACAGCAAAGGTTTCTTTGCTGAGAGTGCCCACACTGTGCTTTCCCAGTACAGTAACCAAACTGTCATAGACACCTCTCAGTCTCTAGTCAAGATTATGAACTGGTGGGACAGGCTCCTGATCATGTGATCACATTGAAAGTCAAAAAAAGATATAACAGCCGCATTGCAATATCAGCTCTTCTTGCTCACAAGCAAGGCGGGAGTGATAAAACGCATCGAAAAAAGTTGGCTTTTGGGTGGAGACATGATTTATGTAGTCATTTTGCTGATACTTAAACAAATACAGTAAGAAGAGCTAAGGTTGGAGTGCAGTTGTTATATCTTTTTTTAATAAAGAGCGGAGACGGGCTGTGGAAGCCAGCACCTGGATTGTCCATGTATGGTAGAAGAAGCGAGTCTTGAGTGGTGCTATGGATCTGGGTATGTTTTCACTGTGAAGTCAATCACAGTGTTCACATTATCGGGACGTCCATAAAGACCCATTTAAAGAGATACTTGGGACTGGGTGAGAAGGAGTTAACAACTTCAGCTCTTGCACCATTATATCTCTTATGGACATGAGCACTTTTCACATTTACAATTTTTATCTATGGGTCTGTTTGTTCTGTGATAACTGTGTCATTACTAAAGATAACAAAGTAACATATATGTGTTTTTTTTTTTTGTTTTTTTTTAAGGAAGGGGGGACAAACAAAGTTTTCTTTTGGTAAAAAACGATTTTATTTATTATCTGATCTTCAGGCAAAAATACATTTTCTTGTTTAATAGGTATTCAAATATTTTTTTCTGGTACAAAGCATGGCAATTTTGCTTATAAATGAATAAAAGGCTTTTTTATTTTAAAAATTCTTTTATAATACACTGAAAACCGTAAAAAACAAATGAAGATTAAAAAAAGTATAAATAATAATGAAAAATAGGAAAAATCAGCAGAAGAATAATAGCTAAGAGGAGGAAAGAGTTAATCATGACAGATTAGGCTTAACTAAGGGTAATAAGAGGTTAAAAAGAAATACATTGTATTAAAAAACATTTTTACTTGAAAGTTCCTTCAAATATTGCCTTTGAGTTATATATGAATGGAATATTAAATGGAAAGTAACAATGAATTGTTATACTGCAGACTATCTACAAGTATCAATTTAAACAAGAGTTCCTGCTATTTAAAGCAAAATTTCACTCTTTCAATCAACATTGACTATTTGTAATCCTGATGCTGCTAGCATTAGTAAATAGATAGGAAAGTATATCATAATTACCTGTTTTAAACTTTTTTTTTCATTTTTTCAGTCACTTCCTGGTTTCAGGCCTAGGCAAATGATGTCACACATCCCAGGAGTCTTCAGGAGGGGAGGAGGGGCTTTCTCAGCTATGCACACCCTCCAGCCTGCATGTCTGAGCTAAGGACAGATGGATTCCAGGAAGTAAATGCTACATGAATCATCTGCCCTTACTCAAGATGGTCACAAACTGAAATTCTAGGGAGTGTTTTTCAAAGTGATTTGTCAGCAAAAAAAAGCATGGAGACATGGATGGATGGATGGGTGAGTTTGGTTTGGATATTAAAAATTAATCGAAGTGATACTAAACAGAGAAGTGTTAATTGCCATAATTCATTCACATAATTATCATCATTCTCATATCTATCATGCCACTCTGTTTTGTTTTTTTAAAAAAAACTCTGATTACCTTATTCCTGCAGCGCTGTTGTGTGGTCACATGATATTTTGCTGTTTTTTGGCATCGGCAAGGAAAGATCTTTGGGAGGGGCATCTATTACTCTGCTGATGTATGCTATCCACAGTGTGAGTCTGGGTCTGGCCAAGCCTGATTGGTGCGGGACTAAAAAAACTGTTTCTGAAGAGTAATTAAAATTAGATTATAAATATTGAATTGCTGTTTTAAAGCTGCCTATAAATCTTTATTGACCATCAAATATGTATTTTTTTGTGCATTAATATGGTGTAGGCAGAGTCAAAGATGGTTGACTTTAGCCTTCATTTTGTTCAGACGGCATCTGCATCCAAGGCTCTTTTTTTTTTACTTTTTTACTTTGTTTACAGGTATTACCTGGCCATTTCTTTTTACAGAGAAAAGGTGCAGGAACTCACCCCCCGTTCCCTAGGTCACGCCTGTCTCTGCCTCCTATCCACCCCTAGAACCGCCCCTAAGACCACTCTTACACACCTCCTAGCACCGCTCCCTTTAGAACAGAGAACAGGGAACCAAATATAATTTGGGGGGGGGGGGATATACAAAATACTTTGTATGGAATTCATTATTAAAAAGCAATGCAGTAAAATGTACAAAACATTGAAAATATCCAATGCTCAGAGGCACTTCCAGACAGCCCTCATATCCAGAAAAGAGGCAGCTCCCATATCCAGCAAAGACACAGCCCAGTCCAGCAAAGACACAACCCCATATCCAGCAAAGAGACAGCCCCATCCAGTAAATAGACAGTCCCAAATCCATCAAGAGACAGTCTTATATCCAGCAATAGACAGCCCCCTTATCCAGCAAAAGACAGCCTAGTCCAGCAAAGAGACAGCCCTGTCCAGCAAAGAGACAGCCCCATATTCAGCAAAGAGGCAGTCCCATATTCCCCTAGAGGCATCCCTCATATCCAGCAAGAGAAATCCCCCATGTCCAGCAAATAGACATCCACCATATTCAGCAAAGAGACATCTCCAATATCCAGCAAAGAGACCGCCCAGTCCAGCAAAGAGACAGCCCCATCCGGCAAAAAGACAGCCCCATCCAGCAAAGAGACAGCCCAGTCTAGCAAACACACAGCTTAGTCCAGGAAAGAGACAGCCCAATCCAAGAAGGAGACAGCCCAGTCCCATTCAGCAAAGAGACAGCCTCATACAGCAAAAAGACAGTCACAGCATAGGCCCAATCAGAAGCATTGTCAATTAATTTAACCCACATGATCGATCTTACTCATGCTGCACTTCTTCCACAGTGAGTTGACTGGATCCAAAACTAGCTTCCGGTCGGTGTGCAGGTAGAGGCAGAGCGGAGTGCAGATCACTCTGTCTTCTGCTTTCTCAGGCTTCAGCCACATGATAACTCCATGACCGGCCTGCTTTACTACAGCAGCCTACACAGAGAGAGTACACAGTGACCCTGAGTGCTTGGCTCCCAATTGCCATCCACACTCTCTCTGGTGGAGGTTCCGTAACGCTGTTCTGGCACGTTCCGCCAGAAAAAAAGCCCTGGGTATTGCCAAATACATTTAAAATATTTAATACTGATTTATTTTAAAACTAAGTGTTTTTGTGAGTTTCTTAGTGAATGTAAACAATCAGCTTATTATATCCTGCCCCTATAGTGTTTAGCAATAGGAGGACTTGGAGGAGAAGGGAGGGGATTGTCATTTACCACTATGTATGTGTCCACATGTGTGACTCTATAGTCATGTGGGCTGCACAGATAAAAAAATGGAGCAAATGAAGAGCTTAGAAAGGGAGCTGAAATGTTGCATACTCCACAGAGGACACCAGCTTGTCCACACAATGTCAGCCTGCAGTGGAGATACAGAGAAGATGGGAGGGACAGCAGAAGGCAAGACCAACCAGTTATATTTCACTTTACACAAAACAAATGCTTTCGAAGCTTTGTGAGTATAAAGACTCTGTTATATAGCATGTAATAAGAGTTTTTCATAATCTGGATTTAATGACACTTTAATCACTTTAGCTCCGGAAAAACTTTATGCTATTAAACATATCCAATAAAAAAGTATTTTATTATGTATAAAACTACATATTTTTGGTAAAGAAAATCCCAATAAATGTATATTGATTGGTTTGCGCAAAAGTTATAGCGTCTACAAACTATGGAATATATTTATGGAATTTTTTTTTTCTAGTAATGGCAGCAATCAGCGACTTATGGCGGGACTGCGATATTGCGGTGGAAAATTGGACACTAACTGACACTTTCAACACTTTTTGGGACCAGTGACACTAATACAGTGATTAGTGCTAAAAATATGCACTGTCACTGTACTAATGATACTGGCTTGAAAGGGGTTAACATCAGGGGCGATCAAAGGGTGTGCCTAACCAGTGCTTGTGTACTGTGTGGGAGATGCTTTGCAGAAACACAGGATAAATGCCTTGCCTACTGACAGAACTGCCATCTGCCTCGTTTACATAGGTGCTGGCAGACATTGAGTCCATGGTGTCGGCAGATCAGCTCCTGCTGTGTATAATCAAAGCTGGAGCAGGTCTCTGGCGGCGCAAATGCATCCCCCCAGACCCAGGAAGTGCAGGATATATTTATATATAATATATGTATATGTAATTTATACAATCAGCAAGCAGTTAAAAAAAACAGCATTTTTGCTTGCACATGATTGGATGATGGAAGTCTAGAGCAGCTGGACCTGCAGAGTGCAACTGCACTTCGCAAAGTGCACAGCTTATTTACCTTTAGTAAATCAACCCCTTATTCTCTTGCATGCCTCAATAAAGATATTCCTGCTTCCCAATTTCGGCAAACCCCAGGAGCTGGGAACAGATCCTGGATTCCTTTGACATTGGGAGTCAGAGAGAAGGATTTGTCTCCTTAGGGCATGTTTAAAGATAGGGTTGGTTGAGTCATAATTGACTGATCTTAAATATTTTCAGTGCAGGACTGTAGTGTTCAACCCATAATTGAATGGCAGTCTGATGTATGCCCACCTTCACTTACACTGGGGTGGAATGGCTGTTGGAACAGGTGCAGTTGGGGGATTTTTATCTGCATTTGGATCAGCTGCAGGCCTTTAAAGACCTTCTGGAAAAACATCTTCATGTATTTGCTTGGCATGCTGCTGACAAACATCTGTGATAGAACACTCAATTCACACCAGGGATAATGTGTCAGTTCAAGACAGACACAGAATATCTTTCTAGCTTTGTATCAAGAGGGTGAAAATTCAATTTGTTTAGCTTACCAATGTAATACTCTCAGAATGGTAGCATTGTTCAGTATCGGACTTGAGCTACCTAAAGACTGCATAGAGGGATTTAGATGCCCTATTAAAACACCAAGGGTGTTCAGTATGGAACCAAACTGTAGGATCCCTGTAGCACCCCTAAAGAGGAGGCTTGTGATCAAAAGCGTTAAGAAAGCTGTGTTTCTCCCAGCTATCTAGGAGGATCCAATGGGGATTTTACTTTCAAAATTGGAGTAGTTTATGAAACTTAAGAAGAAATTTCCTCCAACGAATTTCTTCTAATTTCCTCCAATGAAGCAAATTGGACACGTTTTCAACATTTTTATTTTTGCTTTCCTCTGGATCCACTTTGGGTACAGTGTTCTGACTAACTATGTAACTTACTTTGAAGTGTCCAATTAAGGTTGAGTAATATGTGAGTTTATCATTAACGATGGAGCTGGCTTAAACATATGGATTACTTTCATGTACAAAGAATGTTAGAACCTCCTCTGCTGGTTCAAAATGTATTATTTAATATAAGCAAAAGTTGTGTTGGATGCATCTTGTAATGGTTTTATACTCCTATTGTACACATTTTGGAGATTAATCTGGAACTGCCTGAACTCAGGTAATATTCCTACACTCAGCCACAAGAATACATGTGGGATACTGTTTTTTATTGAATGCAAACATATTTTTTCTTAGGTTATATAATAAAATTATGTTGACATCCAATTGAAAGACAGGAAAGGACAGTCCCTGCAACTTATCCTTGGGGCAGGCCAATAATAACTTAAGCTCATGTTGAATCAGTTCCACTGATTACAACCTTTTGAACTGTATTCATCAGCCAGTTATCTACCTACGTACATAGTTTTCCCCTAGTCTTAGTGTGTTAATCCCATGTAATAATCTCTGTTAGTGGAACAGTGCCAAGTCCCTGTGTAAGGCTCAAATAAATCACATCCAGTGTGTTACTAAAACACAGTCAAGATCAAATAATCACTAAAATCCATTTTTTAACTGTTTATCTGAAGTAAATCAGTAATGGTAGAGTCTGAAAAAACTTTAGCTCTAAACCAATTTTTCTCATTTAAATATGTTAAAAACTGACATCACTAATACATTATCGATATTAAAAATTAGTAATTTTGACTGAAGTGATGAGCAAATCAATTCTTCTAAACTGGGATATTGCCCAGATGAGACCTACATGATGAAGGTTGAAATACATAAACTGCTGGTGTGTCTGTACTATTTTTGCATCCACCTATGCTGAATGAGGACACTCAGTTCTTTGGAGAGCTCTTTACAAAATACCACCATGGTTTGCACTAAATTTTGTGGGGAGTGAAAAATACGCTGCATACTTCTGTTTAGCATAATAATAAACATAACATTTCATAGTGATAGTACACAATTAACATACTGGTATTTGCCAACTGTCTGAATTTGCCAGGACAGTCTCCGTTTTTAAAAAAGAATAACTGCGCTATGCAAATCAATAAATACAAGTGTTCATCAAGCAGCCAGCATAAAATTGTAAATGACAATTACAAAAATTATAAATAAAGGTCCATATGCAGCACTCCAAAATTGAACTATAAGTAGAGTTGTGGTTGTGTAACCTGGTTCTGTAATCTCTTCAAACTTTCGGCATCTGGAACGCATGATGCAGAAGTCGCAATTACTAGATAGTTGCCGTGTGACGCAATGTCCCAACACTGATGTCAGTTCCTGTTCACTCAATCAAAAAGGCATGCTTGTGTCTCCGGGACAAGCCTCTGACGATGGCCAATTGGCTGAAACGCGTCAGACGGTCCCGGTGAAAGACACAGGCACGATAGAGCCACGGCTAAGATTACTTTTACTGCTCATTTTTATGTTGGAATTTGTAAGTACAATTTTAATAAATCTCTTATCTTGACCTACGTACTGCACTATGAGCCTTTTTATTTTCTGGGTGTGCTCATATCTGGTCTGATGGAGTGGAAGACACCATATACCAGTTTAGGATCCCTGATCCGGTGCAAACACACTGATATGCTGGTCGGAGTGTGGATGAGTCCTCCTGTGGATGAGCCATGAGAGTTTCTTGATACACTGCGCATTCTTATCTGTTGTCTGGTAAGGAGATCTGTTTGAACTCATGGTGGTGCAACGTGCTTTACCTATACAGAAGTTGGTGGAGGACATTCATCTTTCTGTAGCACCATCATAGGTAGGTGCTAGGAAAGAGAATATGGGTGGCCCTGTCTGCATATCAGGAGGGCCTGATTATTTAGTTAGGCTGTCACATGTTTCCAGGTATGACCTGTTGAGACTTGGGAGTCTCCCCGATGTTTCCAATGAGGCTCTTATTGGACAGTGGAGGAAACCTAGCCAATAGCACACCAGGGTTTATAGCTATCTCAGTGGGCGGAGTTTGCCACAGTGCACCCTGGGATGAGTTATAAGTCTGAAGGGAGCATGTGACAGGGCGTCTTTGGCAGGAAGCAGAGTCCCAGGAGGAGGGTAACGGCTGTCTCTCCTCCTGTCAGTGGTAGTGAAGGTGTCCTAGAGGACGAAGGTTGAGCTGAGCTGCAGAGAGAGGGATCCAGAGTGCTGTGGACTGAGTGGAGCTGCTGGGCAGAAGTTTTGGGGGAAAATAGTGTCATGAGTACTCAAAACCGCCCAGGGGTCTGCCTAGGAAAGGGGTCCTCTCCAGAAGGTCAGAGGGATCCGGGAGCCAGCTAACCTGTGGAGCAGGCTTAGAGAAAGGGGGTGCCAGTGTCTAAGCCCTGAAGATAAGTGAGAGAAAGAGTGTGGGCCCTGAAGTGTTTAGCAGCGTTTAGCAGCGCAGCAGTAGAGCAAGTAGCTACCTCAGCAAGGAATGCTTAAGGGAGCTAAAGAGAATTTCTTTATGCAAGGAAAGCAGTCCAGAGTCAGTTTGGAGTTAACAGGCAGCAAGCCAGCATTAACCAGCATCAACCAGCATCAAATTGTGCATAGTTGAGCCAAAGGAGTATCCCACTCATTCCCTTCTCCCATCCAAGTTCTCAAATAAACCTAAAAACCCAAAGATACTGAACTAGTCATTGTCTAAGTGCTCACACTTAGAGAAATATGCACAAAGGTACTTTGGTGGAACCCGGTGACCCAGGAGGACCCATGTCAAGCAAAACGGCTGGAAATTCTGCTATATTTCCCTTTGATATTTTTACTCAGTTAAATTTTGGAATTCTGTATATGGACCTTTATTTACAGTTTTTAAAAAGCTGTCATGACATGACTGCATCCCAGAAATCAAAACCATCCATGGACAGTCAGCAGCCAGTGAGCTCTGTCACAGTGCCCGCAGCCAACGCCAGTTGTAACTGAACTTGAGCTTGCTTTGTTTACATTGTGCTGTGCAGGTGCCCTAACACAGATGTCACATCAGTGCATGCATTTGTGCTGCCATGCATGGTGCCCACAAGAGACAAATCCCTCCCATTCCCTCTTCCCCCAGCAGCTCTGTTCAGGCGCTCTTATTGAAGACTCTGGCATCCCACTCACACTGCAAAGTCTGTGAGGCTGTGGGCATCAGAGGGTGCGGCCAGCCTCAGAGATGATTGTGCCCAGCCTGCCTTCTTTCTTCTGGTGCATGTGTGAGCTCAGTTGCAGTGAGAGCAATAGAGGTAAGTTCTGTGTCGGTGGGGGATCTCTTTGGTTTTAGTGACTCAGTCGAACTGCAGATTATTAGCCAAACTGCAGTGCTATTAAAGAAGTACAAAAATGTCTTCAATGAGCATGTATCTTATTTTTTTATGTAGCACAAGCATTGGCTGTGAGAAATTGGGTTTTAATGTGTGCTGAAGCCCCTTTCACTTGACGGCCTGATCAGGTCCACCTGTCAAATTTTAAGGCAGAAACTGATGAGAGTCTATTTACCCCCATGGGGTGTCCATTTACTCCCTCCTACCTCCATATCCGATCTGGTCTGCTAAAAATAAAAACAGGAGAGGATCCATTCTCTTCCCTTTAGGTGAATCAGATTGGAGGGTGTAACAGAACCGCGACCCCACAACGTGCTTGTGTGCTTCCGTCAGAATACCGCTTCCTTCAGTCTTGAACATAGATATCAGATATTCTAGCTGCCCCCCAATACAAAACTAGCCGAGAATAGCTTGTATAAGATCTGGAACATTTATTGAACAAACTGACACCAAATATATACCCCACCAGGTCAGATGCCTGATTACATTATCATATGCAGATGCAATAATGTAAAGAAATATAATTAACATATCTAAGGAACAACCAACACAAACAGTATTCTACTTTCCCACTAACAACTAATAGATGACAGTGATTTAATTAATTTGAGTTAATAACTAGCAGACTTGCCATCATCAAGCTCAGGAAGTACAATACACATTATTATAAGTGTAAACACATTGCCACAGTAGACAATAGGTGAGTTAATCACAACAATCAACAATGTGTGGAAGACAGGTGGTTGAGCTGATGACATTGGCATCTGCCATGAGTCTGACTGTGCGGAGCTATCCCCTAATGGCAATAGGCAGCTAGGCCTTTAACATGGATCCTAGGCCTAGAGTCCCAGAGTCTGTGTATCTTGGGGAGATGTGGACTTGAATCCAAAGTAACATTACTACAAGGGTCCCCCCAGCATATACCCCACAAAGAGCAGTGTTCCCTCATAAGCCAGGGCCCATAGTCAGTGGGTAAGCGGCTAGCCTGCAGTCCCTTCCAAAAGCCCCTGTCCTGAGTGAGTTTGTCACAGAGGGTAGTAGGGTGTAAACAGGCAGGCGGAGTCTGTTTACTCCTGACCACTCATTGAGCAGAGCGGGCTCTGTGCATTAAATAGAAAGAGATTTGTAAAGGGCATAAACACCCTAAACATACCCAGGTGCAAAAAAAGGGGGGGCACTGGTTCAACTGACAAAACCAAAAAAAAATTGGGCATGGAGAGATAAACAAATGAAGGGAGTCTTTTTAGTCCTTAAGAAAAGTCAATGAAAGTCACTGTGGCATGAAGTTCACATTATGGCAGCATCAGCAGCCTCTCTTCCAAGCAGGATCTTGGGAGGCTCCCACCAGCCAACCATGTATAAACAGAAAAAAGAAGGGGAGAAAAGTGCCACTACCTAAATGTAGCATTTTTTTAAAAAAATATTGGTAAAATGAAAAACAATAAATATGCACTCACGTTTAAAAGTGCATTAATAGGTCTGCAGCAGGTAACAACCTTCCAGGTGGTCAATGGTGAGCAATTGCCTTCATGGGGATGTAATGCAAGGTGCCTGGAACCAGGAAGTTGACCAGGGTAACACCAAGAAGAGCCAGCGGTGTGTATATTAGAAGGATAAGAGACACTGTGGACAGCAGGGAAGTGTGGCAGGCCCACAAAATACCCATAACTATGTAATTTTTTTTTAATACAACCCTTTAACTAGACACAAATGCTCTGAGGTATGCAGCAGCTCATAGAGGCCCCTTTTTCCCTAATCATAGTTATAATACATGGTTACATAGTTGATCAGGTTGAACAAAGGCACTAGACCATCTAGTTCAACCAACATAACAGCGGGCCAAAAAAATGATAATGAAAATTTCTTATTTTTATTTTTCTCATAATCTGCTCATATTTGCTTGTGTCTGTTAGTTTATTAAGGATTTACAGCTTTGCTCTATGTGATTCATAATTGTCACAGTGTGATGTCTCCTAATTAGTTTTATTGCACAGGATTGTTGCCACCTACCAAAACCTTCAACCCATAAGCAGCCATAGCAAGAGTTGCAGTACTCAGAAGAATGGTCTGTGTCAAATGATGTTTCAAAAATCTTTTATCAAAATATTGTAGCGTAGACTTACTAACTGGTCCCACTGTTCTGATCCCAATTTGGCGCAAACAGCCAGTCACAGTATTTTCAGTCCTTCACACACTGATTAGGCAGATAGTGTCTTTTTGTGATTTTTTATTTGTTTTGTAGAACTGGGATAGGTGTTGGGAAAAGACCTAACCCAGAACTAACAAAATCGAAGGAGGATACCATCTAGCAAATGGTTAACTGTAGTAGAAAAAGTTCATCACAGGGGGCTCCCAATGTGGAAACAACCCTAGCTAACAGGCCTGGAACAGTCCCTTAAGCAAAAAAGGGCACAACAGCAACAGTTTCTTTCCCAGGATTTCTCTCAGGCCTACTCACTGTGTTACTGGTTCTCTGGATGTCTCCAGTTTCAGCAGACACTGCACCATGAGCCTCTTGATAAGAATCGTCACTGGATGTTGCCTGGTAGTTCCTGCTACTTGGGGGTGATCCTTCAGCTCCTTGGTGAGCCAGATTCATCAAGGACTTCTTGCAGCTTCTCATAGCCTTGGAAGGTTAAACAGCACTTCCAGGCTGGGTCACTATCCAGCAGTCAAATGACCGTTCCATTCTTTGCTCAGTACCCTATATACACACCTCTCAGTCCCCCCCCCCCCCGGCTGCGCAGTCACTATCCCGACCAGGGATTGGCTTAGGCTGCATACAGAGTCAGCCCAGACTCTACCCACTCCATCCACTATGTTCCAGTGCTTACTGGAAAGGCATGGGGAGACAGGCAAGCCTGCGGCTGCAGAGCTCGGGATAAGCCAAAGTAATCAATTCAGCTCCACTGGCTACAACAGAGCGCAAAAATAACTGAATTTACCTACAAGCTACTTTTACTAGCACCTAACTAGGAGGATGTTACAATATGTTAGCAGTATAATTGGTGTTTATCACTGCATTCTGCGCTAGAGCTGTTGGGTTGGTGCACTTTGAAGAGACTGTACTGTTGTAGATAACTAAACAAATACATAAACAACATGAATATTTTTACTTGAACAATATCTTCTTAGCTGTGTTTATGTCCTATTACGAGATCTTCCTGTATATACTGTATTTTAACAATTAAAACTTACGTACAGTATGTAAATTGTAGGCGTTATATGTGTGCCTGCAACAAATTGATTATTAGGTTAATGATATACTTCTTGTAGAACCATGCCCACTTAAACTAATGCCCCACCAATAATTAAAGTATATTCTCCACCTACAATGGCTTTCTAGACACACAGCAAAAAAGGTGTCCCTAGAACGATTTTTGAAATGTTGGCAACTATAAAATAATGGTCAAATAAAAAAGGTAAAACCCAGTTTTAAAGAATACTGTGGGATCTATTTATTGAAGATTCACTACGCAATTCAGCCCAAGATTCACCAGGATTCACCCATCAGTTTCTGCCTGCTCTATTTATTATGTCGGCTGCTGATGGATGAATCTTGTTAAATAGCACATTGCCGAGGCAAATGTCATCAAATATCTAAAGTACGGTAGAGGCAATTTTTATATTTCTGGCAGAATCTTTGGATGTATAAACACAATTTCAGCACCATAGGGAGTAATTGCTGTCACAATGCAATTTTTTAAAGGAGAAGTAGGGCCAAAGCTTTTTGGCCCTACTTCTCATATGGATCGCAGGAGTGTAGGTCGTTCTGCATTCCTGTGACCAATTTCAGCAGTGGGCTAAAGTCTGCTGTCAGCTGATGTCACTCAGCCGGTCAAGGCTCTGGAAAGATCCCGACTATCAAATTGAGATTTACCCAAATGCTTGAACCAGCAGCTAGCTCAGCCCCTCAGCAAGCTTCTGAGAGACTGAGCCAATTGCTCCCGCCACCTGCACAGCCTGATACTCCAGTGAGCGCTGGAGGGCAGAGCAGAGAGCCGGTGACTGACAGTAAAGATGGAGAACTAAGCAATCAGCAGTCTTTGATTGCTCAGTCTCAGTCGTAGAAGCAGTGGGGAACAGATACAGCATTGGACTGGGGCTGCATCTACCTAGGTGAGTATGATTTTTTTTTCTAAGAACCTTACACTTCTCTTTTAAATATTGTCTTTCCATTTAAAATAAAAATAAGGTATGGCTCCCCCCCCCCCAACCTCCAGAGCGAACTAGCCCAGCATCTCAGAACTATAGGCTGGTATCAACATAGCCAAAGACCATACAGCGGTTTAGTAGGACAGGTTCCACTCAGAACAGGCCTCGCCATGATCGACCAAAGAGGTTGAGTGTAAGTGCTCAGCTTCATATCTAGAGGTCGTTTTAGGGAAATAGACGTATGACTGCTGCTAGCATTGCTGCAGAGGTTGAAAGGGTGGGGGGGGGGGGGGTCAGCCTGTCAGTGCTCAGACCATACGCTGCACACTGCATCAAATTGATCTGCATGGCTGTCGTTCCAGAAGGAAGCCTCTTCTAAAGATAATTCACAAGAAAGCCCACAAACAGTTTGCTGAAGACAAGCAGACTAAGGACATGGATTACTGGAACCATGTCCCATGGTCTGATGGGACCAAGATAAACTTATTTGGTTCAGATGGTGTTAAGCCTGTGTGGTGGCAACCAAGTGTGGAGTACAAACACAAGTGTGTCTTACCTACAGTAAAGCATGGTAGTGGGAGTGTCATGGTCTGGGGCTGCATGAGTGCTGCCGGCACTGGGGAGCTACAGTTCATTGAGAGAACCATGAATGCCAACATGTACTGTGACATAGTGAAGCAGAGCATGATCCCTCCCTTGGGAGACTGGGCCACATGGTAGTATTCCAACATGATAACGACCCCCAAACACACCTCAAATATGACTGCTGCCTTGCTAAAGAATCTGAGGGTAAAGGTGATGGACTGGCCAAGCGTGTCTTCAAACCTAAACCCTATTGAGCATCTGTGGGGCATCCTCAAATGGAAGGTGGAGGAGCACAAGGTCTCTAACATCCACCAGCTCTGTGATGTTGTCATGGAGGAGTTGAAGAGGACTCCAGTGGCAACCTGTGAAGCTCTGGTGAACTCTATGTTCAAGAGGGTTAAGGCAGTGCTGGAAAATAATGGTGGCCATACAAAATATTGACTCTTTGGGCCCAATTTGGACACTTCCACTTAGGGGTGTACTCACTTTTGTTGCCAGCAGTTTAAACATTAATGGCTGTGTGTTGAGTTATTTTGAGGGGACAGAAAATGTACACTGTTATACAAGCTTTACACTCACTACTTTACATTGTAGCAAAGTGTCATTTCTTCAGTGTTGTTACATGAAGAATATATAATAAAATATTTACAAAAATGTGAGGGGTGTACTCACTTTTGTGAGATACTATATATATATATATGTATGTATACACAGTATATATACAGGTTATTACGCTATTACGCCACTTCCGGGACCAGGTGGCACGCAAATTGGACCGCTGAAGCAGCGTCTGCCTGTGGTATCCACGGATTGTACTTTACTTGATGTAAATGTTGATGTCTGATGTCTGATTAAATGTAAGTGCATCTACCTATTTTTAATAAAACTGCCTGAATATACTTGACTATATCGGCCCCTTTTCATTTATCCTAACTCTGAGGAGCATTGGGTTAGCATAACATACTTAGCAGGTAGCTATAGGGTGGACCTTCCTGTCGGGCACAGTTACACTCTGGGATCCAGATCTCTACTTGTGTACAACTCTGCTTGCACTGACCCCCTATAATTAAGGGGTCGTGTTTTCTGGTAAGAGCTCCTACACACCGGGTGTCCATTTGGTGAAGGGACTGAAGAACTATTATTATTATATGTGGAAAGTCATCTTTTAGAGACTGCACTATTAATAAGTTTTTTTCAGGACTTCTTCAGATTGTTGGTGTATGGGACTTTACTCAACAAATTTATTTATCCATTTATTTTCACCAATATTGTGTTTGCACACTGCAATCAGTTATTTAGTTTTATGTCATTTATATGTATTCACAATTTATGTTATTAGTCAAGTGCACTAGTAGGTGAGCGCAGCATTTTATACCTCAAGGTATAGTCACTTTCTAGTATATATACTGTACAAATGTTTCCTTTCATTGAGGGTTTATACAAGACCAAAGTACAGGCATAGACAGTGAAGCATAGTGAAGTACATGAGAACGACAAGCTGAAGTGGGTAATATGGAGGTGCCACAATGGTTGATAACCATGAGTGCTTGAGACAATTTTTCACATGAATTTAGGATGCTACTACTTACTGAAATTATAAACAGTTCAATATGACTTCTTAAACTTTGTAAATTAAAACCAATTTTTAATTTGTTTTACAATTAGGACAAGATGTCAGTCATGGACTCAAATATCGGTTTGACAGCAGCTACCATGCTTGAAGAGATGATGGAAATCACTGGTCAAAACTTGGTTAGAATGGAAGTTGAAGATCATTATAAATTCATTAAACAGCTTGGAAAAGGGAAATATGGCCAAGTAACCTTAGTTATCCACCGTCAAAGAGGTAATTACAAGTCACAGAAAATTACAGATAACTGTATTAGGAGAATTGTCAATAGTCTATTTCAGTTCATCTGATTATTTCCACCTGATTCAAGGCATTTATGATTCATGTATGTTTCCTTGAACATTCGACATTACCTCATAGGTAGATTTTGCTCCATCTTTTGTTCTGGAGACAACTATACTACATTTGATTTTTTATCCCTTTTTCTCTCAATGACAAGGTCAACAGGACGAACGTAGGTAGCAATAAAACTTTTAAAGGGGACACATCAAAGAGGCACTGGGACTTTAATACAATTATTACAGAGTAGTACAAGGAAGATTGACAATTGTTCGAAATACTCACTGGCTCTGGCTAGGCGGCTCACGTTCAACTAGGGCTACCCTCCAATGGGCACACAGGAATCTCAATTAGTGCTTAAACTCTATTAAATTCTATTTGGTTTGGCATTCCTTCTTGTGGTTTAGGCTCTGAGCAATTAAAACTTGACAGAGGTTATAGCACTTCCCCACCTAATACAAAAAATGGACTTTTGATTTTTGCCTTAAAGTGAAAGTAAACTCCCATGTGTGAGTTTTACCTATAGGTAAGCCTATAATAAGGCCTACCTATAGGTACTGTAAAAATCTCCTAAACGTGCACCATTACTTTAGATGCAGCCGGTAACCTCACCGGCACATGCGCTATGATGGAACGGCATACCTGTGCCTTTCCTTCAGAGCCATGCCGTTAATGGTGAGTCACGCGCACATGTGCAGCCCGGAAAGAAGACTGGGTGAAGATGGAAGCGCCTTCAGCAGTGACAGCACGCTGTTGAAGGGCTTCGTTTTCAGGTAAGTCTGTCATAATGTGCTACAAGGAAAGAAGGCGCTAGAGCTGCAGTTCTAAAGAACAGAGGGCATGGAAGGAGGCAAACAAAAAATAAAATAAAAATAAAAAAGGGAAGGTAACAAAGTCCACGTACTTCATAAAAGTACTACAAAGTCCATGTACTTAGGGTTGCCATCAGGAGGAACTGAAACCAGGTATCCGGGGCTGCAATAAAGATAAAAGAGAGAGGCGTCTCTAATTGAAGACTTTTACAGTTTAATAGTTTAAACGGTAAAATAAAAGTTTAACAGAATAAAATCAGGCACATCAATGAATAGTACATCAAGGGATCCTCATGGGTGTCTTGTCCCATGCGCTGACGGTGTCCTGCAGAAGGATGTGTTGTCCATACAGCCTCGCTGGTCACCATCTGAGTGTTGGCTGAGAGCTAGATGTATGTCAAAATGAGGCTCGGGACGCAGTTGGCTTCGGCAGGGCGAGATTATGACGTCACCGGTATGCAACGCGTTTCCGAGCATGTGTACTGCAAATGTTGCAGTAGCCGCGCTCCTTTTTCAAAGAATGCCGAGCCTATCATTATCCAGCGATGTTGCAGGAGTTTCTCAGGTGCTCAGGACTCCCCTCCTCATTGGCTGAGACAGCAGCACGGCGCTGTTGGCTCCCACTGCTGTCAATCAATGTCAGTCAGCTAATCAGGAGTGAGAGGGGGAAGGGCCAGGTCTGAATGGAGGAAGAGCTGGGCAGCTCTGTGCAAAACCAGCTGCATAGAGCAGGTAAGTATAACATGTTTGTTATAAAAAAAAAAGAGACTTTATGATCACTTTAACTACTTTAAGACCACAAGGATTTGCCCCCTTAATGACCCTTAATGACCTATTTTGCGACTCAGCACTGCGTTATTTTAATGGACAATTGAGCGGTAGTGCAACGCTGTACCCAAACAAAATTTACGTCCTTTTTTTCCCACAAATAGAGCTTTCGTTTGGTGGTATTTGATCACCTGTGCAATTTTTATTTTTTGCATTATAAACAAAAAAATAACGACAATTTTGAAAAACAAAAAACAAAATTTTTCACATTCTGCTATTTAACATTCCCACAAAAAAATTAAAAATCAAAATGTTTTAACATTTTAGGCCAATTTGTTTTCTGCTACATATTTCTGGTAAAAAAAATTTCAATAAGCGTATTTTGATTGGTTTGCGCAAAAGTTATTGCGTCTACTAACTATGGGAATGATTTATGTAATTTTTATAGTTTTTACTAGTAATGGCGGCGATCTGAAATTTTTTGTGGGACTGCGACATTGCGGCGGACAGATCGGACCCCTAACTGACATTTTTGACACTATGGGGGTACCAGTGACATTACTACAGTAATCAGTGCTAAAAATATGCACTGTTACTGTAATAATGACACTGGCAGGGGAGGGGTTAACAGTGATCAAGGGGTTAAATGTGACCTTAGGAGAGTGATTCTAACTGTGGGGGGGGGGGGGGGGGCTTGGCTTCTGAGATGACCACAGAGACATGTGATCCTATATAGAAGGATCACATGAGCTCTGTGATCATTTCAGGGAGAAGGACGGTCAGCTGTGTTTACAACAGTCGACTGTCCTCCCCTCTCTGTGAGGAGCGATCGCGGGTGTCAGGCGGAAATCAGAGCCACCTGACACACGCATCGGCTTCCCCACTGGCGATCGGGGGTGGAAGCGTGCCGTTGTCGGCATGCGCTTGCTCCCTAGCTCCTCCCAGGCGAGCGTCGTAGACCTACGTTGTTTTGCCTGTACGATCCAGCCTGCTGCAGTAAATATAAAGTAAGCGGTCGGGAACTGGTTAAAGATGTTACTAGCCCTTGTACCCTCTGCCAGTTTCCAGACAAAGCACTTTTTATTTAAAATGTCATTTTGCCCAATCTGTCCTTACAGTCATCATATGAATGTTGCATACATATAGCAAATACTAGGAAGAATATGCCTAGTGTGATGTTTAGGAGGACATGTATTTTCTGTATATAGAAATACACAAAATAATTCCTCAAATTATTTATAAGCTAGTCTTACGTAACACTGTAATGTATCTTTGAGGTTTCACTAACAAGATGTATCTAGTAGAGATGCCATGTTGTCCACATACCACTATCACGCATGGCTTTCACAAATTAGAAAGACTAATGGCTTCCAAGCACGCACTGTCTATTGCTGTGCTCTAAAGGAAGAATTTAAGATCAGTTTGCAGGTCACTAACTCAATTCCTGTCACTAGAATCCCTCTGCATTTCACAGTCACTGTCCAGATCCTTCTGTGTGAAGCTAGATTCATGGCCAAAAGCAAACTAGTAGCATATTTTAGAAACTGTTTCAGCAGTATTGATACGTCAATAGAGGCTTACTGTATGGTGCCTTTTAATGCTCACTAAATCTGTTGCCTTTCATAACTCAGTGGCTCTTTCCTCAGTGTGATCTTACAAAGCACCTTGAAGTATAGAGCCAGATTTATACTGCGTAATATGAAATGTTGACTCTGATTAAATTACACTCTGACATGTAGAAGCAGGTCCTAATTTGTGTAAAGGTCTTATAGGTCAGGGCCTTGAGCAACAAGGCCAGCAGGGGTGCTTCATGGGATAACTGTGCTTTTAAAATACATTAGCCCTTTTAATATTAAATATTAAGGGGCACAAAGCAGCGTTATAAATATAACCTCTTATCTCTACTTTTTATTTCTCTGTGATTTGAGAGCTGCAATCAAAGGCAGATGACCACCTTCCATTACATTCAGTCTGCCTGCAGTCTGTGCTTATCAAGAAGACAGTGTAGGAAGACATATGTATACTAATCAGGACTAAAAACAACATGGAATGCATCTACTCCACTAACCTGTTTATTTCAAAATCTTTATTAGCCGGAGGCATGCATGATAGCTTTTTTTTACAGTTTTTTACATATTAGAAGCTTCTAGAAGAGGAAAACCCCTGCATATATTTAGGTTGACCCTGCCCAGTCCTTATCCCCATGCTGTCAGTTGTGCTTGCAGCTCCCTCTCTTCAGCTGTACATTTTTGTATTTGTATATGGTACTGATGGCCAATGCAGACTGTCAACATACTGTATATTAAAAAAAAGAATGTTTACACTGTTGTGGACCTGCGATGAGAGGTTGGAACTACATTGAAAAAAAAGAAAGAGGTAAAAAGCTATATTTGCAAAATGGCTTGTTGTCCTTGGATATATTAGAAGCGATGATGAGGTTAATTTACTAAAGGAAAATAGGCTGAGAGGGGAGAAAATCGCCAAGTGCACCCTTGGTGTAGTAAAGCTTCAAAAATCAAAGGATAAAATAAATCAAATATTCCACTCACAAAGGTAATGATCGAACAAGCGTGAGACAGATAAAGGCTCTGTGCAGTGATGTCCTGCCCACGATGGAGCTATCAGTCCATGCCACTGCGCCTTGGTTCTGGTATCAGAGGGATTGCGGAGGACGCAGGGGGAATGTCTGAAGCCAGGAACTCAAGCTGACAACCTCGGAGTGGAGAAGCTAATCAGGACACGTTTCGGAGGCAAGCCACGCCTCCTTCTTCAAGGGAGGTTTCAATTGCCAATGGAATTTTCCTTTAGCTTATTGAATGTGGTGAAAATTCGCTTTGCAAAGAATATCCAGTCATATGCAAGGAAAAAAAAAAAAAAACAGCATCTTCACTTGTACATTTAAGGATGATTGTCAGCAGAACTTCACTTTTTTCACTAACTCAGGGAAAATGTCCTTGCAAAGTAAACAGCCTACTAGCCTTTATTGGTGAAAAGGATAGGTGCGCTAAACTCATATACAATATTCCCCCTAGGGGAATAGATCACAACGTGAATGCTCAATGTGTGAAGAAAAAATAAATCATTATATCAAAATATAAACATATTGTGGACGTGCTCAAGTGTGTCAACTGAAATCAATAGTGGAACACAATCTTAACACTCGGGTGTGTCAACTAAGATAACTAGTGAAACACAATCTTCAAAATAATAATAATAACAAGAAATATAAATATAAATGTAAAGTCCAATCCAAAAAAAGTCCAAATGGTGCTGAACATAAGGTGAACTCCTCAGTGAAAAATCCACAGCAAACTAGGGTGCAAATAGTCCCACCACCGTATCTGGATTGGCTCCTTACCAGAGGTAAAAAAAGTAAGGGCATAAGGTGACACAAATCCAGATTTAGAATACCCACGATGGATCCCTTAAACCACACCTGGAGAGGGGATGAGCCTCTTACCAAAAGAGTAGTAGATATGGGCTAGAATCACACACTTCTCATGGGGATGGATAGTTCCCTCCTCTGGTTTCCGGGTCTGGATATGTCCCCTCCAGGTCCAGTATCTCGGACCTCCGAGATAAACTCGCAGTGTCCCAGAAGTAGAAAAAAGTACAATAGGGCAGTACCGTACAGACCGTTTATTTATAAATGTTAAAAACACTCACATAAAAACGACTTATCCGGGCAAACACAGCACATCAATGGAGAGAGGCCACGGCTGCCTGCAGCGCGGTCCGCGGTGATGAGTGATCAAAGCTACTAGCCTTTATTAAAATGTGTTTCAATGTGTTTCAGATACAGTTATCCTTTTAAGGTGAAGAGCATTGAGGTGCAAGTATCCTATGCGGTTGATTTACTAAAAGACGAGAGTGAAAAATCTGGTGCTGCTGTGCATTGTAGTCAATTTATCTTCAGCTTGTTTAACCGCTTGCCGACTGCCCCATGCAAGTATACTGCGGCAGGGCGGCTCGGCTGTGCAAAATCACGTAGATCTACGTGATTTTGTGCACACGGTCTTGGCGGTGTCTAAACACAGCGGGAGGCGGGCTGCAGGAGGTGCGGCGGCGATTGCCGCTGGCCTCCTGCAATCGTCAGAGAAACTGACAGAAGAACTGCCTGCTTATGTAAACAAAGCAGGCGGGTCTTCTGTCACACAGGCAGGGAGAGATCAGGAGTTTCAGCTAAACTGAAACCCTGATCTCTCTGTGCCTGTCACAGAGCCCTTCCCCCCCCCACAGTGAGAAAGCATCAACAGGCATACATTAACGCCTTTGATCACCCCCAGTGTTAACCCCTTCTCTGCCAGTGTCATTTATACAGTAACAGTGCATATTATTTAGCACTGATTACTGTATTAATGTCACTGGTCCCCAAAAAGTGTCAAAAATGTCAGTTAGGGGTCCGATCTGTCCGCCGCAATGTTGCAGTCCAACTAAAATTCACTGATCGCCGCCATTACTAATAAAAACAAAAAAAAAAGTTCAAACATATATACCATAGTTTGTAAACGCTATAACTTATGCGCAAACCAATAAAAATATGCTTTTTTTTTTACCAAAAATATGTAGCAGAATACAAATTGGCCTAAACTTATAAAAAAATTAGATTTTTTAAATTTTTTTAAAACAGAAAGTAAAAAATATTGTGTTTTTTTCAAAATTGTTGCTCTTTTTTTGTTTATAGCGCAAAATCTAAAAACCGCAGAGGTGATCAAATACCACCAAAAGAAAGCTCTATGTGTGGGGAAAAAAGGACATTATTGTATTTGGGTACAATTTTTCACGACAGCGCAATTTTTTTGTTAAAATAACGCAGCGCCGTATTGGAAAAAATGGCCTGGTCATTAAGGGGTAAACCTTCCGGAGCTGAAGTGGTTAATTAAGTCTTGACAAAAAGAAAAATTGGAAGATGATTGGTTTCTATGCACAGCTTCTCCAGATTTTGTACTTTTCATGACCAACCCCCATTATTTTTTGACACAAACTTATGGAAGAAATAGAGGGAGATATGACATTGCTTATATTAACCACTTCCATTCTATTACTAAATTAGTCGATCCAGGTGGATGGTGGATCCTTCCCGGTGGTACCACGGGAGGAGGGGGGGGGCCACCGATGAGAGGCGAGGTGGCACCGCTCTCCTGGCTCTGTGATAGTGATTGGCAGCTATGGAGCTGCCGCATCACTTTCAATTTCAAGCTGGGAGTCGGCTAAACAAAACCCACACAAGCTGATAGCGGCTACTGCAGCCATCAGCTCATGAATAAAGGTTCACTTTTTGGAAGTATGTAGTACACCTAAAGAGCTGAACTGGTTAACAAGTTTGGTGTGTCTCATTACACACCTCTGAGAATAATCCGAATTCCTACCTCACAATTAATTGGCTGAATGGGCACAAATTCCTACAGACACACTCCAAAAATAATTCCCAGGAGAGGCTATAGCCATGAAGAACAGGTGGATAATCCCATGTAAGGGCAATGGTTTTGGAATGGGATTTTCAGAAAGTTCATATAGATGTGATGGTCAGATGTCTGCAAATGTTTGGCCATATAATGTATATAAAATACCCCTCAGGAAACAGAAATAACATAATATTTCCTGATGTCACTATAAGAAATAAAACTAAAAATCTTTTGTAACCAGGGTTTGTATATACAAACCCAAATCCAAAAAAGTTGGGACACTGTACAAATTGTGAGTAAAAAAGGAATGGACTCATTTACAAATCTCATAAACTTATATTTTATTCACAATATAATACAGATAACATATCAAATGTTAAAAGTGAGACATTTTTAAATGCCATGTCAAATATTGGCTCATTTTGGATTTCATGAGAGCTACACATTCCAAAAAAGTTGGGACAGGTAGCAATAAGTATAAAAAGAGCCTCTCAGAGTGGCAGTGTCCTTTAGAAGTCAAGATGTGCAGAGGATCACCAATTCCCCCAATGCTGCAGTGAAAAATAGTGGAGCAATATCAGAAAGGAGTTTCTCAGAGAAAAGTTGCAAAGAGTTTGAAGTTATCATCATCTACAGTGCATAATATCATCCAAAGATTCAGAGAATCTGAAACAATCTCTGTGCGTAAGGGTCAAGGCAGAAAAACCATACTGGATGCCGTGATCTTCCGGCCCTTAGAGGGCACTGCATCACATACAGGAATGCTACTGTAATGGAAATCACAACATGGGCTCAGGAATACTTCCAGAAAACATTGTCGGTGAACACAATACACGGTGCCATTCGCCGTTGCCAGCTAAAACTCTATAGGCCAAAAAAGAAGCCATATCTAAAGATGATCCAGAAGCGCAGGCGTTTTCTCTGGGCCAAGGCTCATTTAAAATGGACTGTGGCAAAGTGGAAAACTGTTCTGTGGTCAGACGAATCAAAATTTGAAGTTCTTTTTGGAAAACTGGGATGCCATGTCATCCAGACTAAAGAGGACAAGGACAACCCAAGGTGATATCAGTGCTCAGTTCAGAAGCCTGCATCTCTGATGGTATGGGGTTGCATGAGTGAGTGTGGCACGGGCAGCTTACACATCTGGAAAGGCACCATCAATGCTGAAAGGTATATCTAAGTTTTAGAACAACATATGCTCCCATCCAGATGTTGTCTCTTGCAGGGAAGACCTTGCATTTTCCAACATGACAATGCCAGACCACATACTGCATCAATTACAACATCATGGCTGCGTAGAAGAAGGATCCGGGTACTGAAATGGCCAGCCTGCAGTCCAGATCTTTCACCCATAGAAAAATTTGGCGCATCATAAAGAGGAACATGTGACAAAGAAGACCTAAGACATCTGAGCAACTAAAAACCTGTATTAGACAAGAATGGGACAACATTCCTATTCCTAAACTTGGGCAACTTGTCTCCTCAGTCCCCAGATGTTTGCAGACTGTTATAAAATGAAGAGGGGATGCCACACAGGGGTAAACATGGCCTTGTCCCAACTTTTTTGAGATGCCATAAAATTTAAAATCAATTTATTTTTCCCTTAAAATGATACACTTTCTCAGTTTAAACATTTGATATGTCATCTATGTTGTATTCTGAATAAAATATTGAAATGTGAAACTTCCACATCATTGCATTCTGTTTTTACTCACAATTTGGACAGTGTCCCAACTTTTTTGGAATCGGGTTTGTACATAGATGCACTTGCATAGGATGAGTTGGTGTAGTATTAAGCTGTGTGTCCATCTCTGTCTGCTACAGGTCCCAAAAATTGCTTTTACTGTACATTTGTACTATTTTTTTACACCTAGTCTGAGTTAGACATCAGATAGATTACAAGTTAGTCTATTAATAAAGTATGGAAAATAGCAGATGTATTGTGCAGCAAATATAAGTTTATAATATTCAATTTTAAAAAAAAATATGTTTACTTTTTTATGTATACTTATTTTACAGGAACACCTATGGCTTTAAAGCTTCTTTCAAAAACTTTAACCAAGAGACAGAACTTCCTGTATGAATACTGTGTGGCTCTATCCCTATCTACTCACCCAAATATCATTGGCATGTTCGGCATTGCATTTGAATCTTCTGAGCACTATGGTTTTCTGTATGAAGCTGCCCTGCAAAAAGATCTTATTTCCATTATAAAACCAAGTGTAAGATAACGTTATATTTCTGATGTAACATTTTTATTGTGATATAATATGAATATTATTTGTAAAATATTGTATTATGATAAAGGATCATATGGGTAATCAGGAAACATTTGATAAACTACGGGGAGGAATAATAATGTAATCAAGGATCCATTTATGTGCTTACTCCTGCTGACTGTAAATGTGTTCTGTTAAATAAAGTCACCGAAACCTAGTATTAAAAAATACTTTAAAGGTTAAAGTAGAACTTTATGCTTAACTTTTTTTTTCATTCAGGATACAGTGAGGGAGTGTTATAACCTCTGTCAGTTTATTTTTTGCCATCTGTGTTCCACAGGGAATATTCACCTTCACTTCCTGTACCATAGCCAAAACAGGAAGTGAGAGGAAATCCCTGAAAATTAAGGGAATCCCTTGAGGACCCCAAGCCATCTGAACTAGTGTCCCCATTGGAAGAATTCCTCTCTATTACTTTTCTGGGGACAACCCAATATCTGGGATTTTTTTTTTACTTTCACCTTCAATACTAATAGTAAACAGAACAAATTGAGAGGGTGAATCTCCCTAATGGGGGCACAAACACAATGGGTGTTTTAATCCCTCTCCAGGCTATCCACAATTAAAAAAAAAAAGTTTTACCTTTAGTATACTTTAAGTTCACCTTTTGGGAAAAAAGTAAAAAAAACACATATTTTCGCAGGAACAAAAAAAAGTGCATTTCTATTCTCTTTCACCAAGAGCCTGCAAAGCATTGCACCCATGATCAGGATCCTGCAGACAAGGATCGGGGGTGCGGAGGTCAGGTCTGGAGCATGTTACACATTACGCCCAAATTATGGGTGTAATGTGTACCATGCTCTGAGAAGGGAACATATCCTTTAACAAATACTCTTGCGAGTACATTACCTACAGGAACAAAATCTCCAGTAAAAAATGAAAACTTTTAAGGCTGAATCAGAAAGTTTTCAGATATGAAATACAGAAAAATAAATTATTTATTTTCCTTACAGTGGTTTTAAACCCCAGATAGGAAAAAAATAACAAAGCACATTCCGTTATAGTGTGTACTGACCTGAGTCCAAACCACCAAGTCTGGTTCCTCTCTGATCTTTTCTCTCTCTGCTGTTTGCATGGCTTACTCTTAAAGCAGTTGTTTTTTTTCGGACCTGCAAGGTAAAGGCATAATGTGCTAGTATGAATCACATACTGAACCTGTGAAACCTGAAATTAAGCCCCCCAGGGATGCGATGTAATCCCTGGAGGCAGCATCCATCTTCACCCGATCTTCCTACCGGGTCCGCGGACTCCAGCTGTGTGACAGGCCGAAGCCGCAATGACGTCACTCACACGCATGCACAGCGGAGCTGTCATTTACGTCACAGGTATCTGAAGGCACGGCAAGGATGGCTGTTCCTTCAGAGCGCATGCGCCGATGACGTCATCGGCTGCATGTAATGTAAATATCTTCTAAATGGTGTACGTTTTGGAGATATTTACAGTACCCATAGGAAAGCCTTAATATAGGCTTACCTATAGACATAAATTATGCCTTTGAGTTTACTTCCTCTTTAATAGATTAAGTTGACACTTCAGCCTCCGACAAGATGGCATTGCCCATCCCTCCACCAGCACATAGCAGATGACTCATACCCACAGCTCTTTGTTTCTCTGAGCCTGTGTGGGTGTTAAATTACACTGTGCTCTGTGCTCTAGCTCTTCAGCATGTGATGCCAGGTCCTCACCCCCTGTTTTCCGCTGATGAGAAAATCATTTCATCTATGTGTTGTAGAAGGCTGTACAGAACAGATGGTTGAAGATAATCAGGTACAACTTATTTAGGAGGATTTATTGCATCATTTGAGGATAGTCACCTCAGTGGGTATGTGTAAGAGTTTACAACAACTTTAAGGTCAAAAGTACTAATATTTTATAAATGAAAAATGTTGTATGAAATAAAAACGGCAAAAAATAAAACAGGTTTTCAAAAACTGCAGTTAAAAAACAGATTGCTAATGATATTAAAGCAAAAGCACTTTCAGCTTTAAAAATTCTAAAAGGAATGTTTTACAATACAGTGCCTCAAAAAAATAACTAGGGGAAAAATTACTGTAAAGCACAAAGTTAAACATTAATTGTTACTAACCTAACACAAGAAGAGGTCCAATATAACATAAAAGTATCACAGCACACTGCATTCAGTGATGTGAAGTAAATGAAAGACAGGCTTCAGTTCAAATCCCCACCCATCAGTCACGCCCCTCTGACATGTTTCATCCACGTTGGGCTTATTCGTAGAGAAAATAGTGGACACAAAGAGGTCCAGTTACACCTGAGAAAAAATAACCTAGATAAAGAACCTTGCCCAGGTGGTATACATCCTTGTGTACTATAATAGTTAAGAAATAGAAAACCAGTCTCTATTTTTATAGATTTTCAACTAGGAACCCCCATGAGGTCGGAATACAATTAGTGCCATGCCATTATTTAAGGTGTGTAAAAAGCTAGAAAAAGGTAACTACAAGCCAGTAATCCTGACACCAGAAACATAGATCATGTTTACCTACCAAGATCCGTTTTCATGAGGAGCTACTTTTTAAATCTGGAATGAATGTTGGAAATGTTATTGATGTAATGTATTTGAACTTTGCAATAGTATTTTATATTGCTCCTCATAAGGGCTTTGTACTAAAGTTGAGGATGCAGATATAGAGGAGAATATTTGTATATAAGTAAAGGAAATGATAAAAAGGAAGAAGAAAAATATGAGCTTTAATGGAATATGTTACAGCAGGGCTATGGGACATATTTGTTGGGTCCTAGTTGTTTTCAATCTACTATTGATCTAATAAGGTTAACAAGAGTGCTGAAAGCTGTGCCTAAAAAAAATGCAAGCAGAAAGCAAATGACGGATCACCAGCTTTGCCTATTGGTAGTCTTAAATACATATGTGATGCATATGCAATGGGCTTTAAATGATAAAGAAATAAATGAAAGCCCAACTCCAGCTAATGCTTTTTAGGAAGTTACAGCCACCGTTTTGTTTTTTTTAGATAAAAAGGTTTAGGCCATATGGATAAAAATTGACCACTGTGTAAGGCTTTGATAGGTGTACTATTTAAGTGCTGCATGTAGACTTATCGAACTCTTACACTGGGTGGGGTGCTAACAATGGTCAGTTTTTATTCATAAAGCACCCCCAACAGTGGAAGGGTTTGATGGGTCTACTATTCAAATGCTGTATTTAGTACACTTCTCAAACCCTTACACTGGTGAGGGTGCTAACAATGGTCAGTTTTTATTCATAACTTTTTATTTGTGACTTAAACATTTTTTCTAGAAAAAAAATGTTGCTGTAACTTCTTAAAAGCATTAGCTGGAGTTTACCTTTTATTTACATTGTATTTGTTTCTTATTTAAAGTCCATGACATATGCATTTAAGAGTACCCACAGGCAAATCTGGTGATCAATCCTTTGCCCTCTGCTTGCCTTTTATCCACTTTACCACCGGAGGATTTTCCTGCTAAAAGACCAGGGGGTTTTTTGCGATTTTTTACTGTGTGACTTTAACGGACAATTGCGCGGTCGTGCGATGCTGTACCTAAACGAATTTCACGTCCTTTTTTTCCCACAAACAGAGCTTTCTTTTGGTGGTATTTGATCACCTGTGTGATTTTTTGATCACGCGCTATAAACAAAAAAAGAGCGTAATTTTTGCAAAAATAACAATATTTTTCACTTTTTTTTATATGAAATTCCCCCCCCAAAAAATGTAAAAATCAAAATTTTTTAACATTTTCGGCCAATTTGTTTTACGCTACCTATGTTTGGTAAAAAAAAACGCAAAAAGCGTATTTTGATTGGTTTGCGCAAAAGTTATCGCGTTTACTAACAAAGGGAAAGATTTTTGTCATTTTTGGTGTTTTTTTTTTTAACGAGTAATGGCGGCGATCTGCGATTTTTTTGCGGTACTGCAACATTGCGGCGGACAGATCGGACCCTTGACTGACATTTTTGACACTTTTGGGGGTACCAGTGACATTACTGCAGTAATCAGTGCTATATATATGCACTGTTACTGCAAAAATGACACTGGCAGGGAAGGGGTTAACTGTATTGGACAGGGAGGGGTTAAGTGTGTCCTAGGGGCGTGCTTCTAACTGTAGTGGGACATTGCTATTGGTGTAAAAACAAAGATCAACGGTTCTACATAGTAGAACCGTCTGATCTTCATTTTTACACAGGGAGAACTGACAGGCGGCTTGTTTACATAAGCCGCTCTGTCTTTCTCCCGCTGTACCGGCGATCGTAGTGTGACCGGCGGACATCGGGTCCGCCAGTCACACTCCCGCACTCCTCCGTGAACGAGCCTCGGCGGGCGCGCGCTCGCCCACTATTGGCTCTAGAAGGAGTGATAGACCTACGTCACTCTGCCTGGCCGGGGCTGACTGCCGCAGTAAATATACTGTGAGCAGTCGGCAAGTGGTTATAGTCACAGCTTTCAGAATTCAGTTCCTCCTTAAATTTATTAGATCAATAGTAGAATGAAAACAGTTAGGGCCTGTTAAACACATTGGATAGTCCAACGTAAACATGTTCCATCAAAAATTACTCTTTGTCAGGAACTACAACCTTTAACAAGTAAAAGCTGCATTTGACCTGCTTTTCCTGCTGTCCAAATTCTCTGAAAAAAAAAAAAAAAAAAGCATCGAAAGAAACACATAAAGCAAACCAGGTCAAATGCAGCCTCTGAACTGACATTTGTACTGCTCAATTAAAAGTAATAGGATTAGGCTGGCCTGGGTTTGACATGTATTCCAAAAAATGATGCCCATCGACAGAGCTATATTAAGGCAACAGATACCCTAGCCAAAACCAAACAATTTTGAGCCCCTCTTCCCCTCCATTGCTATACTGACAAGACATTAAAAGCTCAATTAGTGCTGTAAGCGAAATAAAACTTCAGGATTCATAAACCTTCTCCCAAGGCAGTTTCAGGCCAGATTCCACAACTGTAATACACAAAAACCTTTCATTTTATTTGTTTAACTGATTGGTTAATAATCAATAGCATGTAGCCGAGTGTGGCGTTTGTTAGCTCAGAGCAACTGGGCAAAAAGGATAAAAACATATTGTTTTAAAGTGTGCCCACCATCACTGAGGGAGAGGGGGGTGTTGCTTTGAGAATGGACCACCAACATGTGTTTATGTGACTGCTGGAAGGATATCAAAGTCCAACGATTTAGGGCTCTTTCACACGGCCGCTCCGCTTGTCCGCAAATCATCCTATTTTTTTGCGGATGATTTGCGGACATAATGTAAGTCAATGGCACTGCGGATGTCAGCGGAATACCATCCGCTGACATCCGATTTTCCTCCTTTCAGTTCTGTTCCGTTTTTTGGAACGGAACAGAACCCTATTTTTTCATCCGTTCAAAAAACGGAAAGGAAGGAAAATCGGATGTCAGCGGTGTCATCCGCTGACATCCGCAATGCCATAGACTTACATTATGTCCGCATATCATCCGCAAACGGATGGGATGATATGCGGGCATACGGAGCGGATGATACAAATGTCATCCGCTCCGTGAAAAAAAAAAGTCCCGCAGCGGATTAGAAATCCGGAGCGGCCATGTGAAAGAAGCCTTACCCTACAGATAATGATATACAAGTGATTCAATTATCATTTTTTAGGTTTCTAAGAAATTTAAACATCCTATATCTTATTTGTGTGTACACTTTATGGTAGAGATGTTCTCCTGATCTTCCAGGAAGAGCGCTAGAGAAACAAGTTCAGAAACTTGGCTGAGAAATGGAAAGATCTGCAAGAGTGATGAGTGCTACATATGCTCTAACAGACAGACAGAACTCTCAGACCTTACCATCATTTCTAAAACATTGAACCATACAGTGAAATGTCCGCAACTAGTATTTCAATTCCAGAAGATCACAGGAGAGATTAGACCTTGGCGTGAATCCCAAGGTGGCTCTTTGAGAAAAAAAATGACAACCTGTCAATAACAGACAAGTTCAATTAACGAAAATCTCATGCATGTGGCTCTGCTGCCAACCATTGCTGGTCTTTCTTTGCATAGATAATTACTCAGGAGATATAAATAAAAAAACTGTGCTGCAGATGTTGATGGAACAATAGAAATGGAATTCAGCTTCCATTTTATATTTTTAGTTAATTAGGTGTACCATCAACTAATGTATTACAAATAGACTTCACATTAGATACATGTTCAGCTTTACATGCAAATAAACAGTACATTTTATATATTAGGGGTGGCAAGCCTGTACAGTTAAAAATCATTTAAAGGAGGTTGGTCTAATAAGATATATGCACCCACTAAAGCAAAGTGACAACTACCATTTTTTTTTTTAATGCATTTACTGGTATATACTGTAGGCAGCTGAACATCTACAGTAAACATACACCCATGTAGAATAAAATGCAATAATCAAGCAGTTAACAGTTCTGGGGTTCTTAGTTGTGTATATTTTTTATATGTATAGTTTTTTGTTTTTTTGTTTTGTTTTATTTTCCCTTTTTTGTTGGTTGAACTAGATGGACTTTGTGCCTTTTTTTAAGCAGACTAACTATATATATATATATATATTTAAAAAATATACATGTGTACATGTACATGTATATATATATATATACATATATATATAAAAGTATATGTTTATTTATAGATGCTTAACTGTGTATTATTCTTTTGGAAAATTAGCAGAATTTTCAGATTTAAAAAGTGAGCTAAGTCTGGTTGATAATTAAATTTTACACCTTCCAGTTATTGTTAAATTTCCTTCATTATTGTTGCTTGTATGTTTCAACAGGAAGGAGTACCAGAAGCAACTGCCAAAAAGGTCACTAGTCAGCTAGTGAGCGCCCTTGAATTTATCCATAGCAGAGGCCTGGTTTATCGAGATGTAAAACCTGAAAATGTGCTTCTTTTTGGTACGGATTGTCAAAGAATCAAACTCACAGATTTTGGCTTGACTCGTCCTAAAGGCACCTTGCTTAAACTTGTGTCTGGTATAATTCCTTACACGGCACCTGAATTAAGCAACTCTCAGACTGGAGAGGCAGTTCCCATTGATTTCACTCTAGATACATGGGCCTTTGGAGTTCTTCTCTTTTGTCTGATGACAGGATACTTTCCTTGGGAGAAAACACTACGGTCTGACCCATTTTTTGAAGATTTCATAATGTGGCAGCAAACTGGCAGTCATGAAGAGCTATCTTGGCATTGGAGGAAGTTGACATTTGAGGCCATGGATATGCTCAGGCAGTTATTGGCACTGAACCCTTCTGAAAGGAGTTCAGTGAACAAAGCTTTAAAATATCTGAACTATCCATGGGTAGTGGATAACTGGAAATCATTGCAAGAATTAAAATAATTTTTCTGCTTTATACATATCTTGAAACAGGCTTGTTTTATGATAGCATAATGACATAAGTGTCAGAAATATAGTTAGTAGAGAATACTAACATCCATAATTTCTCAATCTACTTCATTTCCTCTTTTGGGTTCTTCAGTCTATTTCTTGACCAAAATCCATCCAATTTTCCAGCCACAGAAAAAACTTTAGTTGTAAAACTCCTCTTTTACTCAATGAAGTTTGAAAAACATAGATTTTACTGATTAGTGAACGTGCCCCTGAAATATTTTGGATGGCATTGTTTTTTTACTGTATTAAAATGAAAAAGTCTGGCGCTAGGAGGCCGGAACCCGTCCATAATGATGAGCAAATTCAACCTGGGGGCCATAGAGCAGCTGTATGGAAATAATGCATCAGGAGAGGTGCTGAAAGCATACAGTCACACCAAAAATAATCACAGAAGAATACTAAATGGACCCACTGATGTGAATTGTAAAAGTTAATATGATCAAATGTAGATGACCCCAGTGTAATAGTCAAACAGTAAAAAGTTTTTTGGAGACAAATCCATAAGAAAACAATTCATCCATGATAAAGGACAGTGATGAAACATGAAAAACTCCCTTGGACCGCACTAGTAAACCATAGTAGGGTAAAGACTCACAGGATGGATCCCCTCTGGCGTGCTGCCAATTGTAACTCGACCAGCCAGGATGGTGTAGCGGTGCAGGTGGCAGTGATATCCTTCAATCCGTGGGGATGGCAAAATTGGGGGAATCCTGGTCCGACACGGGGAGGAAGACAACACTCTACCAGGCTGAAGGATGGCAGGAGATGTACCAACCAGTGGTGCCAGAGCGGTAGCAGGTTGAGACGATAAATGGTTTCATGCATAGCGGGAGAACAGCCCTAGCGTGATGTCAAACCCTTGGAGAGTGGCCATCTGGAACTAGGTTTGAGCCCCAGGTGGAGCGCGTGTGGGAAGGAGAGAAGCAGGAAGAGGTCACTGTCATCACTGTTGTCCTGATCACGCATTTCGGGCATGGCCCTTTGTCAAATCACATGATTTGGACAACAAATGGGGTTTAAGTAGGGGCTTAAAGCACTGGCACATATTGCAAATAAATGCAAAACTAGGGCCCACTCTCCCTTAAGCCCCTCAGGTGACTTTCAAGAGAACACGTACTGGTAAAAACATTGTCACTCCCAGTAAATTTAAAAGCTCCAGAGCCGAGAGAAGTAAGGACATTCGTTCCTATTTTGATAACAGAACTCACATTTTTCAATGTAGAAAATTAGGGTGTGTAACATGCCAGTTCATCCAACATGGCCAGTCCTCATTCTCTCAGATAGAGCAGGCAATACCTATGACATCAAGAAGTTCATACCCTGCTCTTCTGAATACGTCATCTACTTACTCAGATGTCCATCTAATCTTCTATTCCTAGTGCGCACTACGTGCACCTTACGTAAACGTGAGGGAGAACATCGGCGCCTCATAGAAAAGGGTTGCCCGAAACATAGTGTTCCCCACCATTTTTTGATCACCATGCTAAGGACATTCAGAGTCTAAGGGTTGCAGCTATAGAGTTCATACCTACAGGCTCCCCAACAATTAACGTGAGGTTCTCTTTGTTATGCAGACGGGAATCCTTTTGGATTTATAAACTTGCCTCTTTAACCCCCAACGGGTTGAATGAGGAGTTGGAGGTGCATAGTATTCTTTAGTTCCTGGTTTCTTGTCCTTTTGAGGTTTCTTGCATTTTGTTTTTTTGGTCTTCAAACTTATTTGACTTCTTTTGCATTGCACATTAACCACTTCAGCCCCGGAAAGGTTTTACCCCCTTCCTGACCAGGCCCTATTTTGTGATTCGGCGTTAATTTAACGGACAATTGCGTGGTCGTGCGATGCTGTACCCAAACGAAATTTACGTCCTTTTTTTCCCACAAATAGAGCTTTATTTTGGTGGTATTTGATTATCTGTGTGATTTTTATTTTTTGCGCTATAAACAAAAAAAGAGCGACAATGGTGAAAAAAAAATATTTTTCACATTCTGCTATATAACATTCCCAAAAAAAATATATTTAAAAGTCAAAATGTTTTAACATTTTAGGTTAATTTGCTTTCTGCTACATATTTTTGGTAAAAAAAATCGCAATAAGCGTATTTTGTTTGGTTTGTGCAAAAGTTAACGTGTCTACTACCTACGGGAAAGATTTATGTAATTTTTATTGTTTTTTTGTTTTTTTTTACTAGTAACGGCAGCGATATGCAATTTTTAGCGGGACTGCGACATTGCGGCAGACAGATCGGACCCCTAAATTAAATTTTTGACACTTTTTGGGGACCAGTGACACTAATACAGTAATCAGTGCTAAACAATATGCACTGTTACTGTATAAATGACACTGGCAGGGAAGGGGTTAATACTGGGGGGGGGTCAAAGGGGTTAATTTATGCCTAATATACTTACTGACTGTGTGTGGGCAGGGGGGGGGGGTTCTGTGACAGGCACAGACAGATCGCAGTTTCAGCTTAGCTGAAACTGCTGATCTGTCCCTGCCTGTATGAGAGAAGATCCGCCTGCTTTGTTTACATAAGCAGGCAGGACTTCTCTCCATTTCCCGGATGATCGCGGGACCACAGCGGCAATCGCCACCGCTCCTCCCGTGGCCCACCTCCCGCTGTATCCAACCACATGCACTCCAGTCACGTAGTACTACGTGACTGGATGCAGCCGAGCCGCCCTGCCGCAGTAATATTACGATGGGCGGTCAGCAAGTGGTTAACTTTGAGCATTACCTTCCTTTCACTTTCTTTCACCTCTTCTCATTTGTTGTTCTCATTATTTTTTTATTTTACTCATTCTTTTTATTTTACTATATCTCATCATGATCTATCCCTTTTCAATTGTGTGGTTTTTTTCTGGTTTTTAAGCTGTCTTTTACCAGCTGGTTGTAACAAAACCATTCAGGACTGTGCAGCAGGAGTTTACATGAAAAGAGAGTTGCGGCTCCTTTAACAAAATTGAACACATCCCGCCACCAGCCCCTACTTAAACCCCATTAGTTGTCCAAATCATGTGACTTGACAAAGGGTCATGCCCAAAACACGTCATCAGGACATCAGTTACGACAGTGACCTCTTCTTGCCTCTCTTCTTCCCACCCGCGCTCCACCTGCAGCTCAAGCCTCGTTCCAGACGGCCAGTCCCTGAGGGTTCGACGTCACACTCGGGCTGTTCTCCCACTGTGCACGAAGCCGCTTGTTGGCTCCACCAGCTTCTGCAATGGCACCACGAGTTGGTACATCTCCTGCCATCCTACAGCCTGGTAGAGTGTTGTCTTCCTCCCCTCCCCATGCCACACTGGGATTCCCCCAATTTAGCCATACCTACAGCTTGGAGGATATCACGGCCACCTGCACCGCTACACCATCCTGGCTGGTCAAGTTACAATTGGCAGCTCGCCAGAGGGGATCCATCCTGTGAGTCTTTACCTTACTATGGTGTACGAGTGCGGTCCAAGGGAGTTTTGCATGTTTCATCACTGTCCTTTATCATGGATGAATTGTTTACTTATGGATTTGTCTCCAAAAAACTTTTTAAGTTCTACATTCGATCATATTATCGTTTACATCAGTGGGTCCATTCAGCACTACTCTGTGGTTATTTGTGGTGTGACTGTATTTTTTTACTGTATGGCAACCAAGGTAGTGCCAGTTTCTTAGTGACAAAGATCCTTCTGGTAGAAGTAAAGGAAATCCTATTAGTGAATATATTGATGCAGTAGGTGGCTGATGCTGCTGGTGGATTGTGGACTGAAGGGGACAATACTCAATTACTGTCACTACTTTCAATCACCACCATCTAAGAACACTAGTCATAGGAAGTCAAAGCACTCCCTACTAGTTTATTACAGAATGGATATTTGTGATAGGTATGTCACAGACATTAAAACAGTGGACCAGAAAGCACGGCAGGAACCATATTTTTATTTTCTTAAGAATGGTAATATCAAATGCAGTTTTCTTTCAATTTTCACATACCTTTGAATCAGTATATAGACAATATTGTACACTAACAGTAGCTTTGCCTGTCTACCAAGTTATTTTGTAGAAAATAGTGATGTGTTTAGAAATTTGACTATAGTTCCCATTTGGCTGACAGTATGTATGTCAAATGTCACCTTTGGTAAAATGTTTTGTAACATTTGAAATTACCTAATAAAATGAAGACATGCATTGCATTTTATTGTATTTCTAGTCATTTTTCCTGTAATCCAAGTTACTAAATTAAAATTGAAATAAATACAGCTGATTAGTAAATCAGTATGCAGTAAGTGACAATAAATACTTAAAAGACTCCATGCTTCTATCTACAACAAAGCAAAAATGAACTTACAACAGAATCTTGTAACACACAGGCAAGGTGTAAGTGATGGTATTTCTATAATTGTAGGTATGTGGTACTGGTTGATTCTCAAGCCTATACATCTACAGCACGTTACAGAGCATAGTTTAACAATGTCCCATCTTTTTTTCTTAGCCATGCTCTCCACTCCCTCCTCATTGGATTTGACTGACAGCAGCAGGAGCCAATGGTTCCCACTGCTGCCTGTGTCTCCTGTGAGAAGTGGAGGTGCAGATGGACACAGTGCTGGATCCCTGAAAGGCTCAGGTAAGTGTTTTGAGGGGTGAGGGGAAGGAGCAGCCAATGGAAGTTTTTTTTTACCTTAATGTAGAGAATGCATTTAAGTGGAACTAAACCCATCGATTTAATGGATTTAAAAAAACAGTTAAATTCCCGGCATGCCAGAATGCTACTCATCACTTGTGTTCTCAATCAAACTGTCAAACCATCAAATGGATGGAGTCATAACTGGTCACATGTGCAGCACCATGGCAGTTGCAGATCAAAAGTGGTTGTACCAGGGTGGCCATTTTTTAGAGCCGACGATCGGCTCTTTTGTAATAACAACCGATGCGGCTAAGTGGCTTGGCTCAGGCGGTTAATACAAGCAGCGGGAAGGGACAGCCCCCCCCCCCTCTGGCGCCTTCCGCCCATCTGCCCGGGATCTCCCGTCCCACCGGGAGATCCGAGTGACCAGCTGGCACATCCAATGGAATAGGCTTTGATCGGGTCTCCGGTGTAGTAACCCGGAAGCGCAGTCACAACGTCACTTCCGGATTACTGGAGTCCTAAAGGCACCAGGTTTAAAAAAGCTTAAAAATTTGAAAGTATTCAAAACCCTGATCTTGGCGTTTTAAATACTTTCAAGTGCAGAGCAGGGGTTTGGGGACTTATAGACCCCAGATCCCTCCATAAAGAGCACCTGTCACAGCCTATTACTGTAAGCATCCCTTGTGACAGCAGTTAAAGTGATGAAAAAATTATAAATTAAAGGGACAGTAAAAATAAAAGTAAAATAAATACCAAAAAAAAAGAAATTTAAGAGCCCCATCCCTCCATGCTTGCTCACAGAAGCAAACGCATACGTAAGTTGCGCCCGCAAATGTAAACAATATTCAAACAACACATGTCAGGTATCGCTGCGATCGTTAGAGCCAAAGCAATGATTTCAGCAGTAGAACTTCTCTGTAACTCTAAATAGTTAACCTGTAATAATGTTTAAATCATTGCATATGGAGATTTTTTAAGTAGTGTAGTTTGTTGTCATTCCATTCATTTTTTTAATTCATTAAAGCGTATGTTTTCCAAAAAAATTGCGTTTTCAAGACCACTGCACAAATACAGTGTGACATAAAATATTGCAACAACCGCCATTTTATTCTCTAGGGTCTCTGCTAAATATATATATATATATATAGATATATATATATATTTAATGTTTGGGTGTTCTAATTGATTTTATAGCAAAAAATACAGATTTTTTCTTGTAAGCAACAATTGTCAGAAAAAGGCCTGGTCTTTAAGTGGTTAAGGTAAAAACATTTTGACTTTAGAACCACTTTAACTCCTCATTTAAGAAATATAAGACCTCTATTGATTATTCACACATAATGAGGCAAATTCACTAAAGAAAGTGACAATCTTCACTAAAAAGTGTGTGACTATTTTCTTCAGTTTTCCAATTATGTGAAAAGAAAATTTCTATTCACTTTGGAAACTCGAACATATGCAGATGATTTGTACATGATTGGATATATGAAGGAAATATTTACACATTTTTCAATGAAGATAATCGGCTTCTTTAGTTGTTAAGCCCCAATATGTTTTTGAGAAACCCCCCCTTTAACACTCTCCACTGTCATCAAATATCTTATCTTATACTCTTTATTACAAAGACCCAGGGCCGGACTGACCATCGGGAGGACCGGGCATATGCCCGGTGGGCCGAGGCCTCCCCGCCATGATATGACAGTCTGTGTGTCCGCCTGTTCGGCCATTGCCGCTGCTGCCGGCCTCTCCGCGGCCGATTCCGCGGAGAGTCTGGGCCGCATTACAGCAATCTTGGCCGCCCGCCGGCCGCCGCTGTCCCTGACTAGTCCCCACTCCTAAGCTCCGCAGCGGCATCCAGCGTAGCTGCGTAGCTCAGGAGGGGGTGGACCGTGAACCGTCAGGTGACTCTGAGTGAAGGCCGGGGGTGGAGCTAGAGGGGCCCCTGCTTGCCTTCTTGTCGGGAAGAAGCGGGAAGTGGAAAAGTGACGTCACTGGCGCCGCACCGCACCGCATCGCAGATACTGACAGTGTCTGTCAGACTCACAGTGTGGAGTCAGAGTGGACCGTGGAGACAAGGACAACATCAACAACCACCCAGCACCCAGGCACCCACGACCACACGAGCCAAGGCCTGGCTGCTGCAACAACAACAAGGTAAGGAAAGGGCAGCACTGCAGGCCCGCAGCAGCACAAATTACAAACACTGTGACCTGCCCTTACCATGACCTGTGACATGCCCTTACCATGACCTGTGACATGCCCTTACCATGACCTGTGACATGCCCTTACCATGACCTGTGACATGCCCGCACCATGACCTGTGACATGCCCGCACCATGACCTGTGACATGCCCTTACCATGACCTGTGACATGCCCTTACCATGACCTGTGACATGCCCTTACCATGACCTGTGACATGCCCTTACCATGACCTGTGACATGCCCGCACCATGACCTGTGACGTGCCCTTACCATGACCTGTGACATGCCCTTACCATGACCTGTGACTTGCCCTTACCATGACCTGTGACTTGCCCTTACCATGACCTGTGACATGCCCTTACCATGACCTGTGACATGCCCTTACCATGACCTGTGACTTGCCCTTACCATGACCTGTGACTTGCCCTTACCATGACCTGTGACTTGCCCTTACCATGACCTGTGACTTGCCCTTACCATGACCTGTGACATGCCCTTACCATGACCTGTGACATGCCCTTACCATGACCTGTGACTTGCCCTTACCATGACCTGTGACTTGCCCTTACCATGACCTGTGACATGCCCTTACCATGACCTGTGACATGCCCTTACCATGACCTGTGACTTGCCCTTACCATGACCTGTGACTTGCCCTTACCATGACCTGTGACTTGCCCTTACCATGACCTGTGACATGCCCTTACCATGACCTGTGACATGCCCTTACCATGACCTGTGACATGCCCTTACCATGACCTGTGACATGCCCTTACCATGACCTGTGACATGCCATTACCATGACCTGTGACTTGCCCTTACCATGACCTGTGACTTGCCCTTACCATGACCTGTGACTTGCCCTTACCATGACCTGTGACTTGCCCTTACCATGACCTGTGACTTGCCCTTACCATGACCTGTGACTTGCCCTTACCATGACCTGTGACATGCCCTTACCATGACCTGTGACATGCCCTTACCATGACCTGTGACATGCCCTTACCATGACCTGTGACATGCCCTTACCATGACCTGTGACATGCCCTTACCATGACCTGTGACATGCCCGCACCATGACCTGTGACATGCCCGCACCATGACCTGTGACATGCCCGCACCATGACCTGTGACATGTCCTTACCATGACCTGTGACATGTCCTTACCATGACCTGTGACATGCCCTTACCATGACCTGTGACATGCCCTTACCATGACCTGTGACATGCCCTTACCATGACCTGTGACATGCCCTTACCATGACCTGTGACTTGCCCTTACCATGACCTGTGACTTGCCCTTACCATGACCTGTGACATGCCCTTACCATGACCTGTGACATGCCCTTACCATGACCTGTGACTTGCCCGCACCATGACCTGTGACATGCCCGCACCATGACCTGTGACATGCCCGCACCATGACCTGTGACATGCCCTTACCATGACCTGTGACATGCCCTTACCATGACCTGTGACATGCCCTTACCATGACCTGTGACATGCCCTTACCATGACCTGTGACTTGCCCTTACCATGACCTGTGACTTGCCCTTACCATGACCTGTGACATGCCCTTACCATGACCTGTGACATGCCCTTACCATGACCTGTGACATGCCCTTACCATGACCTGTGACATGCCCGCACCATGACCTGTGACATGCCCGCACCATGACCTGTGACATGCCCGCACCATGACCTGTGACATGCCCGCACCATGACCTGTGACATGCCCTTACCATGACCTGTGACATGCCCTTACCATGACCTGTGACATGCCCTTACCATGACCTGTGACATGTCCTTACCATGACCTGTGACATGCCCTTACCATGACCTGTGACATGCCCTTACCATGACCTGTGACATGCCCTTACCATGACATGTGACATGCCCTTACCATGACCTGTGACATGCCCTTACCATGACCTGTGACATGCCCTTACCATGACCTGTGACTTGCCCTTACCATGACCTGTGACTTGCCCTTACCATGACCTGTGACATGCCCTTACCATGACCTGTGACATGCCCTTACCATGACCTGTGACATGCCCTTACCATGACCTGTGACATGCCCTTACCATGACCTGTGACTTGCCCGCACCATGACCTGTGACTTGCCCGCACCATGACCTGTGACATGCCCGCACCATGACCTGTGACATGCCCGCACCATGACCTGTGACATGCCCGCACCATGACCTGTGACATGCCCGCACCATGACCTGTGACATGCCCGCACCATGACCTGTGACATGCCCTTACCATGACCTGTGACATGCCCTTACCATGACCTGTGACATGCCCTTACCATGACCTGTGACATGCCCTTACCATGACCTGTGACATGCCCGTACCATGACCTGTGACATGCCCGTACCATGACCTGTGACATGCCCGTACCATGACCTGTGACATGCCCTTACCATGACCTGTGACATGCCCTTACCATGACCACCATGATCACGATCACCTTCCGTTCCAGAGAGAGAGAGAGGACATGAGAGCGAGAGCCGCGCCCGCGTGACTTGAGGTCGGGACTGAGCTGACTGAGGCAATGGCGACAGAGTCGGATCGGAAGTCCGCAGAAGAAGTCGAGTCGGATCGGAAGAAGTCGGAGTCGGAGCGGAAGTCCACAGAAGAAGTCGAGTCGGATCGGAAGAAGAAGTCCGAGTCGGAGCGGAAGTCCGCAGAAGAAGTCGAGTGTGAGTGAGTGACCGTCCCTACCTCTACCTGAAGGCTGCCCGGTAACGGTAAGTGAATGAAGCCTCGGGGGGGGGGGGGGCCCGGCCCGCACACTGTCCTGTCAGTCAGTTGTTCTGGTGCTATGAAGGGGGCACGCACGCTGATCTCTGCATTGGGGGCACCACGTATGCTGGTCACTACATTGGGGGCACGCACACTGATCTCTGCATTGGGGGCACCTTGTATGCTGGTCACTACATTGGGGGCACGCACGCTGATCTCTGCATTGGGGGCACCACGTATGCTGGTCACTGCATTGAAAGGGGGCATGTACGCTGGTCACTGCATTGAAAGGGGGCCTTTACTGTGGGGTTTGTACTAAGGGGCCTAAGAGGAATTGGGGTGATCTGAGGTGTGAAGGTGCAGGAATTGGGGTGATCTGAGGTGTGAAGGTGCAGGAATTGGGGTGATCTGAGGTATGATAGTGCAGGAACTGGGGTGATCTGAGGTGTGAAGGTGCAGGAATTGGGACTGATCTGAGGTGTGATAGTGCAGGAATTGGGGCTGATCTGAGGTGTGATAGTGCAGGAATTGGGGTGATCTGAGGTGTGAAGGAGCAGGAATTGGGGTGATCTGAGGTGTGAAGGAATTGGGGTGATCTGAGGTGTGAAGGTGCAGGAATTGGGTCTGATCTGAGGTGTGAAGCTGCAGGAATTGGGGTGATCTGAGGTGTGATAGTGCAGGAATTGGGGTGATCTGAGGTGTGATAGTGCAGGAATTGGGGTGATCTGAGGTGTGATAGTGCAGGAATTGGGGTGATCTGAGTTATGATAGTGCAGGAATTGGGGTGATCTGAGGTGTGAAGGTGCAGGAAATGGGGTAATTTGAGGTGTGAAGGTGCAGGAATTGGGTCTGATCTTGAGGTGTGAAGGTGCAGGAATTGGGGTGATCTGAGGTGTGAAGGTGCAGGAATTGGGGTGATCTGAGGTGTGATAGTGCAGGAATTGGGGTGATCTGAGGTGTGAAGGTGCAGGAATTGGGGTGATCTGAGGTGTGAAGCTGCAGGAATTGGGGTGATCTGAGGTGTGATAGTGCAGGAATTGGGGTGATCTGAGGTGTGATAGTGCAGGAATTGGGGTGATCTGAGGTGTGATAGTGCAGGAATTGGGGTGATCTGAGGTATGATAGTGCAGGAATTGGGGTGATCTGAGGTGTGAAGGTGCAGGAAATGGGGTGATCTGAGGTGTGAAGGTGCAGGAAATGGGGTGATTTGAGGTGTGAAGGTGCAGGAATTGGGTCTGATCTGAGGTGTGAAGGTGCAGGAATTGGGGTGATCTGAGGTGTGAAGGTGCAGGAATTGGGGTGATCTGAGGTGTGATAGTGCAGGAATTGGGGTGATCTGAGGTGTGAAGGTGCAGGAATTGGGGTGATCTGAGGTGTGAAGGAGCAGGAATTGGGGTGATCTGAGGTGTGAAGGTGCAGGAATTGGGGTGATCTGAGGTGTGATAGTGCAGGAATTGGGGTGATCTGAGGTGTGAAGGTGCAGGAATTGGGGTGATCTGAGGTGTGAAGGTGCAGGAATTGGGGTGATCTGAGGTGTGAAGGTGCAGGAATTGGGGTGATCTGAGGTGTGAAGGTGCAGGAATTGGGGTGATCTGAGGTGTGAAGGTGCAGGAATTGGGACTGATCTGAGGTGTGAAGGTGCAGGAATTGGGTCTGATCTGAGGTGTGAAGGTGCAGGAATTGGGGTGATCTGAGGTGTGAAGGAGCAGGAATTGGGGTGATCTGAGGTGTGAAGGAGCAGGAATTGGGGTGATCGCAGGTGTGAAGGAACTGGGGTGATCTGAGGTGTGAAGGTGCAGGAATTGGGTCTGAGGTGTGAAGGTGCAGGAAATGGGTCTGAGGTGTGAAGGTGCAGGAATTGGGTCTGAGGTGTGAAGGTGCAGGAATCAGGATGATCGGAGGTGTGAAGGTGCAGGAATTGGGTCTGATCTGAGGGGTGAAGGTGCAGGAATTGGGGTGATCTGAGGTGTGAAGGAGCAGGAATTGGGGTGATCTGAGGTGTGAAGGTGCAGGAATTGGGGTGATCTGAGGTGTGAAGGTGCAGGAATTGGGGTGATCTGAGGTGTGAAGGTGCAGGAATTGGGGTGATCTGAGGTGTGAAGGTGCAGGAATTGGGTCTGATCTGAGGTGTGAAGGTGCAGGAATTGGGGTGATCTGAGGTGTGAAGGTGCAGGAATTGGGGTGATCTGAGGTGTGAAGCTGCAGGAATTGGGGTGATCTGAGGTGTGATAGTGCAGGAATTGGGGTGATCTGAGGTGTGATAGTGCAGGAATTGGGGTGATCTGAGGTGTGATAGTGCAGGAATTGGGGTGATCTGAGGTGTGAAGGTGCAGGAATTGGGGTGATCTGAGGTGTGAAGGTGCAGGAATTGGGGTGATCTGAGGTGTGAAGGTGCAGGAATTGGGTCTGAGGTGTGAAGGTGCAGGAATCAGGATGATCTGAGGTGTGAAGGTGCAGGAATTGGGGTGATCTGAGGTGTGAAGGAGCAGGAATTGGGGTGATCTGAGGTGTGAAGGAATTGGGGTGATCTGAGGTGTGAAGGTGCAGGAATTGGGTCTGAGGTGTGAAGGTGCAGGAATCAGGATGATCTGAGGTGTGAAGGTGCAGGAATTGGGGTGATGTGAGGTGTGAAGGTGCAGGAATTGGGGTGATCTGAGGGGTGAAGGTGCAGGAATTGGGTCTGATCTGAGGGGTGAAGGTGCAGGAATTGGGGTGATCTGAGGTGTGAAGGAGCAGGAATTGGGGTGATCTGAGGTGTGAAGGTGCAGGAAATGGGGTGATCTGAGGTGTGAAGGTGCAGGAATTGGGTCTGATCTGAGGTGTGAAGGTGCAGGAATTGGGGTGATCTGAGGTGTGAAGGTGCAGGAATTGGGGTGATCTGAGGTGTGAAGGTGCAGGAATTGGGGTGATCTGAGGTGTGAAGGTGCAGGAATTGGGGTGATCTGAGGTGTGAAGGTGCAGGAATTGGGTCTGATCTGAGGTGTGAAGGTGCAGGAATTGGGGTGATCTGAGGTGTGAAGGTGCAGGAATTGGGGTGATCTGAGGTGTGAAGGTGCAGGAATTGGGTCTGATCTGAGGTGTGAAGGTGCAGGAATTGGGGTGATCTGAGGTGTGAAGGAGCAGGAATTGGGGTGATCTGAGGTGTGAAGGAGCAGGAATTGGGGTGATCTGAGGTGTGAAGGAGCAGGAATTGGGGTGATCTGAGGTGTGATAGTGCAGGAATTGGGGTGATCTGAGGTGTGAAGGTGCAGGAATTGGGGTGATCTGAGGTGTGAAGGTGCAGGAATTGGGGTGATCTGAGGTGTGAAGGTGCAGGAATTGGGGTGATGATCTGATTTGTGATGGTGCAAAGCTCACTTGATTTCTTACTATTATTTAAGCGGTTTACAGCAGTTACTTTATATGAAGCTGACAGTTGATTTTTATGTATCTGGCACTCCCAATTTCTTTGAAAACATTTTTCGGGTTGTCTACCCCTTGATTAGAGTAACCCTCATCTTGTGCTGCTTCATACCATTTTTAGGACTCAACCATCAAAACAGGATTTAAAGTAAGACAAAAAAACAGCATCATATGGCAGCTCTGATCTAAATTGGACCCAATTTATCAGATTAATCTAAAAAAGGTACCGTAATCGAATCCACATATCCTGGAACATTAAATTCTGTCATCAACCATCCCGATGAACGCCACGCCCCAGTCACGCCCCCGCCACGCCCCCCCCCCCTCCTGGGCTGCTCAGTCCAAAATGCCCGGGCCTATTTTTTGTCCCAGTCCGGGCCTGCAAAGACCTCATCTGGTGTGGAGACCTAACTCCGTAATTAACTCCTCCCTATATATAGCATTACAGACATGTGGATAGATGAACGACTTACTGAGGAGATAAGCATAACTCTCACTATGTCAAAGAACATATCCAAGGATAGATGTCATCCTCTCTAAAACATCTAACTTCACAAAATTAATATACTCTTGCCATATCCCTTGTTCTTGGTCTGTTCTAAAATTACCTGGTTGCTCAAGGCCTTTTTTTTACAAGAAAACATTAGGCCAGATACAGTATCTCACAAAAGTGAGTACACCCCTCACATTTTTGTAAATATTTTATTCTATCTTTTCATGTGACTTTTCATGTGTATAACAGTGTAAATTTGCTGTCCCCTCAAAATAACTCAACACACAGCCATTAATGTCTAAATTGCTGGCAACAAAAGTGAGTACACCCCTAAGTGAAAATGTCCAAATTCAGGGCAAATAGCCATTTTTCCTCCCCGGTGTCATGTGACTCGTTAGTGCTACAAGGTCTCAGGTGTGAATGGGAAGCAGGTGTTTTAAATTTGGTGTTACTGCACTCACTCTCTGGTCACTGGAAGTTCAACATGACACCTCATGGCAAATAACTCTCTGAGGATCTGAAAAAAAAAGAATTGTTGCTCTACATAAAGATGGCCTAGGCTATAAGAAGATTGCCAAGATCCTGAAACTGAGCTGCAGCATGGTGGCCAAGACCATACAGCGGTTTAACAGGACAGGTTCCACTCAGACCAGGCCTCGCCATGGTCGACCAAAGAAGCTGAGTGCATGTGCTTAGCGTCATATCCAGAGGTTGTCTTTAGGAAATAGATGTATGAGTGCTGCCAGCATTGCTACAGAGGTTGAAGGAGTGGGGAGGGGGGGTCAGCCTGTCAGTGCTAAGACCATATGCTCCACCATGCATCAAATTGTTCCGCATGGCTGTTGTTCCAGAAGGAAGTCTCTTCTAAGGATGATGCACAAGAAAGCCCGCAAATAGTTTGCTGAAGACAAGCAGACTAAGGACATGGATTACTGGAACCGTGTCGAGTGGTCTGATGAGACCAAGATAAACTTATTTGGTTCAGATGGTGTCAAGCGTGTGTGGTGGCCACCAGGTAAGGGGTACAAAGACAAGTGTGTCTTCGTTATAGTCAAGCATGGTGGTGGGAGTGTCATGGTCTGAAGCTGCATGAGTGCTGGCGGCACTGGGATGCTACAGTTCAATTAGCTGGTAAGCTAGAAATTGCTAATCTACAATCTCCACCCCACTTCCTACAACACCAAATAAGGAATGTTAAGCTCTTGCTAAACTTTATTTTGTCCAGTGAACAGAGAGAGACAAACAAAGGTTGCAAACAAATTACTACAAACAGTTCAAAATGCTTGACAAATGGCTAGTCAATAAATTAAGCATGTGTAAAAAGTGAATACTGCCCACTGAATTGGAACCCCAAACTACTTCTAAACCCCCCAAAAAAATGATGATATCACCCACAATACCAAAACTGCACAAAAATTTATTGACACCCGTGAACTACCTCTCAGCTTCACACTATTCACTGCTATACCACATGCGTGCCCTCTTTAGATCCATCTTTAGTCTGTTTGTTAATCTTTCACCCCCTGTCTGGGGACAATGGCAAACTAAGTATTTCTTTGTACCCTTTGTAATAGAATAAATTAAAATTAAAATTGTGCTAGCAAGTAGTACAGTACCTGCAACACAAAATAATTTCTTTATTGATGGAAAAGTCTCTATATCTATATCTATCTTGGTGGACAGCACATGGTTGGTGATTTAGTTCTCCAGCAAGTTTGAAAATTGTTACAAATATGGTTTTAATTATGCTGCCATGATGAAGATGGCTCGGGGATTCAAATGCATTGGCCTCTACAGGTTATTTCTACAGAGAGCAAATATGTTTTAACCGAGAATTGAAGTGTTGACTATTTTGGTTTTTTATCTGTTTACTATCTGAGCATGAAGGTCTGTGCACACCATGATAGTTGGGTGAACTTTTTTTTCTTGTCTCTTCAAGTTGCTGTCAAAACTCTCAAGTTGCACATGATTTAAGCAAGTGCAGATTGTGGCTTACTTATTTGTATTACTAGATGTTTGTCAAAACTGTCTGTATCAAATAAAACAGCATTCTAAAGCTTTCTACAACAGAGTCAGGTAAAATTCAAATGCAAATTTAGTCAGAATTTTGTTTTCATTTTGCTGCGTATAAACAAAACACAATTAATTTAGGCATGCCAGTACCACTGGTTAAAATAGGAAAACAACTGTAGGACAAGATACACTATATTGCTAAAAGTATTGGGACACCTGCCTTTACACACTATGGCATTCCAGTCATAGTCTGTAGGGTTCAATATTGAGTTGGTCCACCCTTTGCAGCTATAACAGCTTCAACTCTTCTGGGAAGGCTGTCCACAAGGTTTAGGAATGTTTCTATGGAAATGTTTGATTATTCTTCCAGAAACACATTTGTGAGGTCAGGCACTGATGTTGAATGAGAAGGCCTGGCTCACAGTCTCTGCTCTAATTCACCCCAAAAGTATTTAATTGGGTTGAGGTATGGACTCTATGCAGGCCAGTCAAGTTCCTTAACCACCAAGGTCCATAAAGACATGAATGAGTGAGTTTGAGGTAGAGGAACTTAACTGGCCTGCACAGAGTCCTGACCTCAACCCAATAGAACACCTTTAGGATGATTTAGAGCAAAGACTGTGAGCCAGGCCTTCTCATTCAACATCAGTGCCTAACCTCACAAATGTGCTTCTGGAAGAATGCTCAAACATTTCCATAGACACACTCCTAAACCTTGTGAACATCCTTCCCAGAAGACTTGAAGCTGGTATAGCTGCAAAGGGTGGGCCAACTCATAGTTACATAGTTAGCCAGGTTGAAAAAAAAGTCCATCTGGCTCAACCAATCAATAAAAAAAAAAAAAAACAGTAATGAAAACCCAACCATAGAATCCCATATACACAATCCTATACCCACAGTTGATCCAGAGGAAGGTGAAAAAACCCCAGCAAAGCATGAGCCAATTTGCTACAGCAGGGGAAAAAAATTCCTTCCTGATCCCCCTGAGAGGCAATCTGATATTCCCTGGATCAACTTTACCTATAAATATTAGTACCCAGTTATATTAAGTACACCCAGGAAAGAATCCAGGCCTTTTTTTAAAGCAATCTAGTGAGCTAGCCAGAACCACCTCTGGAGGGAGTCTATTCCACATTTTCACAGCTCTTACGGTGAAGAAACCTTTTCATATTTGAAGACTAAATCTGTTTTCCTCTAGACGTAAAGAGTGCCCCCTTGTCCTCTGTGTTGACCTTAAAGTGAACAACTCAACACCAAGTTCACTATATGGACCCCTTATGTATTTATACATGTTGATCATATCCCCCCTTAATCTCCTCTTCTCAAGAAAGGACTTTGCTTGCTTTGGAAACCACAGCTTGGCATTGCATGCTACTATTAAGCTTATGATCTACCAGAACACCCAGATCCTTCTCCGCCATGGATTCCCCCAGTTCTACTCCGCCCAGTATGTATGATGCATGCATATTCTTAGCCCCCAAGTGCATAACTTTACATTTATCAATAATTTATTAAACCTCATTTGCCACATAGTTGCCCAATGAAAACAGTGCATTGAGGTCAGCTTGTTCAATATTGAACCCTACGGATTAAGACTGGAATTCCATTAACGTTTATGTGCCTGTAAAGGCAAGTGTCCCAGTACTTTTGACAATATAGTGTATATAAAACTTTAATTTCCAGATTAAAAGAATCAGCAATGGGGGGGGGGGGCAATACTTCCAAACAGAAGGTGTTTCTTTTTTATTTATTTATGAAAGCAATGCAAACAAAAAAAATTTGTGTGAGTTCACACACAATTTAATTTTTTTCCTTTGAAAATATCACTTCTCTGTCTACCATGTTGAGCCAAAGATTTGATAAATCTCCCACCCCATAGAATATGCAAATCTGAAGTTGTGACTTTTTTTGTGACCTTGTTTTCTGCGTGCTTGATAAAGATTCCTAGAGGCTGATTTACAAAAAGAGTAGAAATGACTCAGTTAGTAAAGTGAAGGTTCACTCAGCTTAATAAAAAGTCTTGACTCATTTAGTAAATCAGTCTCATAACTTTCCATTGTTAAATACAGTTAGACAATAATCATTTTCTGAGGGAAAATACAAATGGCAGCCTCTATATTATTCTGACACAGGTTTCCTAATTTCAGATATTGAGTGTGTAAAAAGTAGGTCAGAACAACTCAAATGCAAGTCAAAGCAACACAAAAATCATTTGACTTTCTTGTAAGTCAGAAGGCTATGAGCACAGGCACTTATTATACCCTAAATTGCATATTTACTAAGCATTAAATGCAACATTCACAAAATATTCACTGCTAGTAAATAATGTCCTGTAAATAAAGCAACCAACCGGGAAGATTTATCTGCAGTAAATGTTTGATGAATGTCACTAGCACTAGCACAAGAAAAATATAGATAAGGATAGATAAGGTAGTTATCACTGGACTTGGGACTCTGAAGTCAGGGGTGCACAGTAAAAATGATTAGCGATGTAAAAATAAAAACACAGAGGAGAGAGCGCTCATGTGACTTGTCAAAGGTACATGAACAGCTTTCCTCCAGTAATAGAGCTCTGTCTGCTCCAACAAAAGGGAGTGTAAATGCAGAAGGTTTTTTTTTCTTAATGCATTCTATGCATTAAGATAAAAAAAAAACTTTTGTGTGCAGCAGCCCCCCTTAATACTGGCCTGAGCCCATCTCTATCCAGCGATGTTGCAGGAGTGTCTCTGCTGCCCTGGACTCCCTTCCTCATTGGCTAAAACAGTAGCACTGGCTCCCACTGCTGTCAATAAAAGTCTGTCAGCCAATCAGGAGAGAGGGGGGTGGGGCTGGGTTGTGGCTCCATGTGTAAATGAACACAGGGAGCTGTAACTTGGCTCAGGAATCTCCATAGCAAGCTGCTTGCTGTGGGGGCATTCATCAGGTGGGAGGGGCCAGGAGCATCGAAGAGGGACCCGATAAGAGGAGGATCTGGGCCACCCTGTGCAAAACCATTTCACAGAGCAGGTAAGTATAAAATGTTTTTTTTTTTTTCTTATAAACAGACTTTACAATTACTTTAATCAGAGAGGACTCAGTGGAGCTTCACTAACTACACACCTAACCCTGATTTTTATGAATGGAATGAGCAGCAGTGTACCCAGCAAGGTGCAGTGTATCTAAGAGAGGGTAGCCATATCTACTCTTCCTTCTAAATGAGCCCCTTCATTTTAATTTACTAATAGCAGGAGGTATAAAGGAAGGATTCATTTAGGGTGACTCTGTTCTCTGCTGTGTGAATGTTGGTTCCCTAGCTGCTATGTTGATACCTTGGCATTAATGGTTTCTTAATCTCTCACCTGAAAAAAAGTAGAGGATTAAGGAATTCTGTCACTTTTCTGACAATCAGTTGCATCATCATTGTTCCAGACCTGGTTTCTCTAGTATTGAAACCAGACACAGCAAACAAACTAGCATTCTCAAAAGAGGGCCAGCAATGGCAGCCCTTACACATTTCTCATTAAAGATTCACTTTGAAATCTTACATTTCTATATTACAGGTTATGGTACTCAATTGTTGCCCTAATCATCTGTGCTTGGATACTGTACTAATGTAGAGTGTTACATGCCACGTGTTCTTAATGTTAAACTATCTGTATTTTTAACTTTGACAGATTTATAGAAAAAAAAAACATAAAACAAACTAGTTTTGCTTTCTTTTTATTAATTTAACACTTTAACTCACAATCATAACATTTTTGTATCATACTTTTACATTTTAAGAATACACTTAAGAAAGAAAATTGCCGGAATAAAGCAACTGCACATGTTAGCAATAAATACCAAATGTTGATATTTACACATTATGGCACAAAATGCAGGTGTAGTGCCTAGGTACAATACTTTATTCTTCCTTGGCATTATGGACTTAATTGAATATAGGCCTAATCACCTTTATTTTAAAGTAGACATGACTTACAATAATTGATTCAATAGTGCATCCAGTAATGACTATACAGTATATCGTTTATGTTTTAGAAATGTATCTGTACTTTTTTTATTAATTTTTTTTTCTGCCTTTAAAAAAGTTATCTGGCTGTAAAAAAGTAAAAAAAAAAAAAAAAAAATCAAGCACTGCAGTTTTAACGTACAAAGGTCCCATGCTTTCTGCAGGACCAAGGCTGTTGAAGTTGGTGAGAGGATAAAACTGGACATATGTCTTTTGACAACCTAGTTAACTTTGTATCATGGTAAATATTTTCCACACAAATAGAGTATTCTAAACAAGTTTTGAATAAAATGGAAAAACATTTTTTTTTTTTTGGGATCACGTATATTAGTCAATCATTTTGTAAATAATCATTTTATTAAAGAACATATATATATTTTAGCTATAATACACATTTATACTGTTTAGGCAAGTATCCCTACAATTTACTCAAAAGTAAGCAATAACAGTGGATTGCAGCACTATACTATTACATAGAGGCCACTATGTGCCAGACAAGACACATTCCATTGAGTTACATTTTTAGTGAATGTCAAATTTTACAATGCCCTGACAACTGAACACTGGCTGGGCATGGAGGTTCTTTGTGTTCCACGATATTTTAAGGCACATTATATATGACTGCTTTTTTATACTTATGGAACAGAAACATATTGACGGTGAAACACCCTGTACCAGATAATAAAGTGCCAGGCTTGTTTCCTTACATTCTCTGTGATGATTCCTCTCTGATTTATTAAAGTAGTAGAGACTGGTCACTTTGCAAAATGAAGGTTCACCTAGCTTTGTACAAAAAAAAAAACAAAAAACGTTGAGCCGTGTTCACTTTAAATACCATATCATATGAAAGGAAAATAGAAAAAAAAAATGTTCGCTATCACATTATTGAATGGGTGATCCCTGCTTCACATACTTTACTTGGCTCAGTGAACATCCGCTTTTTAAAGTGAACACTCTTTACTCCTTTTTTTAATCAAACCATCAGATTTCCATTGTAAAAATAATGAAAACTCCTCTAAATAACAGCCATATGGACATTGATTTAGAACAGAGGTTTCCAAACTGTGGTCCGCAGGCCGAATGTGGCCCTCTGCCTACCTTTATCTGGCCCCTGGGGCACTATTTTTTGCACTGACACCAACAATGGGGTACTATTCCTTCCACTGACACAAGAAATGAGGAACGAATTCTTCCACTGACACCAATGATGTAATTTTTTTACTTTCACTGACCACTAAGCCTATGGCATGGTTTACTCCCACCGATGCCGTGGCATTTTCTACTCCCACAGGCCACAGTCTGGCCCCCCTAAAGTTTGAAGGGCAGTAAGCTTGCCCTTTATCTCAAAAGTTTGGAGAACCCTGATTTAGAAGATTAATTGCTTTGCATTATAACAGACAATTATTCTTTGTTTAATAAAGCATAGGGCATTCTGTTTTGTGAGCCTTCAACGATGTACTACTATTACAATGGCCTTGACTTGAGCTCTGTATTTAAATTATCCTAGTAGAATATGTTATGTGCTGTGTGGCAATGCATTTGGTGAGAGTCATAAAAAAGGCTGCTTCAAACTCTATAAACAAGACTAATCCAAGTAACTTATCAGCAAGGGCGAGGTTGCAATACTGCAAGGAAACTCTAAGGATGTGTTAAAGTGATTGTAAAGTCTTGTTTTAAAAAAATAAATAACAAACATGTTATACTTACCTCCTCTGTGCAGTTGGTTTTGCACAGAGCTGCATGGATCCTCCTCTTCTCGGGTCCCTCGTTGCTGCTCCTTCAAAAATGTTTTAGCTGTAGATATAATATGCTGTCCTATATTGTAAATGCGGTGTTCAATATTGTCATGCTTTGAATAAATGTATAGTCCTAAGTGGATTACTTCTAAAAAGAAATAAAAAAAAAAACTTAACCCTAAATATCACTGTTGTATATTATAAACTTTAAGTTCATCATAGTTTGTGATGGGTAATATCAGTGTGGCCACTGTTGTAGAACTGCTGATTGCTAGCATAGTGTACTGAAAATCTGACAATCTGAACACCTGAGTTTGGGTCTTAACCCACAAATAACATTCTGTTACAGTAAACATATTGTGGATATTGGGTCATATCACATTCTCACAATAAAAAAATAAAAAAGACTTCACATTCTAACAGCTTGGAGCATCATGTTCAAATTTATGTTTATGTTTACTACATAATATAAAGTATGTAAGTCAACTACTAAAATCAAGACCTTCAAAACGAAATACTGAATTCATATCTATTGTATATTAGAACAGACGTATTCTTTATACATTTGCATTAGTGCCATGTTTATGATAAGACCACAGAAAACATTAAGTATTCAAGCTTTTTTTAAGATGTCTGATTTTTTTTTTTTTGTGAAAACTGGTTATATTTGAGTCTTTTGGTTTATAATACAAAACTAGTAGAATCTTTGGACACATTTTATATTACCTTCTGCCTCAGAATTGAATAAAATAACTACAGATGCTTGTAGTAGTCCATAATATTCTTTGAGTGAAGAAATGTCATCAGCACACCAAGGATTCCTCGAAAGGGTCCAAAGCTTTATTCCGTGGTCACATAATAGATATGTAGCAACATTTTAGAGCCACGCAGGGCCCCTTCATCAGGCAAGCATTATGTGACCACGAAATAAAGCTTTGGACCCTTTCGAGGAATCCTTGGTGTGCTGATGACATTTCTTCACTTTGACTATTCACGGTTTCCAACCCATAATATACTTAGGTTCATAGTTTTTCAAATGCAGCTTACAATTTGAATAATTAAAAAAATAATATTAACATAGTATTATATTACTATATAATCATTTTATCTAGCTAATGTAGTTCACACTGCAGGATTTTACTAGGTTGGTTTTAAGGTAAAGAATACAGAATAAATAATTGGATGCTGGAATGTCTCAAGGGAAGTTGTAAGGTGGTGTAAGAAAATTTTGATTATGCTTTTAGCATAATATCAGTGTAGTTTTAAGAAAAAAAAAAAAGTTAAATTCTATTCTATGGCATTAACTTTAGTTTGATAACTAGGTAACAACTCTATTATTTGCAGTATTGTTTGTGTCATCTGCTTAATATTTAAACATTTAGCTCCACTTTTCATTAATTGATTCCTTGGTTTTTTGTCACAGCTCTTCTTTATGAAACATTTATTGGCTGAGCTGAAAATATTTGGTATTTATCTTCATATTTCCTGAGTTTTCTATTCAAGCAAACGTACTGGATATACGGAACCTATAAAACAGAATGTTTTGGACTTGGATTCTTCTTGTACATTTTTATTATTATGGCTGTTGCTAAGAATTACTAGAATCTGAATCTGCCTATCGGTAAACGATTGCATTACCGATTGTAATAGTTATCAAGAAACAACTTGATAATATTATTTATATTATTGTGGTTTTGTAATATTATTATTGTGGTTTCAAAAGACCTAAAAACAAATCTTCTTGTGATTTGACAGAACTTGAGATATCCATGTTGAATTTCCATATAGCATGCAGCCACAAGCAACTGTCTGTCCCATATAGTCAACCATATCAGGCTGGAGAAAGGCAGGAGAGAAAATGAGTGCTTGTCCACCCCCACCCCCCCCCCATCCTAAGAGATTACATGAGAGACACACCCAATCTAATTTTTTTAATTTTTTAAAAGGGGTAATAATCCTTTAAACATATACATAGAAAGACAAGTTTTGTTATTATTTTAAATTACAAATGATATTTTAAATTGAATTTTACCTAAAGCCAAAACATATCTTCCCATTTTAGATAAAATACTGGTCTCTTTGGACCCTTCTCCTTTATCTTCTGTCCTGTAGACACAGCTGGAAGTAGGAGAAAATCTTGCAAAAGTGAAGAAAATTCCCTCTTTGACAGTTGTCACCAGAACAAAAGTTCCCATTGAAAGATTTCCCTTCACCTGCTGCTCTAGTAACAGCTCAAAATTTGGTTTTGCTATCAGCTTCTGTGACAATAGTCATCAGGAGAAATACAGATGGTGATTCTACCCAGTGGGGGCACAGACAGTAATAAAAACAACCCAATGAAGATTTTACCCGTCACAACTAAAATACAAAAATGTTTGCTTTGCATACACTAGAGGGGTGTATACCTAGTATAAAATGTATACATTTATACTTATAAAGTGGATGTGCCATTCACCAAACATTCACTGCAGGTATATCTTCCTGGTGCATGTATTTTAAATTACAGTGGTAGATTCACTCACAGTGAATATTCAGTGAACGTCGCATTCACTGCTTCGTAAAAATACCCCAAGTTTGTTTGTTCTTTATGACCAAAAAATATGAATGCATGTTATTTTTCTTCACAGCAAGAGAAAATGAAATACATTTAAACACTGGATTTATTACTGCATTAATTCAAAGCCCAACATTTTATTGCTCACTTCTGTGTACTTCGGGAACTAGCCAGTAGTGCCCATCTGTAAATTACAAGGATAACTAATAACTGTATATAAAATGTGTATTTTAAAGTAGAGATCATGCTTTATCACAAAACTTGTGTAATAATGTATTTAAATGTGTATAAAGAAGATTTCAGTGGCTCCACAGTATTCCACAACCCATAGATCTTAACCTCAGCTAACATGACACATTTCATGGACAAAAAATGAGTAATCTAATACAAAACCAAGCCAGAAAATATGTATTTATAAAAAGTGTGAGGTCAGGGATGCAAGGTATACAGTAGGTACACAGTTGGTCCTTAAAATCAATCAAAGCAACCCGAAACACTCCATTTGGCCATATCATTGTTCAAGAGGTTAAAGTTACAACCATTTATTGCTTGAAAAACCATAATCGCAAACTGCATGTAGTCATAAAACATTTTTAAATGTCTTTTTTCTTATGACTTGCAAAATGTCTTTTCCTGGGCTATATGTCCCCAAAGAATGTCTTGGGTAAATTCATCAGAAAAAAACTTCAACTGCTTTTTGGTAATTGTTCTTATAAATAAACTCCAAGCATACATATCTGATGTATAATGCAATAAAAGAGCCAGACACGATGTACTGTTGAAGTGCTTGACACTGTAAAATAAGTAAATATTAAAATGAATAAGCATTATTGACAATAGTAGCAACAACTGTAGCATTACATATATTATGAAAACAAATTAAAAGCAATTTAGTACGTGAAACAGCCAAGTATAATTTTGTTTCTATACTATTTAATTTACAATTCAACATGTCATAAAGGAATATGCATATAGCACAGATGAACACATCTCTGGAAGCTGTAGCCTAAAAAAATGCATTTAGAGGGCAGAGCACTAGCAACAAGCATTGCCTGTAGTCTCTCTGCAGCTGATATTTTATCACTACTGACTTACCATGCCACTCTATATCTCTGTATACAGCAGGCATCACTAAATGGTGGACCGCAGTTCGGACCCAGACCGAATGACAGTCGTATGCAGGCTAGGTGTCCTCTCCCAGTGATAACCTCCTTTCCCTGCTGCCACCGCTGGCAGGCAGAAGGCATGGCATGCCAGGACTGATGGCAGGACCAAGGGAGGGACCCCAGGACCAAGGGAGGGGACCCCCCAGCTAACAAGCTTGTTACTTGCTGCCAAAACATAGGGTGGTCCCTGCAACCAATCACCGGCCAACAGAGAAATCCGGACAGTCTCACCCCCATCCAGACATGCCACACCCCCAGCCCACCAACTGCGGTGCATGGTAGGATTGGAAACGTTTTAAGAAGGGAACTGGGAGGCAAGGAGGGGGGCTGTGAAGGGGACTGATATATAAGAAGGGGGCTGTGAAGGGACTGATATACAGTACAGGAAAGGGGGGCTGTGAAGGGGAGTAGGATGCAAGGATAGGGGAGGCTGCGAAGGGGACTTGTGTACAAGAAGGGGGGGCTGTGAAGGGACTGGTATACAAGAAAGGGGGTAACTGTGAAGGGCACTGGTATACAAGAAACGGGGTAGCTGTGAAGGGCACTGGTATACAAGAAAGGGGGGGCTGTGAAGGGCACTGGTATACACGAATGGGGGGCTGTGAAGGGCACTGGTATACAGGAAAGGGGGTTTGTGAAGGGGACTTGGATGCAAAAAGGTGGGGGCTGTGAAGGGGACTGGGGTGCAAGGAAAAGGGGGAGCTATGACAGGGACTGGGATGCAAGGAAAAGAGGGCTATGAAGGGGACAGGGGTGCAAAAAGGAGAGGCTGTGAAGGGATTGGTATAAAGTACATAAAAGGGGGGGCTGTAAAGAGGACTGGGGTGCAAGGATAGGGGGGCTGTGAAGGAGACTGGTAAACAAGAAGTGGGGCTGTTAAGGAACTGGTATACAAAAAAGGGGGGCTGTAAAGGGAGACTGGTATACAAGAAAGAGGGTAGCTTTGAAGGGTACTGGTATACAGTACAAGAAAAGGGGGGCTGTGAAGGGAACTGGGATGCAAAAAGAGGGGGCTTTGAAGGGGACTGGTATACAAAAAAGGAGGGCTATGAAGGGGACTGGAATAAAAAAAGGGGGGGCTGTGAAGGGGACTGGGATGCAAAAAGGAGAGGGATATAAAGGGGACTGGGGTGCGAGGAAAGGGGTGGCTATGAAGGGGACTGGGGTGCAAGGAAAGGGGGGCTATAAGGGGGACTGGGATGCAAGGTTGGGGGGGGGGCTGTGAAGGGGACTGGTAAACAAGTAGGGGGACTGTTAAGGGACTGGTATACAAGAAAGGGGGTTGCTGTGATAGGCACTGGTATACAGTACAAGAAAGGGGGGGCTGTAAAGGGGACTTGGATGAAAGAAGGGGGGCTGTGAAGAGACTGGTATACAGTACAAGAAAGAGAGGATGTAAAGGGGACAGGGATGCAAGGTTAGGGGGGCTGTGAAGGGGAATGATAAACAAGAAGTGGGGCTGTTAAAGGACTGGTATACAAGAAAGGGGGGCTGCGAAGGGACTGATATAAAAGAAAGGGGTTAGCTTTGAAGGGCACTGGTATACAAGAAAGGGGGCTGTGAAGGTGACTGGGTTGCAAAAAGGGGGGGGGGGCTGTGAAGGGGACTGGGATGCAAAAAGGAGGGGGCTGTGAAGGAACTGGTATACAAGAAAGGGGGGCCATGAAGGGGACTGGGATGCGAGGATAGGGGGGACTGTGAAGGAGACTGGTATAAACGGTGGGCTATGAAGGGACTGGTATACAGTGCAAGAAAGGGGGGCTGTGAGGGGGACTGGGATGCAAGGATAGGGGGGCTGTGAAGGGATCTAGTATACAAGAAGGGGGACTGTGAAGGGACTGGTATACAAGAAAGGGGAGCTGTGAAAGGACTGGTATAAAAGAAGGGGGTAGCTATGAAGGGCACTGGTACACAATAAAAAGGAGGGCTGTGAAGGGACTGGTATACAAGAAAGTGGGGCTGTGAAGGGGTGCTGTAATGTAAAGGGGGTCTGTTGTAAAAGGGGTGCTGTGGTGTAAAGGGGGGTGTATTGTAAAGGGGAGTGCTGTAATGTAAAGGGGGTCTGTATTGTAAAGGGGTGCTGTGATGTAAAGGGGGGGCTGTATTGTAAAGGGGATTGCTGTGATGTAAAGAGGTCGATGTGTTGTAAAGAAGGAACTGTAATGTAAAGGGAGGGGCTGTATTGTAAAGGGGTGCTGTAATGTAAAGGGGGACTGTGATGTAAAGGGGACACTGTAATGTAAAGTGGGGGCTGTATTGTAAATAAGGGGCTGTATTGTAAAGGGGTGCTGTAATGTAAAGGGGGTTGGTATTGTAAGGGGTTGCTGTGCTGTAAATGGGGGCACTGTAAAGCAAAGTGGAGCTGTGATGTTAAGGGGATGATGTAATGTAAAATGGGTTTATTGTAAAGGGGGCTGTGATATAAAGAAGGGCACTGTGATGTAAAGAGGGAGTTTCTGCAATGTAAAAAGGGGTCACTGTGGTGTAAAGGGGAGACTCTGATGAGAGAAGGGCTGTTATATAAAGAGGGGGGGCTGTGATGTAAAGGGGTAACTGCAATGTATGGGTGGGGAGGGGCTGTGATATGAAAGATCTGGGTCCCACAAATATGAGACTTGGACCAATGCTAGAACAGTATTTTACTAACTGGGCCTCTGTGAATTTTAATTTAATCCCCTGGTGTAGAGGCATCAGTGCCTTAATTTCGCACTGTAGAAATACAGCTATGAAGTAGACACAGGAAGTGTTCTGCTATTTTTTTTAGGAGGAATTTGATACAAAAGGTACATTTTTCAAGGTACTGTCCAGGCACAATTAACCTTTTTAAATAATCCCTAGAACATAGGAAATCTTAACTTTTTGAGTGTAGGTACATTTTACGTTGTACTGTAACATTTAGGATCTGTTTATAATAACAGATAAACAAATTGCAATACATATATGAACAGATTACCAGAAGAATAACATTCATAAATATACGTAAAAAGTAAAAACAGATATTTGTAGTCATTACATATGTTATTGTATCAAATGTCTGAATAACAAACAAGGTCGACTATGAAATCAGAATCCTCTATTTTAACTGAAATTCAGCTAAAGCATATCTAAACCCAAAACCAAAATTTTACATATGGCAGCTTACCACTTCTTAAATGTAATGGCGGGATTCATTTTCTTTAACTTTTTTTACCCTTTCTTCTTTGTAATCCTGTGAATAATAAACGTCCTGTCTCTTCATGGCTACACTCATTTCTCCACTATATCTATCTTTTCCTGATAGTGACATCTTGCTCTCCACCTCATCCAGTCAAAGAACGTTTTGCATTAGTTTAGAAAATGCAAAGCATTCTCTAAATGGCACCTGTGCTGAGCAGCCGACCTCCTGTGTTCACAGGGCATCAGGCCAGCATGGGAATTGATTTCCAGCTTCCAGTGGCTTTGGCCAGGTATATCATATACATGTGTAGCATCCTTTAGAGTGTTCTAGATCTAAATAGGTTTGTTAGTGTAGAAAAACTGATTTGGCTGAGAGCCAGGCCTGGGTTGAATCTGGGTCAGGGCTGAGTGACTCAGGGAGGCTGGATGACTAAGCAAGTAGCATCTCTGGTGACTCCCCCTACTTTCTGGAACCTTGGAGAAACTTCCAGAAGTAGAGGGTCGAGTCTGGGAGGAGTTGGTTGGAGTTTTCATGAGGACCCCAACCAATCCCCAGTGTAATGGACTGGCAGGTGGCATGCAACCTCATAAGTATGCATGGGTCTTGCCAGCAGCGGCAGTCAGGTGGAAGATGGAGTGCTGAGCAGGCTGTTGGTGGCCCTTGAGGGTGCCCCCTAGTCTAGGGGGTGACTTTGGGCCTGGGGCTCGGGTGCTGGAAGGACCCTCTACAACACACAGAGGAATCGTTCCTGGAGGCACAGGAGCAAGGAGAGGACAGTAGGAGCAGGTCAGCACGTCCAGGAGGTTTCCTGAGAAGTCAGCTGGGTAGGCTAGTGAGTGTGCAGTCTGGGAGGACTGAAGAAAGAGTGTCAGTCTGGGAGGACTGTGCTGGAGAAGTAGTCAGGGGAGCTAGTAAAAGAGGCAGCTGCAGCCAGGCGGGCTGGCAGTGCCTGAAGAGGTGGTGCTGAGATCAGTAGCCACAGGGATGTATGCTGGACAGTGCCTTTTTGCTACACATCAGGGGGTCTCAGGTTCCTGTCTGTAATGGGCTGATACTTGAAAATCTGACTGAGATCTGTATCAGATTAACTATCAGTGTGACAGCTGGAGTTCTGCAAGCAAGTGTACTGGAGGAACTAAGAAGAATATATAGACTGTATATAGGAGAAGTTGTCCCTGAAGTTGTTTGAAGTCAAGTGGGCATCCCACAATACCCCTATCCCTATACAAGTTTACCACCTTCAATAAAAGAAAAAGTACTGAACTGTTTTCTGACTCTGGAGTGACTGTGAAAATTTGTGTCTGGCTGTGCAGGGTGGGGTATCCCAGTTCACTACAACTCCTTAGGGGGTGCGCTACACATAGTTACATTGTTTCAAGCTGGACCAATGTAACTATGTGTAACATGCCAGTGCCTGGAGTTCTTAAAATTACCATTTATTTCAGAAATTATCTTCCCATAAGATTATACGTGCATGTAATGGATTTTGTACATTGGATATGTAAAAATCAAAAAGGCATGAGATGTCTTCTAGGTGCTGTCATCTCTGATGTGATGTCCACAGCCTACCCAGACATAAGACTGTCACTCAAGTGACACTCTATACTATTCCCCTAAACTCTTGACACTAATGCTTGCTTGGATGCTGCAAATAATTATTCAGTTTCAATACATTTACACTGAAATATTCTGACAAAACATGAGAGATCCAAAGATTCCAGATCTTTTTTTTACTCTACCATGGAGACGGACTGACAACTTTACATTAAACAGGTACCATGACATTTTTTGTTTTACTTGTGTAACTGTCAGGTACCAGACCATCAAGGTCTGGATAAATCTGCTTGGCAGGTGTAATAATGAAGATCAGAAACATAAACTGGCCAAGAGTACAGTCAGGTGACTTCAGATTCAGTAGATCTTCACAAGGAATCTTAGGGATATTGGAGCCTAGTAGGGATGATCGAACGGTTCGGGTCGACCATCGGTTCGGCCCGAACATTGGGTGTTTGAGGTTCGGCTGAATTTAGAACTTTTTGCCCAAAAAGTTCGGAATTCGGCAAACAGAACCGACCAAAATGCAATGGTTCAGGAAATGGGCTTTAAAGCCCGTGATTGGACCAGAACCATTAGCAAAAGCCAATTGAGGGGGCAGAAGAATGCTAGGAATGTGATTGGAGTGACTAGGGGGCCCATAGTCCAATCATTAGTGAATATGCCCCCCAGTATATAAGATAGCCCCCGCCAAATTCCTAGCATTGTTATACAGGACATGGAAGAGAGTGGAAGCAGTTCTGCTAATTTTACTTTAAAAGTGTCATTTAGCATTTATTAGTGTGAGGAAAGGGATATCTAGTGTAGTTAGAGTGCTCCTTTACACTTTAGTTAGCTTCAAAAATTTAGTTTCTGTAGGGAAAGTGTGAGGGTGACCGTAATGTAGTGTAGGGTTAACTGACTGCTATGGCAGGGTGACCGAACCCTTCCATTTTAGGGTGACCGTAATGTAGTGTAGGGTGAACTGACAGTGACTGCTATGGCAGGGTGACCAAACCCTTCCATATCAGGGTGACCGCTATAGAGAAAAGCTAGTTTCTCTCAAGTCAATTTCGCTGCAGGAATATGGCTTCTCACCCGTCAGCATTCTTTTTGGCTGCAGGCGTCTATAGTCATTTTTTGAGCACATGTTTGGAGTCAGGCATGACATCTGAACATGTGTATATGGGGTATATATACACACACATGTCTGTATATATACACCTGCACATATATAGGTGTGAAAGGAGCAGAAAAAACTACTTGCACTAATGAAATAATTAACACCAATATAGTTACGCTCCTATCACACCTATATATGTCTAGGTGTGTATATACATATAAGTATGTGTCTATATACACCACTATACACAAGTTCAGATGTTTTGCCTGCCTCCAAAGAACCCAAAAAAACGCTAGCGAAAAAAAAAAACGCCCAGGTGTGTTGTTGCAGGCATTTTTTGGGGGTTTTTGGAGGCAGGCAAAACATCTGAACTTGTGTATAGTGGTATATATGGTTTGCCTGCCTCTAAAGAACCCAAAAAAATGCCCAAAAAAATGCCTGCTATTAAACCGGCAAGGTGTGAAAAGCGAGAAGCCAACATCCTGTGCTGTAAGTGTTCTAATACAAATGATCTTTTTTTATGGTTCTGGACATGCTACAGAGCTGAAACTTCACAGGTGCACCTTTTAGACCCCCCCAGACACAACATTACACAAAAAAAGTTCTTAAAAATTGTTTTTAGAGAGGAATTATTGAAAAAAAAAAATTAAAAAAAAAAAAAATTTCTTTGGATTTAGTATCTGGGGGGTCTAAAAAGTGTACCTGTGAATTTTAATCTCTGTAGCATGTCCAGAACCAGAAAAAAAGATAATTTTTCAGTAGAGCAGGGATGGTGGGACCCTCCTTTTACACCTATATGATCTTTTTTTGGGGTTTCTGGACATGCTACAGAGCTGAAACTTCACAGGTACACCTTTTAGACCCCCCAGACACAAAATCACACAAACAAAAGTTCTTAAAAACTGTCATTTTTGATAAATTTTTGATAGAGAGCCAATTATTGAAAAAAAAATTAAAAAAAAAAAATTCTTTGGATTTAGTATCTCGGGGTCTAAAAAGTGTACCTGTGAAGATTCAGCTCTGTAGCATGTCCAGAACCATAAAAAAAAGATTGTTTGTATTAGAACACTTTCAGCACAGGATGTTGGCTTCTCGCTTTTCACACCTTGCCGGTTTAATAGCAGGCGTTTTTTTGGGCATTTTTTTGGGTTCTTTTGAGGCAGGAAAAACATTTGAACTTGTGTATAGTGGTATACACCAAGTACTTTGACGTAGTGGTGGGCTTGAGCACGATATGGCCATATGGTGGGACCAAATCCCCATTTTTATTTATGGGTTGTCTCCATATTTGATAGCCTTTTCTTTTGCATGTGTGCGCCATTCTTCTTTTTTAATATACATGTCTCTTGGTTCATAGCTGCACCGGTTTTAGATATACATGTTCAGGGTTTGCTCCCCCAATTTTTTGCTTGTTTATTATGTATTTGGTCTGACCAGACTTCTATCAGTGTCCACTATCAAGTAGATATAGGAGGAGTCGCTTGAAGTGCAGTTGCACATCTTTCCCAGCAAGGAGTATTATCTCCAAGGGTTAGAGAGGCTGGATTCACCCCTTTTTTATGGATAGTGTAGGACCCACTGATAATGGGGTACTTTGACGTAGTGGTGGGCTTGAGCACGATATGGCCATATGGTGGGACCAAATCCCTATTTTTATTTATGGGTTGTCTCCATATTTGATAGCCTTTTCTTTTGCATGTGTGCGCTATTCTTCTTTTTTAATAAATCAATAAGTCACCACACAAAGTTATTTTGTGTATATGTGTCACCAACTGTGACACATATAGGGGACACTGCTGCTAAACATGACAAAGTGCTTTTCACTTCACTTCACATAAAATTCATAAATACTTTCATTAAGCGCAATGCAATATAGTAAAAAAAACGTTCCCTTGATTATAATAAATCATCAAAAAACATCTTTAACATCTTAAAATGTATATTAACACAAATAAAATGTCCATATATTTCAATCCACCAATGTAATGTGAAATTCTCAGTCTCTTCCACCCCTTTTTGGTGCAATCCATGCGATACATGCAACCACCCAGTGCTCGTATTAAACTCTCATTCTATTATTTTGACCATAATAACAAATCATGATCATATATGCACTTGTTGCCCCTCTATGGGCTATTTGATCTTTGCTCCTCCACTGGCTAATGTTCTCCTCTAGCAGCGCCACACTCACAGACAGATTGCATGTAAAAACAGAATGGGACTAGTAGTGCTCTCTCTATAACCGTCTTTTATTAAAAACACATAAAATGAACAATAACATTAAAATCACCCAAAGTGCTATGGACCAAGCATTTCATAAAGACATGGTTACATCAAGCATTCTCCTTCATACCACAATGCTCGAGGACTTCCAGACACCCAGGGTGTCCCATTTCTGTTTTTACATGCAAATAGCCCATAGAGGGGCAACAATTTTAACATGAGCACTGGGGGGGGGGTTGCATGTAGCACACAAATTGCACTAAAAATGAGTTGAAGATATTGAGAATTTAACATCACATTTGTGGGGGACTTTCTATATTGGACTGCAATACATAGACATTTTAATTGTGTTAATATATATATATATGTGTTAATATATATTTTATGATGTTTTGTGATGATTTATTTTAATCAAGGGATGGTCTAATTTACTATTTTGCATTGCGCTACATCAAGGTATTTATGTATTTTATGTCCCAAATCTGCATCCTCTGGTGAAGCTCAAGGAAAACACCAAAATCTTTTTCCCACTGAAAAACATAAGAAATCTTGCCACCTCAACCTCCGCAACATCCCCAAAATATGCTCCTTTCTAACCAATGACACAACAAATCTCCTAGTTCACTCCCTGGTCATCTATCGCTACTCGCTACTACTGCAATTCCCTTCTCATTGGCTTACCGTTACATAGGCTATCCCCCCTCAATCCATCATGAATGCTGCTGACTCATCCACCTTACCAATCGCTCAGTGTCTGCTACTCCTCTCTGTCAATTCCTCCACTGGCTTCTGCTCACCCAACAAATTAAATTCAAAATACTAACAACAACTTACAAAGTCATCCACAGATTAGTCCCCAGCTACATCACTAGCCTAGTCTCCAAATACTAACCTAATCACTCTCTTCGTTCCTCTCAAAACCTCCTGCTCTCTAGCTCCCTCGTCGCCTCCTCCCATGCTCGCCTCCAGGACTTTTCCAGAGCCACTCTAATCCTATGGAACCCCTTACCCCAATCTGTCTGATTATCTCCCACTCTATTAGCTTTTGGACGATCAATGAAAACCCTCCTCTTCAGAGAAGCCTATCTTACCCACACCTAATAACTGTGTTTTCATTTTCTCCATCAGCTCATCCCCACAGTTATTGCTTTTTGTTTCACGTGACCCTCCCTTCTAGATTGAAAGCTCTACCGAGCAGGGCCCTCGGATTCCTCCTGTATTGAATTGTATTGTAACTGCAATAGTCTGCCTTCATTTTGTGAAATGCTGCGCAAACTGTTGGCACTATATAAGTCCTGTATAATAATAATAACAACAACATACAAAGTTGATCTCCAGAATCATAGATTGAGGATACTATACCCTTGCATAGAGGATTATGATTTTGTGTTGCCTTTTTTTCTATAGACCTTTTTGGATAGCTGTGTTGCATAGGGCAATTTCCAAACTATTGATTGGTTAGGTACAGCTGTGTTGCTGATTCCCGATCCTCACAGCTTTGCCTAAAAAATGCAAAGGAGTCTTTACTCTCTAAGTAAAGGCTTTTGCCGAAATCCACTAATGTCTTGTTGTCTCTTTTGAATATCAAGGACTTTTTGCTGTTTTAAAGAATAAATGGCAATTCAGGATTATATGTAAACCCCAGCCTTTGTAAAATTTACCAAAGGACTAGCACTCTACAGGTTTGTGGGATGGCTGTGACTGGGGGGGGGGGGGGGGGGCTATAAACTACAAAGAAGGAGTTTATTAGAACATCCCACAGATGAACAAGCATTCAAAATTACTAGGGTTGACTGCCATGTCTACTAAGTGTTCACTGGGGGGCTGACAAATCAGTTGCCCTTAGGAAGGAGGAGGACAGTTAGCTACAGTAGAACTGGGCCGGTAGATTAAATTAAGCACAGAGGATATACCCTTAGCTGTGTCTCAAAAAACTGTAAGTAAAAAAACAAAGTAACCAAATGGTGTTTACAGACAGTGTGCATGATGACTATAAGTGCAAGGCCATAGCACTAGTGCAATTTCCTCATTCTGGAGAGCCCATACTCTGTCGAGTAACACCAAGGATGGATAGATTCAGGCAGGCCCTTGATTCTGAGATTAGATGTCCAGGCATGGTTTTCAGTACCCTCCTGTTTGTAGTGGATGGTCTGTATTTGTATCTTGAGTTTTTAAATCTATACTTCATGCACTTCTAGCACTGTTCTGGTGTCATTCATTCTACCCTCAAGATGAGCAAAGTGAGATCTCAGTTATCTTACCTCTTGAGATAAGTGATTCATTATCTGCTTTGAGGTGGCATCCATTGCTTTCTGCAGAATAGTCTGAAATGTGTCCAGTAGGGAGGATGGATTTCTAACTTCCTTCTCTAACAATGAGAAGCATATGGGTAATTTTTTGAGACAGTGATCTTGATAACACGGGATGCTGTTAAAGGGCTGATGGGGGCCATTTTCTGAGAACCACAGGACAAGGGCTCCTTTCTTGGTGTTTCAAGCTTTGACCAGACAAAGTCCATGGCTTCCAGGGAGTCTGGGCCAAGTACACCGTTAAGAGAGCAGCTCAGGCTTCCGAAAAGCTCAGCTTTTAGCTTTGTTGCCCACAGGTGAAACAGAGTTAGATAAGGTGTGTTGCTATGGCTATTTTATTGTTTTTTTTTGTAGCATAAATTTATAAAATAATACATTTTAGTTACCATGAATTGATTTTAAAAGCTGGGCTTCATCTATTTGAACGGATGGGATGAGCATGGATTTAGAATCTGTGTGGGTTGAACTCCATAGGGAAGGAGAAAAGGGGAAAGTAATTGTGGGGGTTTGCTATAGGCCACCTAACCAAGGGGAGGAGGTAGAGCTGGAATTCTTAGCACTAATGAGTAAAGTGGCAAAATTGGGATCAGTCGTCATATTGGGGGACTTCAATTATCCCGACATTGACTGGGACGAGGGGACTGCACACTCACAGAAGGCCCGCCTATTCACGGAAACCTTACTGGATAATTACATGTCACAGTTGGTGGATTCTCCGACTAGAGAAAATGCAGTCCTGGATCTATTGATCACTAATGACCCAGACCTAATCTCGCAGGTATGAGTCCAGGACAATCTGGGCTCTAGCGATCACAGGATGATCACATTTAGTATAAATAACAATATAAAAAGGCAAGTGGGGAACATAAGAACCCTAAACTTCAGAAGGGCAAACTTTCCAAAATTGTACTCATTGATGGAAAGGGTAAACTGGGACCAAACCCTGAGATCCCTGACCACAGAGGAAAAATGGGAATGCAAATAGGCAAAAGCATCTTGCAGTGCATTCCTATGGGAAATAAATTTAGAAGAGACAAAGCCAAACCTGGCTGGCTAAACCGTAGCGTCAAAAAACTTATTAGGGGAAAAAAATTGGCCTTCAAGAAGTATAAATCAGAGGGCACAGTATCGACTTTCAAGCAATACAAGGAGGCAAATAAGAAAAGTAAACAAGAAATCAAGATGGCTAAAATCAACTTTGAGAGACAAATAGCGGAGGATAGTAAAAAAAACCCAAAGAAATTCTTTAAATATATCAACAGCAAAAAAACTAGGGCAGAGCATATTGCACACATAATTAACAATGATGGGAGGATGGTTACAGAGGATACTGAAAAAGCAACCGTGCTGAATGCTTTTTTCTCGTCAGTCTTTACACAGGAAACGGAGGGGTACACTGACCACGACTGTTTGGTTAGTAGTAATACACAGGACTTGCCACTATGGCTAACAGAGGGTGAAATCAGGGAAAGGCTGGATAAACTCAACACAAACAAATCACCAGGCCCGGATGGCGTACATCCGAGAGTACTCAAGGAACTCAGTAAGGTTATATCCAAACCACTGTTCCTGATCTTTGCTGACAGTATTAGGACAGGAGATGTACCAGGGGATTGGAAGAAAGCTAACGTGATTCCGATATTCAAAAAGGGCCAGAGGCATATCCCGGGAAATTATAGGCCTGTCAGTTTGACATCAATAGTATGTAAACTTCTGGAGGGGATGATAAGGGACTATATCGTAGAGTTTGCTAAAGACAACAACATCATCAGCAGTAATCAGCACAGGTTTACAAATGGGCATTCTTGTCAAACCAATCTATTAACATTCTACGAGGAGGTGAGCTGTGAGCTAGATAGGGGGAGACCAGTGGATGTGGTGTACTTGGATTTCGCTAAGGCGTTTGATACAGTTCCCCACAAGCGCTTAATTTATAAAATAAGATCTGCAGGTATCGACAGCAGGGTTTGCTCTTGGATACGGAATTGGCTTAAAGGGCGTGTCCAAAGGGTGGTAATAAACAGCGCATACTCAGACTGGTCTGAGGTAGTAAGCGGGGTGCCCCAGGGCTCAGTCCTGGGACCAACCTTGTTCAATTTATTCATAAACAACATTGAGGTCGGGATCAGTAGTTCGATATCAGTTTTTGCAGATGACACAAAATTGGCCAGAGCAATAACTGCACAGCATGAAGCAGATATCCTACAGAATGACCTGGACAAAATTACAGAGTGGGCAACGACATGGCAAATGAGGTTTAACGTGGAGAAGTGTAAGGTTTTGCACTTGGGGACTAAAAACATAAAAGCACAATACACGTTAGGAGGGGAACCCTTGGGGGAATCAAAAATGGAGAAGGATCTGGGAGTCTTGGTTGATGATAGATTAGGCAACAGCATGCAATGTCAAGCGGCAGCTGCCAAAGCCAGCAGAATATTAGCATGCATAAAGAAAGGGATGTATTCCAGAGATAAGACTATAATCCTTCCACTTTATAAAACTCTGGTCCGACCGCATCTGGAGTATTCTGTCCAGTTCTGGTCGCCAGTCCTCAGGAGGGATGTGTTGGAGCTGGAGAGAGTCCAGAGAAGGGCAACTAAACTAATTAGGGGATTGGAGGACCTTGACTATGAAGAGCGTCTACAATCGCTCGATTTATTCTCCCTGGAGAAGAGACGTCTGAGGGGGGACATGATAGCAATTTATAAATATCCTAATGGGAATCCCAGCTTAGAAAAAAAGCTGTTCATTCGAAGGGATTGCATGAGGACTCGAGGGCATACAATGCGATTAGAGGAGAAGTGTTTTAACCTCAGGCAACGTGGGGGGTTCTTTACTGTTAGGGCTACAAGATTGTGGAATTCTCTACCACAAGAGGTGGTTTCTGCGGGTAGTATGGTGGCTTTCAAAAGACTCTTAGACTTACATCTCAAGGATCAGAACATTCAGGGGTATGTGAGATGATTACAGCCACACACACCTACACAGGTTGAACTGGATGGACTATTGTCTTTATTCAACCTCACCTACCTACTATGTAACTATGTAACTATTTACAAGCTAATTTACCTGGTTCATGGGGCTAGTGGAGCAGGAAGTGATGGGAGTAGGGGGACAGACTTAAAGACTTGAGTGTAGCCATGTTTTTAACACAAAAAAAATCAGTAATCTTAAGGACTGGAGCAAGCAAAGAAGAGCAGTCAGTAAGTAGGCCTGGGGAGTAGGAGAGGGTCGATAACACCTGGAATACTGGAAGAAGAAACTTCATCTGGGGATGATACTAAATCTATACTGCAACCCAAGTTAAGTAACTGTTGCATACATTGCCAATGCTCGTTTGATAGGAAATATAGATAGCTTGTGCATGTGTACATTGTATGTATATTTGTATTTCAATGAATGTCGTGTATTCTTTTCCTAAATGTGTAAGCAGTTTGTATGCACAGCATTGTTGTTAAGTAAAGCACAATAATATCCTACATAGATATTTGTGCTTCCTTTGTTTATACCAAAGTAAGCTTAACTACTTTACGACCGCCCGCCACAGTTATACTGCGGCAGGCAGCCGCTCCTGGGCGAACTGCCGTAGGTATACGTTGGTCACGCGCAGGCAGCTAGGGGGCGAGCATGCGCTGGCGGCGGCATGCTCCCACCCCCACTCATCAGCGGGGAAGCCGATGCAGCAGGCAGGCAGCTCTGATTGCCGCCTGACACCCACAGAGAGAGAAGAATGGTCAGCTGTTACAAACAGCTGACCGTTCTTCTCTCTGGAATGATCACAGAGCCCCTGTTATCCTGCTATATAGGAACACAGGTCTCTGTGATCATTTCACAAGCCACGCCCCCACAGTTAGAAACACGCCGGTAGTTACACATTTAACCCCTTGATCACCCATAGTGCATAGTGTTAACCCCTTCCCTGCCAGTGTCATTATTACAGTAACAGTGCATATTTTTAGCACTGAGTACTGTAGTAATGTCACTGGTCCCCCCAAAAGTGTCAAAAATGTCAGTCAGGGGTCCGATCTGTCCGCCGCAATGTCGCAGTCCCGCAAAAAATTGCAGATCAATCGCCATTACTAGTAAAAAAAAAACAAAAAACAATAAAGATGACATAAATCTTACCCGTAGTTAGTAGTCACGATAACTTTTGCGCAAACCAATGAAAATATGCTTATTTAGATTTTTTTTTTTACCAAAAATATGTAGCAGAAAACAAATTGGCCTAAAATGTTAAAAAAAACATTTTTTTTTAAATTTTTTTGGTGAATGTTATATAGCAGAATGTAAAAAATGTTGTTTTTTTTTTTCAGAATTGTCGCATTTTTTTCTTTATAGAGCAAAAAATAAAAATCGCACAGGTGATCAAATATCACCAAAAGAAAGCTCTATTTGTGGGAAAAAAGGACATCAATTTTATTTAGGTACAGCGTCGCACGACCGCGCAATTGTTTGTTAAATTATTGCAGTGCTGAATCGCAAAATATGGCCTGTCATTAAGGGGGCAAATCCTTCCGGTCCAGAAGTGGTAAAAGACAAAGCAAGACATCAGGTAGCGACCATCACCTAGACCGGCGCATTGAAAAAACCTAATCATTCATGAATAATTATTAAAAATGTATGAATATTAATAATCATCTTTTAGCATTTCTCCAGGTTAAATTTGTATTAAATTATTACATTTATTCACACATTGACAGGCTCCCAGGACACATGCTACTTTAATAACTGAACTGCAGCATGCCCAGGTGCTTTTTTCTTAGTTACACATTTAATTCCAGATATCTCTTACCTCGACAGCTACGTCCATCTTCCTGCAAGGTCCCTGTAACACAGCTACATATAGGTCCATCTAGTCTGCTTGTACAGATCTGTTCACATCCCCCATTTTCCTCGCACCAGTCCAAACCTATAATGCAAAAAGAAAATCTATTCACAATGAAATACCTTCTAATAATTCTACATTCATTAGCCATGTATATACTTCACCATAATCATTTTTTTAATTAAACTGTTCCATTTCATATTATTTTCTGAATGTTAAAAATAGAATGAGAGCTAACACTTTGTCTGAGCCTACCACAAAGAAAATGTTCATTGAAATATTCAGATACATGCAAAAAAAATTCTCTGCACTCCACATAATTCACACAGTAAAAACCATAGAACAAACCATTGGCAAAAATAAAACAGTGGTATTTTTGGTGTCTATAAGGGTTCTTCTTTTACCTATAAAGTCTATGTACCCATAATACATTATATAAAATGCATATTCATTTTTATGTATTTTATGGAATATTCTAATTCAAACAAATTAACTTTGTATCATTGTTTATCAATTAAATTCTTTGCTCCAGATATATATTTTCTGCTGTATATATATATATATATATATATATATATATATACAGGGCTTTTTTTCAGCGGGAACGCGGGGGAACGCAGTTCCGGCACCTCTAGAACTGAATGTATGTGATGGCAAGATGTGTAGGTGTGTGCTGGAGGGTCTATTGATGCTAGCTGCTGTGGAATCTATTGTTGCTGGAGGGAAGGGTGTCTATTGTTGTTGGGGAGTTCTTCTGTTGCTTGTTGGGGATCTATTGTTGCTGGGGGGGAGGGGTCAGTCATTGTTGGGAGCAGAGATGTATAGTAACGAAGTAGAACTACTTCACTACTGTACTTAAGTACAGAAAGGCGGTGTCTGTACTTTCCTAGAGTAGAATTGTTTTCTCCTACTTCCACTTTTACTTCACTACATTTTTTCGATGATTTCAATACTTCTACTCCGATATTTTTTTTATGTGCTGCATAGTTACTAGTTACTATTATAAAAATTACCACTGCCAGAACAGTAGATGGCAGGTTTCATGAAGTTCAAAACATGTGTATAATGTCATGTGTACTTTTGACAATTGACTTCTTTCTTTAATAACTTTAACAACTTTAACTTTAATAAACTTTTGACTTCTTCTTTAATAACTACATAACACAGTACTTGTACTTTTACTTTTAGTACTTGAGTAGCAAAATGTTTAAAAAAACTACTTGCAATACTTAAGTACAAAAAATGTTGAATACTTTAGTACTTCTACTCAAGTCACTTATTGATCGAGCACTTCCACTTCTACTCAAGTCACTTTTTGATCGAGCACTTGTACTTTTACTCAAGTATGGGTTTCGAGTACTTTATACAACTCTGGTTGGGAGGGATGTACTGTTGAGGGAGGGGTTTTTGTTGCTGGCTGCTAGAGGGTCTATGTTTGCTGCTGAGGAATATATTGTTGCTGGAGGGGATCTATTTTTACAGGGGGGTCTATTGATGCTTGGGAGGTCTATTGTTGCTGGCGGGGGATCTACTGTTGCTGGGGGATGGGTTTTATATTGCAGGGGATCAATCGTTGCTGAGAGGGATCTACTGTTTAGGGTAGAGTCTAATGTTCCTGGCTGCTGGAGGGTCAATTGATGCTGGCTGTTGGGAGTCCATTGTTGCTGAGGTGGATCTATTGTCACTGGGGTGTCCATTGTTGCTAGATCTATTTTAGTGCCTTTTTTGTTATCATTACCACATTCCATACACATTCACCACAAAATGATACTTGGTTCTGTATTTTCTAAATGAGGCGGTACTGGGAGGTGGATAAGGGGTGGAACCAAGGAACAGTGCGTGGAGGTGGGTAAGGGGCGGGGTCAAGGGCTGACTGAGAAGGGATGAGTTCCTGCACCTATTCTCTGAGAAAAAAAGCCCTGTATATATATATATATATATATATATATATATATATATATCAACACACAGGCATTAATGTCTAAACCGCTGGCAACAAAAGTGAGTACACCCCTAAGTAAAAATGTCCAAATTGTGCCCAAAGTGTAAATATTTTGTGTGGCCATCATTGTTTTCCAGCACTGCCTTAACCTTCTTGGGCATGGAGTTCACCAGAGCTTCACAGGTTTCCACTGGAGTCTTCTTACACTCCTCCATGATGACATCACAAAGCTGGTGGATGTTGAAAACCTTGCACTCTTCCACCTTCGGTTTGAGGATGCTCCACAGATGCTCAATAGGGTTTAGGTCTGGAGTCATGCTTGGCCAGTCCATCACCTTTACTCTCAGCTTCGTTAGCAAGGCAGTGGTCATCTTGGAGGTGTGTTTGGGGTTGTTATCATGTTGGAATACTGCCTTGCGGTCCAGTCTCCAAAGGGAGGGTATCATGCTCTACGTCAGTATGTCACAGTACATGTTGGCATTCATGGTTCCCTCAATGAACTGTAGCTCCCCAGTGCCAGCAGCACTCATGCAGCCCTAGACCATGACACTCCCACCACCATGCTTGACTGAAGGAAAGACACACTTGTCTTTGTACTCCTCACCTGGTTGCCACCACACACGCTTGACACCATCTAAACCAAATAAGTTTATCCTGGTCCCCTCAGGTTCCAGTAATCCATGTCCTTAGTCTGCTTGTCTTCAGCAAACTGTTTGTTGGCTTTCTTGTGCATCATCTTTAGAAGAGGCTTCCTTCTGGGACGACAGCCATGCAGACCAATTTGATGCAGTGTGTGGCGTATGGTCTGAGCATTGACAGGCTGACCTCCCACCCCTTCAACCTCTGCAGTAATGCTGGCAGCACTCATACATCTATTTCCCGAAGACATACTCTGGATATGACGCTGAGCACGTGCACTCAACTTCTTTGGTCGACCATGACGGGCCTGTTAAACTGCTGTATGTTCTTGGCCATCGTGTTGCAACTCAGTTTCAGGGTCTTAGCAATCTTCTTATAGCCTAGGCCATCTTTATGTAGAGCAATAATTCTTTTTTTCAGATCCTCAGAGAGTTCTTTGCCATCCTCTTACTCTTACAAAAATACATTTCCTGATTCTGTTAGAAGTTCCTTATGGGTACATTTTTTTTTTCATCTGTAAGCTAAAAATAGAATTAATATACGGTAATTAAAAATATAGTAAATACTGACGTTTCCTTCTTATTGGGCCAACAGAAATGATTTGCTCTTTCGAGTCCTGTCCATGGTCATTGGAACTTCTGGAATTCTGAGGACAATTCTGTCAAATAAACATAGTATGGAAGTAGGTAAAAATACAAATAACTTTATTACTTCCCCTTCTGTTTTTTTCTCAAATTATTTAGCTAATACTACACCCAGTGTTTTCTGCATCTTCCTGATAATGATTTTATTTTGTGTACAGGTTAGGGTGTTGCTTTAAAGATATAAATATATTTCCTAGTCTTTGTTTTATACTTCTGGGGTGCATGTCAACTGCATGTCATGGAACTTTGGTTAGCCTCTAAATATGGCCCTTTGAAAACTTTATATAGTGTAAGTATGTAACAATTGAAACAATTGGATAACTTCCAGGGAAAAGATGAGATATTGTTCTGAAACCGAGTAAAGGGTTTTATAAGGGTCCCAAGTAGCAAATGGTTGGAGAATGAACAAATGCTGTTGAGCCCCTATGCCTGTCAGTATCAATATTCTTATGTATTTGGAAAGTTATGTATTCTGTTCATTAGTGTTTGTGATATCATTAGGGCTCAAAGTCATGTGTGTCAATAGGCATACAGTTTTCATGAACATAGTTAATACAGGTACACCATGGCCACAATAAAAAAGATGAAAATCTTTGACTGGCAATAGTGGTCTCTAGTCCCATTCTGTGAAGAGTTTTGGATAGATAGGGATGGATAAGAGTCCCTAGCAGATGTTTTTTTTTTATTTCTGTCCCCGTTGCAGTTTTTCCTTTATTTCCTGTTTGGAAAAATCTCTGTAACAGAGTGCTAGATATCAGTAAAACATGACAGGAGTTCAAAGTCACCCCCCCCCCCCCATACAAAACTTTACTAAACAGGGGGAAAAAAAAGGTTTGGTTAGACATCATGTTAATGTGAGAAGTGGAAATTTTGAGTAGGGAAGTTGGTCATACAATTTTTCTATTTTTAGGCTTTCACATGTCACTAACCATCTACAGTTTACCACAATATATATTAAGTGTTTGCTACCTTAACATTTCATTTTCCTGATTTGTGCATGTTGTACCATATACTTGTGTTAAAAAGTATCTTGTTCTGTTTAAAATGCTACCTTTGTGTGAAATTCCTGGTGATCTAGTCAGTCTCTCTGCTTTCCTATTGCAAATTGACCACCCAAGGCATGAGAGCACAACCCTCCCAGCGTTGTCAGTTTTCTGACTGTGCTTGAAGCACATTCTGCCTGTCCTCCAATGTCCTTGACAGCATATTTATAATATGTTTTATAAATATAAGCAAATGTTTGGCCTTGCATTTCTATTTTAAACTGGATGGGTTGTTTTAACAGGTAAGGGTTCACATATATTTGAATATGTATGGTATAAAGTATAGCGAGAGAGAGAGAGAGAGACCCAGTGCCTACTAAGTATGCAAATAAAACAACTTTAATCAGGGTAAAGAAATGTTACTCACAAAGGGGCTTAAAAACGAGAATGTATTGCTGTGAGGAGGTCCTCAGCATCATAAATCTCCAGTCCAGGGCTGTCAGGAGGTAGAAAGCCGGGTTGTAGCTACAGCCTGAAGAAGGAGCCATGCTCTGCAAATGTGTTGCCGACCATGTCCCTACATCACTTCCAGTTAACGACGTCACATCCGCTGGACCGTACGTTCCACAGGATCCAGTAAGCACTGTGAGCCATCGGCACTCCTGACAGTTGGAACCCAGCTGTCTACCTCCTGACGACCCCGGACCAGGGATTTATGATGCTGAGGGTCTCCTCACAATGCTACATACTTGATTTTAAGTCCCTTTGTGATTAGCTTTCCTTTAACATAATTAAACTTGTTTTATTGCTACACTTAGTAGGTGCTGTGTCTCTCTCTCTCTCTCTCTCTCTCTCTCTCTCTCTCTCTCTCTCTCTGCATTCCCTAGAGCTGCTTCTTGCTCCAAGAAAAAGCTGCCACTACAGTGATCTGTTATATTAATGGACTGCCATTTCATGGACTATTCATTTTAATGACTTTTAAAGGACTTGTCCACCAGAGAATCATCTTTGCCCCTTCAGTTATACCAAACATATACCAAACATTTGTTTTTTTTTGTTTTTTTTTATGGTATCTAAATAAAAAACTCAAACATACTGTAAAGTTAACAATGCACAAGCTTATTGTAAGTACAGTATGTTGAGAAGCAGAAACAAATACAAGATATAAGCTCACATTAATCAAAAAAAACATACTGCCAAGGCCATTTTATACTTACAATTTTACATGAGTATTTTTCAGAGTCACACAAAGATACAGCACAGTGGAGATGAACTTCATCATAATCTCCTATGAATTTAAACACTGTGACATGAAAACGACAAGTAAGAGAAATTCCATTCTCCTCTATCCCAATGGTGTTGTCTTTTATGTTTGGACATCTGGTTAGATAAAATGGAAAGTTTTTATAGCGGAAATATTAGTGGCACGTTCAAAACAGTTTCATTACATTTCTCATCAGTTAAATCTTGCTCCATTAAGAATTTAAAAAAATAATAAACCCTACATTTATAAATTTATATTTAAAAGGTAAACCCTTACCAGATAGTTGGACCCCCTATTACGGAAGGTCAAACAGGCGTGCGAAATCAGTCACCAGAATTCCTCTCCAATAGGTAGGGGCACGCTAGCCCCCATGCAGTCACGCTGTTCCAGCCGCGGCCAATCAATTGAATAACATGCCTGTATCAAGCAGCTACATGTGAGTTTTTTAACCTTTTTTTATTAATAAAATCCGTACATACTTCACCATGTGCGCCCCCATTTGTATTATTGGAGGTCATCCCCTTTATACACCTGGAGTCCATTGAGGTCTACCGGTTCCATGGTCCTTGTCCGGAGGTTCTGTGGTTGTTTGGAGAGGAATTCTGGTGACTGATTTCGCACGCCTGTTTGACCTTCCGTAATAGGGGGTCCAACTATCTGGTAAGGGTACATCCTCTTTTTTGTGTGATCTCCGCCAAGAAACTTCCTTTGCAAGAATTTTGTTGGATCTGTGGCTACATTTTCAGCAATTGATTTCCTTTCCTCTATATGGACTTATGGACACTGGTTCACCTCTTTTCTTTAGTTAGTTAATTTATCTAGTGGCGCTGTACCATTTTCACATTGTTTTTTTGGTTTGATATACTTTGTACTAGCAGCCTTTTTAGCTCATTGTCCTCTGTGCGCAGCTTTCCTCCATTATTATATTTAAAAGGTAAATACACTGTTTTTTGTGTTCATTTTGCAAAATTTTAAGGTAGGAAAATAATTTTAGTTTAAAATACATAAACTGCTAGTTCCTTCTGCCTTGGTGTATTTCTACTAAAATGAAACTCCAAGCAAATAATTACCATATCAATGCTTTGAAATGCAAGGTATGTTTCTTAATCTTAATCTAATGTCTTTGTATTTGTAATTTTGGCCAACTATTTTTGCTTACAATACACACACCTTTGCCCAAGACTATGTTTACAAAGACAGTAAGCTTGTTCCTATAGGTGGCAGAGACTATAAGTAGCAGAGACTATTGGCTATAATCAGCCACAATTTTTTTTCTCATCGTTGGTGAAAATATTCTCATATAAGCTTATTTACACTTCATCACACTAATTCTAAATCAGGGTAAGGCCATTAAAAAAGTGATCTGTGAAAAAGAGATGATCCTAGCAGACAGCCGTTGTTTGGACACTAAAGGTTATGCACCTACGATTTCCAATGATGAATTCATCCCTGCGTCTGCCAGCCAGGATGATCTCTCTGCAACTTTCTGTTTTACTGACTACATTACCGACTACTGAGCCAGCGCTCTGCGAATTGGAAAGAGGTGATAGTGTTGATTTAATGTCAAATGAGCAGGTAAGATGTGGAAGGAGGAGACAGAAAGTTTGGTGTGCAGCATATCTGTAGCATTCCAGATAAAACTGTAAACTGACAGTATATGTTTTTCAATAATGCATTTCCTCGCTCACCTCATGTGAGCAAATATGTGGGTCAACTCTGCCCCTTGAACCATCAGAACAACCCTCAGAATTGACCAAAGCTGCCCTGACTCTCACCCTAGTGTTTTTTTCCTTGACATAGTTCTGGACATCACTCAGAATAGGTAAAAGTTTGGATTACTCTTTCATCCTATTTCTCTACACTCTTGCCTATGTTCAAGCTGTCCTAGGTAGAAGATTCCTTGTTAGAGGTAAGCCCTCCTGAGAAGAATGCTCCCCTTCCAGTTCCGTTTACTCATCATTAGGGATGATGGAACGGTTCGGGTCGACCATCGGCTCGGCCCGAACATTGGCTGTTCGAGGTTCGGCCAAATTTAGAACTTTTTGCCCAAAAAGTTCGGAATTCGGCAACCAGAACCGACCAAAATGCAATGGTTCAGGAAATGGGCTTTAAAAGCCTGTGATTGGACCAGAACCATTAGCAAAAGCCAATTGAGGGGGCGGGAGAATGCTAGGAATGTGATTGGAGTGACTAGGGGGTCCATAGTCCAATCATTAGTGAATACGCCCCCCAGTATATAAGATAGCCCCCGCCAAATTCCTAGCATTCTTATACGGGACATGGAAGAGAGTGGAATGCTGTTCTGTTACTTCTGTTACAAAGTGCTACAAAGTGTCATTTAGCATTTATTAGTGTGAGGAAAGGGATATCTAGTGTAGTTAGAGTGCTCTTTTACACTTTAGTTAGCTTTAATTTATTCAGTTTCTGTAGGGAAAGTGTTAAGTGTAAGGGGACCGTAGTGTAGTGTAGGGTTAACTGACAGTGACTGCTATGGCAGGGTGACAAAACCCTTCCATAGCAGGGTGACCGCTATAGAGAAAAGCTAGTTTCTCTCAAGTCACTTTCGCTTCTGTAATATGGCTTCGCCGCCGCCAGCATTCTTTTTGGCTGCAGGCGTTGCTAGTGATTTTTTGAGCACATGTTTGGAGTCAGACATGACATCTGAACATGTGTATAGGGGGTATATATACGCAACCATGTCTGTATATATACACCTAGACATATATAGGTGTGAAAGGAGCAGAAAAAACTACTTGCACTAATGAAATAATTAACACCAATATAGTTACGCTCCTATCACACCTATATATGGCTAGGTGTGTATATACATATAAGTATGTGTGTATATACACCACTATACACAAGTTCAGGTGTTGTCAAAATCAAAAAATCTCTTTCTTTTTTATTCAATAATTGGCTTTTTTATCAAAAATGACAATTTTTAAGAACTTTTTTTGTGTGATTTTGTGTCTGGGGGGTCTAAGAGGTGTACCTGTGACGTTTCAGCTCTGTAGCATGTACAGAACCATAAAAAAAAAAAAGATTGTTTGTATTAGTGCAATTATAGATCTGGAATATGGCTTCTCGCTTTTCACACCTTGCCGGTTTAATAGCAGGCGTTTTTTTGGGTTCTTTTGAGGCAGGAAAAACATCTGAACTTGTGTATAGTGGTATATATACCACTATACACAAGTTCAAATGTTTTGCCTGCCTCCAAAGAACCCAAAAAAATGCCCAAAAAAATGCTAGCGCCAAAAAAAAACGCCCAGGTGTGTTGTTGCAGGCATTTTTTGGGGGTTTTTGGAGGCAGGCAAAACATCTGAACTTGTGTACAGTACCACTATACACAAGTTCAGATGTTTTTCCTGACTCCAAAGAACCCACAAAAATGCCTGCTATTAAACTGGCAAAGTGTGAAAAGCGAGAAGCCATATTCCAGATCTATAATTGCACTAATACAAACGATCTTTTTTTTTATGGTTCTGGACATGCTACAGAGCTGAAACTTCACAGGTACACTTTTAGACCCCCCAGATACTAAATCCAAAGTCAAAATCAAAAAATCTCTTTTTTTTTTTTTTCAATAATTGGCTTTTTTATCAAAAATGACAATTTTTAAGAACTTTTTTTGTGCGATTAATAATCCCTGGGGCATGACCCAGAACCCTAGGCACTTTTTAGGAGCATTTATTGGGTTTTAGGGCTTTAAAATTGTGTTTTTAGATTACCGAAGTTCGGGTCCCATTGATTTCAATGGGGTTCTGAAATCCGGGCCAAACTTTCGGGTAGTTCGGATGTTCTGGCCGAACCGAACTTTTCAAAAGTTCGATCATCCCTACTCATCATTACTGTTCACAAGCCAGGTCCAGTCAGTGGCCCTTCAAATTTGTATACCTGTATCCTACTAAGCTGATCCTGGGATGCTTGCTAAAGATTTAGCAGGATGGGGACCTGGCTAATTGCCATAATTTCCTTCTGTCCAAGGAGACCATGGCTTCCTCTCTTGTATGAAACATCAACCTGCGCTCAGATTCCCTTGCTGTCCAAGAGGGATTGTCTATGTCAGGACAACATTCTTCACCTGAATGTGAGCAGGCTAGGCATGATGGTCTGGAGATTGAAAGGGGGGAATTAGACACCAGAAATCTACCAAGCCAACCAGAAAACCTACATTCCATAGGGTCTGGAATATATTTACTGACACAACGGAAAAGGAAGGGTGGAGCTGGGGTCAACTTTTAAGGATCTTTTTTTTTTTAACATTTAATGGTACACTACTTTGGTGGAGCTATCAGTCAATGTTTTCCATTTATTTTCTTCAGTTGTCTCTAGACAAGCGAATGTTAAAGTGTCTGCCTTGTAGGCCAATATGGGGAGTCATTGAATGGATCAATTTGATTCAATTCTTTAGAGCCGCGATGAAGATAAGACCTCCTTTTAATCCAATCTTCCTGCAATGGGACCTGCCCTTGGTTCTAAAGGTCCCAACTTCTCTTACATTCTTCCCAGCCTCCTCCTGTTCTCTTTGGCACTTATGTCTGCTGACAGTTTTCTTTGCGGCAGTTGCAATGGCATCGTTTAGGAAATAGAGATGTTATTAAGTGAGGAACTGTACTGCCAGCTATTTCTGATAAAGTCATACCCTGTACAGTTTACCAAAAGGTGATTTTGATATTTTACTTCAGTTGGGAGCCAGTGCTGCCATTTGTTTCACTGTAGTCTCCTCTGACAGACTTGCTTCACCTAGCAAAACTTGACTTAGAACCTCTGCTTTAGAATATCTTCAGAGAGCAACTTTGGGAAGTAGACAAGCTCTTCTCTAAAGCCCCGTACACACGTACCGATCGTCGGCCGAACGATCGGCCGTCTTTTGTCCGAGGGCTGTCTTGTCTGTTGAAAAGTGCAAAAGACTGCACACGAATTTTGTCGGCCAACAACAGCCGACTGCAGAAGTGATGTCATGTGATGGTTAACTTTCCTTGTCTTTTTTCTTTTCTGAGCATGCCCAGTCTTGCAAATCTGCTGTCTGTCGGCTGAAATCTGTACTGACTGGCGAACAATCGGCCGTTCTGGTGTTGGCCAACAAAAATTTGAATGCTTGCACGACAGATTCTGTTCGGCCGAAAATGCGCTGTCGGCTGTCGGAAGCATCATACTAACAAGCCTACAATCGGCCGATCGGTCGTCGCCGAATCTTTACGGCCGACAATCGGTACGTGTGTACGGGCCTTATGGGTCCAAAGAAGGGTGCTCCAGCTTCTTTCAGATTTATCTCAGGTTGAACTGTCAAGGTACTTCAGATGGTGTACACATCTTCTGGCCTTCCCTCGCATTAAGAGATCAGGGCACATTTGGAAGGAGGTGTGTCAATGTCATGAGCATCGTTTGGGTAGTTCTCAACAAATGCGGTATGTTTTATAAAAGTCAGTTATGGTATGTTTTATAAAATTATGTTTTATGAAAGTCAGGTAATCAGCATTGTCGTTAATATTAATTAAATGTGAAAGCATATTTGAATTTTGAAAGCAAAGTAAGCTTGTCCCCCTTTGTTCAGAAAAATATGAAAAACACTCCACAACTTCCTGGATAAAAATTCTTACTAGAATTTAGATTTCACAATTCTAACCAACATGTCTAAAGCTAGTTTTAAGGTAGCATTCCCAAAAGAAACAAAGGTATAAAATTGATCTAAATTCTGGAAAATCCCAAGTAAGGTTAACATCATTTCAGCAATGGTTTCTATTACTTTTCAGATATATTTATCTTTATATTTGTGCCAGAGTTTAACATTAGACTAACCCTCCTTCAATAATGAAGTAACGCAATTTGTCATTGCTGTCTCTTGATGGGGTTGCATAGCATTTATTCAGTATTAAAATCAGATGAGTAGAGTCAGCTCCAACTACAAAGACACCAACAAACAGTACATCTCGAGTGGTAAGCACTACTTCTCCTTGACGGTATGGATGCTTATATGATGCATTTTTGTAAAGCGCCATCTTGGTGGTGAAACTTCCCTCTTGAGTTGGAACTGTTAGATTGATTACACTGTAAATATGCAGAAAACAATTTAATAGATGAAACAGATAGCAATGGTAAAAAAAAAACAGCATTTATAGATGATCTTTTTCAATGTTATCTCCTAATTTTTAAAAAATTTGTAAAATAAAGATTATATCCAATGATGCAGATCACTACAGAACTCTAGACTCAAAAACTTTAATTTAAATATATTTCTGATTCTGAATAAGGATACACATCCACTTTGTGTGCACCAAATACCAAATGCCTTTGTACACCCTTTTATTACCTCATTAAAGCAGCAGTGAGCAGAAGCTATGTGCTGTACATACAGTAGCCTTTGCAGAGAGCAAAGCTGTGTGTGTTTGGGGGGAGGGGGAGAGAGCCCACCCACTACAGGTTGCCTGCAGAAAACTACAGAGAGAAGACCAGTCACCCTTCACAAGAAGATAGAGGCAATGTTTTACACTAGATCACCAGTGTAATCACTAGATTACATATGCCCCTTGTATTTAGACAATATTCATTCAACCTGGAGTTCAGCTTTAAATAAACTTATTTGGCCTGTTTCCTTAATGTAGAAGCAGTAGAGTTCAGGTATGAAAATTGTAAGTAAATGGGTGGTCTGGTGTGCTAATAAATGTGACAAAGTGTATCAATACAAAAAAAATGATGATATTAAAAGTGAAAAAAATATGTATACACATAAAGAAAGTCCGTAAATCACTAGTGTATAAAAAAAGTGAAAAAATTATTTCCAAATCCAATGGTGCAAATTCATGTAACTATGTAATAGTACATTGGATGATGTAGTGCATCCTTGTGATTCAACTTTTTTCAGACAGTAATTTCCATCATGTTTTGACGCACTTTGTTAATATTATACCACTATAATATTTACTAATCTTTATATATCATATACATAGTTACATAGTTAGGTTGAATAAAGACAATAGTCCATCAAGTTCAACCTGTGTAGGTGTGTATGGCCGTAATCATCTCTCATACCCCTAATGTTCTGATCCTTGAGATGTACATCCAAGAGTCTTTTGAAAGTAGCCATACTTCCCGCAGAAACTACCTCTTGTGGTAGAGAATTCCACAATCTTGTAGCCCTAACAGTAAAGAACCCCTGCGTTGCCTGAGTTTAAAAGCTTTTCTTCTAATCGCATTATATGCCCTCGAGTCCACATGCAATCCTTGCGACTGAATAGCTTTTTTTCTATGCTGAGATCACCATTGAGATATTTATAAATTGCTATCATGTCCCCCCTCAAGCGTCACTTCTCCAGGGAGAATAAATCAAGCGATTGCAGACGCTCTTTATAATTAAGGTCCTCCAATCCCCTAATCAGTTTAGTTGCCCTTCTCTGGACTCTCTCCAGCTCCAACACATCCCTCCTGAGGACTGGCGACCAGAACTGGACAGAATACTCCAGATGCGGTCGGACCAGAGTTTTATAAAGTGGTAGGATTAATGCATATTTTACAATGAAAATCAAGCCCATAAATATCTGGAATATAAATTCTTCAAAACTGAAATTTAACTTTTTGGTTTAATCATTTAATTAAAGCCTCCAAAATCACTATTCTATTTAGAAATTAAATTCACGTTTTACTTTTCTTCTTGATAAATAATCCACATAAATGAATTAAGAATATTTATATAGAAATTCAGCTAAATATTTAATTATTCAGGAGGAATACAATAAGAATAATTATTTGTATACAACAAAAATATCACAGTGATCTTTTTTAAGGTATAACTTTTGCTTATAGCTTCTTACCTGAGCATTGGTCTTATGACAGAATCCAGAGAAATTTTGATGTCTAATTCATATGCACATGAGAACTCCACATTGATCGTTCTATCCCGTGTAATTATATTCCCTGTGTTGTTTGCACTTTCTATCCAAACAGTGTTTTTGTACATAATGTGAGTGCCATTGGACTGTAATACAAATAAGATCATTACAAATATTTATGAAATCATAACGAAAAAAAAATGCTTCCAACAAGTTTAGAGCACAGTTTCTTTCTAGAGCTACTTAGAAGCCCCAAAACTTTAATATGTGAATATTGTATTTCCATTAGGAAGCTGACACTTAGAAACACCTTTTATCAGTCTCATGATCTAATGATGGACTAATGGGACTCTCATGAAAAGACATGCATATATGGAATGAGGGCCAGACTAAAAAATGAGTCCAAATTCATTTATTGATGTTGTGTTAAAAGAAAAATCAAATAATGAGTTTATCAGTCACATTTTTTTTCACATTATATTATTTTTAATGCAGCCCTGATGATGTTCCTTTGACCCCAAAAATGCTTTGGCTGCCCCATCAATAAATTAATTTGGACTCTTGTTTTTTGGTCTGGCCTCCTTCCGTATATGCATATCTTTTCCTGGTAACCTGCTGGAGTACCCACAGTAGGGTAGCCTTGCTTGCTATGAGCAGTCTAACCAAAGCCAGTGGGCTCTTCAAATGTTTCTTGTCCCTCACTATCTTGTTTAAACTCATATCCAAGTCCCAGCGCCTCTTAGATGCCCTTTTTTTTCATTGTAGTGGGGCTCTCTGTCACATTTATGGGGGAATTGTGAGGCACAGTATAAGGGAAGATCCAAGTGAATGTCAATAGCTGAATATCAGAACACAAGCTTTGGGACTCACTGGAAGTTAACTATTGGTATATGCAAGCACCACTGGGCTCCTGTGCTTACACACTAACAGCACATGATCCAAGAAGGGTAAGTGCAAAGTCTGTTTAAAATTCTGCTATATTTTTGTAGTAATATTCTGAAGGATTTAGTTGATTCTAGGTGTTACACCTAGTTGGATATAAACAGCAAGGGAATTTTACTTCTTCTGAATAAAACAAAATTAAACAAGAATGAGATAGATTGCCCAGAGCTATTATCTGTTAATCTTACTTTCAAAGTGCAGGTTCTAAAATTATTATTACATTCAGTAGATATAATGATGACATTATATTGATAATGTCAAAAAGCCAATCAAAAAAAGGGTTATGTCATTGTATCCAGGAGGATTTCACTCTTCAACAATGGGCATCAAACTTCTGAAGATAAGGTTGATTTTTAGAAGAGATTCATGTTGGAATTTCATGCATTAGCAAGGTTGTGTTGCATTATTGATGGACTGATGTATAAGCGATTCATGTGATATATTTGCATTACTGTGGGGGAGATTTACTAAAACTCGTGCACTCAGAATCTGGTACCGCTGTGCATGGGAGCCGCTCAGCTTCTAACTTCAGCTTGCTGAAATAGGCTTTGACAAAAAAGCCTGAAAGCTGACTGGTTTCTCTGCAGGGCTGCATCAGATTTTGTTCTCTCCATTCTTAGTAAGTCAACCCTATTGTGACACATAGACAGTTTAGTTTTACGTTTATTTTACTTTAATTCATTGATCATTTTGTATTATTTCACTAGTGGTTCAGCAGCACAGCATATTTCCTTTATTTTATTGTTTAATATTGTGGGAACACACGTTTTGTGTTTACAGCAGCTTCACATTTCAGTTATTTTATTCATTTGATCCCTTTAGTTTTTTGGGGTTTTTTTTCATTTATGTATTGCCTAGAGCACTTTATGTATTGGTAGCACAGGAGTTCACATTGGTTCAGAAGGGTGATTTTTACACATGGTTTTAACAGCTGCTATCTTGGGATTGCTGTGCATGAGAGAAATTGCAATAAAGAATACTTTAATGTTAGATAAGATAGCATAAGGGATTGCAAATATCACTTTAATTCTGAGATACAACAATAATTTAAAAATGTAATTATATTTAAAGCCCAAATATCTTCTTTCAGTACTGAATATAGGGATAAGGGGTTAGAGTCCCTGTCCTGTTTTGTCAATGGTCACAAGTTGAAATGGATAGACCTGTGCCTTCATCAATTTAAAATTATGATATGATTACATAGTTACATAGTAGAGGCTGAATAAAGACAACAGTCCATCCAGTTCAACCTGTGTAGGTGTGTGTGGCCATAATCATCTCTCATACCCCTTAATGTTCTGAGCCTTGAGATATACGTCCAAGAGTCTTTTGAAAGTAGCAATACTTCCTGCAGTAACTACCTCTTGTGGTAGAGAATTCCACAGTCTTGTAGCCCTAACAGTGAAGAACCCCCTACGTTGCCTGAGGTTAAAACGCTTCTCCTCTAATCGCATTGTATGTCCTCGTGTCCTCATGCAATCCTTGCGACTGAATAGCTTTTTTTCTATGCTGAGATCACCATTGAGGTATTATGTAAATTATAATAGATAAATTATATCTAATTAAATTATGTTACTACATAACAATTGTCTTTCGAACCAGAAATGAGAGAACTTACAAATTTGTGCATTGTCATAGGAACAGAAACATCTTCTAATCAGGACACATGTTCCACTGACAACTGTATAAGAGGAGATTTCCCTCAATTTCAAGAGACATTCTCTCACTTTCTATTGTGTCTACAGAGCAGGAGGTTAACAGAAATCTCCCCAGGATTACAAAAATGTGACAGTGGTTTATCCATTCCTTTCTATATACAAAACAATAAAGAGAAGCCATTGTTTCCATGCACTGCAATGATGATGGCCTGAAATAGCTAGCTAGCTAGATAGCTTGCTAGATAGCAAATATGCATTTGAATTAAATGGCCCAATGGCCCTTTTATATTAGATGTTATCTGTATTATACACCTGACCTGTGCGCAGGTTTAAATGAATGTATTTGGTTTCCAGCAGCCAGCCCAGGCTGGAAAAAAGGTTTTCAGTTAAGTTCCCAGGCTTTTTGATGTTGACAGCCCACCTGTTATATAAAGAGGAGAACTGCTGAGATCAACTGTATGGTGCTGTGAAGTTCTGCCACCAAGCCGGGATCCGGTGAAAAAACATAAAGTTACAGGTAGCCACGTACAACATCCAAGTCATGGACAATGCCTATATGGACTCTCACCTCACAGACATATGCCTGGGCCACTACAATCCAATCTGTATTATATTAACTGTTCTAAGCCTGATTTTAAGTTACTGAAGGGGTGCATGTTGGTTCTGGCATATTCCAAAGAACCTTGGTCTGTAATTGCATTATGAGGTATGGAGTAACACTACTACAATGGTTAACTCGGCAAGACAACTAGAAGAGTATAGTGGCTCTCGGCAACCAAGGGAAGGAACAAGTTACAAGCAACCAGTCGTTGGTACCTGGTAAGGTGACAGGTCATCTGCTGGTGAGGGGTCGTGTTCTGATTCCCTCCCCAGCAGTCCATCTCCTATGGTAACCGGGAGCAGACTAGCATTACTGAGATCTATAGCCTGTTCATGTGGTACAGGAAGGATAGAGTTAAGGTTACTGGGAGTGATGTAACAAAGGTACACTGGACTGGTGGAGTGGGTGCAGGCTTAGCACATCCCTCCTAATGCAGCAGCTCTTGGTGAACCTAGGCGACATCACATGGCTGAAACATGCCTTCGTCCACTCAGAGATGCTGTTCGAGCTCAAGACTGATGCAAGTTTTCCTACAGTTTATTAGCCCATTTGTTTTTTTTAAGTATAACGATTTGCATAGATTTTTCAATAAATAATACCTAAGGTATACCTTCATGCATCTTGTCAGTTAATACTTTATCAATTGTATTAAAACATTTTTCAGAGGTAAATGCCAGCTATAATTAAAATATAAAATAAAAGATATGTTCTATTCATTCTTCTAAATCCAGTTTAGCAATTCTTTACTTCTATATATTTGTTTACCTGTACAATGTTTCCACAGTTTCCTTTTGTATTGTTTATTTGAAAAGATATGAAGTCTTCTCCCTCAATACCGGGGCAGTGCCTGTCATTGATGCGAACACCTTCTCTCTCAAAACCAAGTTGAAAGAGTTTACATTTTGATATTGAAACTTCCATCTGAGCAGCTTTGCATGTTACTTCTGCATCAATGATATCATGAGTGTCTGTAAAGACAAAGTACAGCACAATCTTAGGCAGACAACTAGATGTTCATATTTTATCAGTATAACTTCAGTTTTATAGTTCAGTGTTTCCATAGTGCCAAGGCAGGTTTCTGTCCAAGAAAAGCCTTTACTACTTTGATTTAACTGTACTAAAAGACACAATATAATAGGATTGTTTTTGTTGGGCTGCAATGCTCCTGCCTCCAAAAAAACTGCTTTCATAATAAATGCCTCGATGTAGTTTCATCTTTAATGGAAAAGTATAAACCCATATAAAAATTTGTCTAAAACAGGGGTCTATGTTGCCAGCAAAGTTGTTTAGACAATTTCAATTTTCTGGACCCAGTGCACCCTCATGAGGATAAAAAATATATTGCAACTTTTACCTTGACTCACTTTCCCCCAGTATAATTTTCTAATGGCTTTGCTGTCTTTTATCTTTTTCTGAAATATTTAGCAAAAATGGTTGACACTTTTGTCTCTGATGCAGCCAGTTTGACCCATCGAATCCGGTCAGACGGTGCCCTTCTACATGCCCTGCTTCTCCTAGATGATCCCCATGCTAGGACTGTTAAGTATATGATGTGAACTATATATATTTTTTTTTATTTAGAAACAGTAATGGGTGGCCTTTTTGCAACACAATTGCACTTTGGGGTTCCTTTAGATATTGCTCTGTTAAACTTTGTGTGACAACCCCTTGACTTCCAGTGGTGTGCAAGGGAGGTGTTCACAGAAGTCTACCTGCTATAAGCTTGTCAAGCAAGGGGATTTACCCCCATCCCTGAGAAAAGTGTTATTTAGGCTCCGTTCACATGTGGGCGTTTTGGGGCGTTTTTGGGGCGTTTTTCTGCTCTAGGATCAGCTCTCAAAACGCCCAACAAGACAAATCCTATTCATTTCAATAACCCCTGTTCACATCTGAGCGTTTTGACGCTGTATACAAAACGCCCAACGCTCAAAAAAGTACATGAGCTTCTTTTTGGGCAGATTACAGGCGTTTTCCATTGATCTCTATTCAATCTAAAAACGCCTTCACAAAAATCGCGGTAAAAATCGCGGTAAAATCGCGGTAAAAAACGCCGCAAAAATCGAGGTAAAATCGCGGTAAAAAACGCGCGAAAAACGCTACGCTCAGGTGTGAATGTAGCCTACCATGAGTCATTTCCTTCTCTGTACCAAAGTGCCTTCTGTCCATAAACAGGGTGCCACCTGTGTAATTTAGGAGCTCTCGAATTTGAGCTGTTATTTTTATGGACCTCTAACATATTGTTCGTCCCAGGAGTCTGTTCCTCATAAATATACATTAAAGGCCCATTAGCCCATCATTTTGCACACAGTCTCTTTGATAGTAAACCTTTTTAACGAACTATATGTACAATATTTTGTATAATTTAGTGGGTATCACCTTATTAACATTATATATGTAACATGTGATACAATAATACTATACAGATACATGTGAGTTATTTATAGTAAGAGAGAGAGTGGGGCATTTGTGTTCTCTTGATTTTAATTTTGATTTGTGTATTGTTTTCACCATAGGCCTACAACTGAGTGTAGCTAGCCCATGGTCAAACAATACAGACTAAAAATTTATAAAAACACCTATGTTCCAGTCTGTATTCATTGCAAGAACTCTGTTGCACAACTTGTATTATTGTTATTTATACTGTGTATATTCTCTATTATATTCTCTATCTTAAAAATGTTTACCATTTCCATAGACTGGTGGATCCATGCAGCCACAAAGCTCTCCTCCATTGTCTACTTCACAGCTCCTGTTGGGACAGTCTGCGTCCACACAGGGATCTTCAATCACTCCTGCTATAGATAAAAAGGAGAAAAAAGTAACATAATATTCCTATACCACAGATGAGTTTGGGGTTGGTAAAATCATTTACTGCTCTTTTAAGGGGAATATTAATATAACTGACATCACACCCTCCCTGCAATCCCATCAAGCCATCTTGTCCATATAATATACAATTTATTAGGAAAGTTGTGATGTTCAGCCTAAACAATACCTACAAAAGAAGAATTAAACAAAAGATATTAAGATGTGTAGAAAACAAAAAAAGTTCTTTCATAGGGATCTTTCAATTGCCAGTGGATTATGGTAAGTTAGGGTGATATAAATGTATTTGACCAAAAATATATCATATCACTGCAGCTCCAGGGCAATTCAGTGTTACATAACCTAGAGCCCAAGGGCTCTATCTGCACCCCCTCTGGGGCCTGTGTCACGACAGAATGTTCCGAATTTCAAATATGTTGTAACATATTACTTCATCTTTCACAAGTTGGATGTGTAATGTGTGCATACCTAGGTTGGAATGTGTACAATAAGCAGATTCCAGCTTCTTGCAGAAAACACTGGTGGGTCAGAAGCATAGGCTATTCAGGGCTCGTGACAAGTGATGGATAAGTATGCCAATTTAGAAGAGAAAAACTAGGGAGCGACTTGTGTCTTGGGAGCAAACTAAATCATGCTTTTGGGGCCGGATGCATGCTCTTGCTGTGCTTTGCCACATTCACATTAATATACAGTATGTTATTTCACGTATTAACATGCGCTATGGTAAGGCAGCCCATTTAACACACTGCAACAGATTTTTTTTAACGCTCAAGCACTTTTTTTTTTGAAGCAGTGCACCACAAGGCACAAATGATTGATATCTGTGCATTGTGGTGAAACACGTGTGAAAGTGCGCAGAAACACACGTGTGTTTGGGGAGCATTAAAAAGCATGTGTTGAGGTGCATTGGGATGCTGTTCTAAATGAATGGAACTGAAACACAAAACAGTTTTCTTCCTGCATTACCAGGCATTGCAATAATGCTCAGTAATGTAAATCTAGCTTTAAAGAGACTCTGGCGCTAACATACAAATTCAAAATGAACTGATTTGTGCAGAGAAGCCATGGAACATGCGCCACTCTTGCTTCACACTTTAGTAAGATACGGAATGGCAAATTGTTTGGGGGACCAGGAACCCAGCAATTCTGAAAGTGTCTGATTCGGCAGAAACTTCAGCCAGCAGTTCTTCTTCATTTCTGCAGAGATCAGGACTTGGGCTTCCAGGAAAAGTGAGCATTCATTGGCTTGTTTGCAAGAAGCAATTTGTTTTGAATATTTATTTTAGGGACAGAGCCACTTTAGGGTACTTTGCCTTTCTCTGCTTCAAAGGTGTTCTGGGAATGCAAGGTTTTTTTTCAGGTTTTCTCTCGATCTTTTTTCCCAACTCTCTGTAACATTCCTTTTATTGAGTATTTACTATATTTATAATAACCCCCCTTTTTCTGCCTTTTTCCAGAGTAGACCTTTCATAATAATGAGATGTTTCAATTGTATAGCTATTTGTACATTTTCTGTGATATATATGTTTTTTTGTTTTTCTTATTAGATATATATTTAATCAAAGCTTTCTGTCATTCAATCTACTCAGTCCTGAAGAAGCGGGTGCTCCCGTGAAACGCGTAAACCACCTTACTATTGATCAAATATATATAAGCTCTGTTATTATGAGTATATATTAATCATGTGTTGTATGGTACATGTTATGATACCTTTTTATTGTATATTTTGAATAAAAATGTTGTATTTTTACTAAACAATTTAGTACTTACTGGGCTCTCATGGGCATACCTAAAGTCTCATTACCCGTCTATTTGTTTTTACTTACATATTTTGCTGGGATGATGCCTATGAGTGTTTGAATAATCTATATAAATGATATCCCATCACAAATTTTCAATTTAGCAATCTTTAAAATAAAAGTAGATAACTGGCCCAGACTTACAGCAGTTCTCCTTCTCAATCCATTCTGTGCTGAGAATACCAAATGATCGGCATGCCTCTCCATAGGCAGCTAATGAACCACACAGCTGCATTTTTTTGTTGTTGTAGCATCCATCAAGAAAACAAGATTCATAAAAGGGCACAGGATCCAACAGACCATAACATGGCTGGAAGAAACCTTTCATGTCAGTCAGTTTAAGGCAATATCCATCACTCTGAAGCTTCTGGATTTGAACATTGTCACAAGTAGAGGCATACTGAGAATACTGCAACTCATTGCAGCTATTAAAAAAGAAAGAAAGAAATGTTTCATTTATGATTTAAAACAATAAAAAAAATCAAAAACATGGTACGCTTATATACATATTAGAGTGTGTAAAAGCACAATGCTTACGTTTGCACCCTATTTTACCCACAGCTCCAAAAACCTGGTTTTGAAACCCCCTGGGGACATCATCTGGATGGTGTTCGTAGGTTTTTCACTAGTTTGTTTGGGCTTCCACTGATGGCTTGAATTTCCCCCCAAAACACATTGATAGGTCAATTAGCATTTCACAAATATGACCCTAGAGTGTGTAGTAAAGAGACACTAGGGTTGGTTTACTAAACGAATGCAGACTGTTCATTCTAAAGAGTTTACATATACTTTGAAAAGAGAATGTTGACCAAAACTGCTTTCACTTTAAATACCCAATTATTTACAGAGTAAATAAAAACAGAATTTATGTTTGATTGGATGAATAAAGTGAACACAGCTTCGCCTTATTTATTAAACTAAGCAAACGTTCATTTTGCAAAGTTAACAACAGTCTCCTATAAATCAGCGGTTGCCAACCAGTGGTCGATGGAGCACCGATGGTCCATGAGAAAATGTTTGTGGTCCCCAGGAGTTCTGCCGCAAAGCAACATTGTGGCAGATGTATACCGCCCAATGTTGTTTCCAGTGTTGTTCTCAATGCGTGCTGACAGTCAATAGTGTCAGTGTGCTATGAAACCTGATGCCACCTCTGTAGTTCTTGCTCCTGTGAACTCACAGAGAGGCGCCGGGAGTAGTGCAGAAAGCGGGAGGTGAAGAACAAGACGACTTCCAATGGCAGCGCTGATCACAGACTGTGGGAGGGAGCACAGGGCTGGAGCACATGACTGGATAAGGAGGTAAGATCCAATGATGAGTCTGTGCAGAGAGCCGGAACATTGTGTGTATAAGGCAGCAGTGTGATCCAGGAGGAGGGGGCAGGGAACCAGAAAATTGTGTGTATAAGGCAGTAGTGTGATGCAGGGGGAGGGGGCAGAGAGCTGGTGAATTGTGTGTATAAAGCATGTAAAATTCATGATAATAATCTGTAGAATTTAGTGGCCTGTGAGGTCTGAAAGGTTGATGACAACTGCTATAAATCAACCCTATAACTTTGGCAAGGACAGATGTCATTATTTTCTTTAAAGAGACTGTAAACCTCTGACATGGAAAATGAACAAAGAATATCCCTCTATAGTGTGTGCTTGTCTCAATTCAGAGCATTGAATGTCTTTTCTATCTGCTGCCTCGTTCCTCTGCTATCTGTAATTTCTGACAAGTTTCCTGACATTAGGAGGTAACAAGATGCAATGGGGAAGGGGGGAGCTCCAGGACACAGTCTCAGCTATGTTCCTGTATGCTGTGTGAAGTTGGTTTGTCCCTTCCTTCTAATCAGCTCTAAGCTCCCCTCACTATGCTCTGCAGAGTGTAACTTCAGCTCCCTGTCCCCTGCTTTCTGAAAGCTCAGAAAAGCTGTATAAATTCAGCATTTTGAAGGGCTGTAGAGAAGAGAAAACTGCAGATAAACATGTACAACTTATGTAGGATTTGTTTAATCTCTGTGTTTCAGGTGAGGACAGTCACTTCACTGGGTATATGTAAGGATTTACAACCACTTTAATGCAGTATTAAACCTAAAACAAAGATGTCATATAATGCAGTTTACCGATCCCTAAATGTGGTGGCTACATTCATTTTGCTTTTTAGGCTTTGTTTGCTTTTTTTTCACTTGATGAATGGTGATCTGGCAAGTGACACACTTCTTGTCTTAGGTTGTCTCAACTCTGGAAGAATGAGCAGTGGAGACGCCTTTGGTCAGCTACATTGTCAGTCTGGGGGTAGGGCAGTGTTAGATAGACAATCAGATTTAAATGGACTTGAATAACAAATTAAAGCTGAACTTTAGCTAAAACTTTTTTACCCACAATACAACAAATACAACGATTAGGGATTGTTTTCAAATAAAAGTTGACCATGTCACTGGTAAGAATTCATATCACTGGTAAATAGTTTGTTGTAATCTGTTACTGTAATCTGTTACTGCCACTTTTGCAGTAACAGATTACTGGCAGGATCACCAGGTAATTATAAAATGCAAAGAGTCTGCAAAAAACAAATGTAGCCACCTCTTCTAAGGATTAGTAAGTTAACATGGTTATAAAGGCTGAAGGTATGAAAGGCAATGTACAGCATCCTCCGAACCAATACTTACCCAAGCCCTATCCTGATCCAGCAATGTGCATGAGAGCAGCGGTTCTCATTGGCTGAGACACAGCCATTTGCTCCAGCTGCTGTCAATCACAGGCAGTAAGGAAAGAGTGGGGTTCTGAGTCAGTTTTTTAAGCGGACGTGATCACTCCATCAATTAACCCCTATGGAGCAGTGGATGTAAACAAACATGTGATCGTTTACACCCACCTACATTTGATCCGATCCTTCCAATTAAAAACATACGGATGGGGGAATCCGTTTCCCATTGGATCGCATGAGAAATGGATGTAAAAAGACAGGTGGTTTGTTTCCATCCAACCCTCCATAGAGGAAAGCAGGCTATGTCTGTGTCCGCTCTACAAAAGCATAGTGGTCATGGACCTTTCATCAGCCTGCTCAGCAGGGTTTAGCAGAAAGATCCCCCAATGAGCAGGCGCATCCAATGGCAGAGTCCACCTGTCTGAAAGAGCCCTAACCCAGAATTCAGAATATTTTATTTCTAACTTGAAAATCATACTAATAAATTGCCTGTTACTAGTAAAAGAAAACTGCCCTATATACTATATCTGCCCTAGATACTAGTGCTAGCAATAGAAGTAAATAGCATTACACAGTGGACACCAATTAAAATACTGTGTCATGCTTTAATGTACCAATCCCTAAACTTCAAATTGAATAACATAAAAACATCCAATAAGAATGTTGTAAAAATTATTACTTTTCACATACTATAAAGCCATTATTTAAATCCCAATATAATGCATAAAACATGATTGGATGGGTAATTTTTGAAGATCACGGTACTTGTCTATAATTATTAACAGCCAACCTTTTTTGCATCCCATTGGTTTTCCAGCTTTGTGCCAACACAACACTACTAACGACGGGTTTCCCTCTTAGAGTAACGTAATCATCAGTTAGATCTCCATTAAAGTTTCCACAAAGACCACAGACTTTATTTTGAAGTCGCTCACTGATGGTAATTTTAATGATGTTGAAGCCATTGTAATGAATCTGAATGTCAGGGCTTGTGTCAATAACCAAAAATCCCTCCATGCTGTATATTTTTGTGGACAGTCCAGTTACAAATGGAACTGTTACTTGTGTTCCATTAACCTATGATAAAAAAAAAAAAAAAACAAAACAAACAAAAAACAACAAAATAAGAATTATTGAAATGTACAAGCAATAATCCAAGAGTTGGGAGGCATTGTCTTTATACGATAATAATCGTTTTAAAAGAGTCGACAACCTAAAATTGCATTCTCGTTTGCTGCTCAATAGATGATTTATCTTGTTATAGATGTATAGATGTTTAACTTTTTATAGATGACAATGGAAAAGTAAGCATTAAACACAAATGCAAGAATGTGTGGAACAGCAGATCTTTCTGCTATAACTCAAACCAGGTTTTCAAAGGAATTAGAGATTGTATTGTGTATGTTGAAGCTCCAGTGTACCCATGCAAGAAGCCCTGTACACTACCCACATAAATTTACCTCTGTTATACAAGTGTCATGATGACATGATTATACTACAGTGACATTATTTGTAACCACTTGACCTCCGGATGATTTACCCCCCTTCATGACTAGGCTATTGTTTGTTATACGGCACTGTGTTACTTTAACTGACAATTGCACGGTCGTACAACGCTGTACCCACATAAAATGTTTGTCCTTTTTTTTCTCCACAAATATCGTTTTTTTTTTTTTGATGGCATATCTGCAATTTTTATTTTTTGCGCTATAAACAAAAATGACGGACAATTTTAAAAAAATAAACAATATTTTGTACTTTCTGCTATAAAACATAGCTAATTAAAAAAATTGAAAAAATCTAATTTCTTCATCAATTCATGCCAGTATGTATTCTTCCACATATTTTTGGTAAAAAAATCCCAATAAGCGTATATTGATTGCTTTGCACAAAAGTTATAGCATCTGCTATGGGATATTTTTATTTATTTTATTTTTTTACTAATATTGGTGGCGAGGGGTGACTCATAGCGGGACTGCGATATTGCGGCAGACAATTTGTAAACGGACACTTTTAACACTTTTTGGGAACCAGAAACATTATTACAGTGATCAGTGCTAAAAAATAATGACACTGGCTGGGAAGGGTTAACATCAGGGGCGATTAAAGTGTTAAATGTGTTCCTAGCAAATGCTTATGTACTGTGGGGGAGGTGCTTTTACTAGGGGACGGTGTAGATCCATGTCCCTGCTTTGCAGGAACACAGAATCAATGTATTCCCTACTGACAGAACGGCAATCTGACTTGTTTACATAGTGTACTAAACAGTCGTCAGGTGCCGGCGGACATTGAGTCCTCAGTAGCCGTCGCTGGGCTCCCGCTGTGTGTGATCACAGTGAGAGCGAGCCGCCGGAAGCTCACATGTACGCGCCCCATCCGGAAAAGCCGGATCACCTATATATATATATATATAGGTAATCAGGCGCACATCTGCCACCCTGTAGCAGTAAAACTGCTATAGGGCGGTCAACAAGTGGGTAAATGTTTTTGGTAATGACTGAAGGCACACAGCTCCTTTAACGCATATATTTTTCAGTTTAACTATCCATAGTTGCTCCTTAAAGGTCCTTTCACACAGGCTTTCTAAACAGGTCCGCCTGTCAGTTTTTCAGGCAGACCCGATCAGACCCTGCCACTTCCCTATGGAGTGGCATTGTCCACTGACACCCGCTGCCATCTGAGCCAATCCTGCCTGCAAAATCCATCTGACGGATTGGACCGGATTGTTCCCACCCAATTTCCCAATAGAAGAGAGCGGGACTGTGTCCATGTCTGCTCTTCACAGCGGAGCAGGCAGGACCTGTCATCTGCCTGCTTAGCAAGTGGAATCTGTAAGACAGAGGCACCTGAGGGGGAAGGTGGCCCTACACATGACTGAAATAATTTGGTTTTAGAAGGGACATGAACATGAAAAGAGTAGACAACATTTGGCTACCACATGACTGTAGATTTAAACCCGGACTTGGATGTTTTAAGCCTTATGAACCTTCAGGTTCAGTGTTCACATTAATGCTGCTTTTGGGCCAGTACTTGGACCAGGTTGAAGTTGTTTGGTCTGGCTAACATTAGGCACCCAGGGTATAAAATCATCTCATTCACAACTGTTAAAAGACCACCAAAAGAAGTAGGTGTATACTGAATTCTGTTAAATTACAATTATTGCTGGAATACTGCTGATCTCTGGGGAAAGTTGCTGGTCACCTATAAATGCTATGAAGGTTGAGGTCTCTTCCTTTATATATTCAATACAGTGTTTCCATGCTTACAGAAGCTGGCAGTTTTCCAAATAAGAAAGCACAGGAGTAGCTCTCTCTGTTTATGGAGGTTTTCTATTTATTTTTTTTATTTTTTTTCTGTTGGTTGAACTAAAATAATGAGTGTCTTTTTTAAACTTAAAGTGGTATTAAAGCTGTTTTATTTCTGTTTTTAAAATAACAAACATGTTATACTTACCTGCTGTGTGCAGTGGTTTTGCACAGAGCAGCTCTGATCCTCTTCTTTCCTGGTCCTACGCTGGCGCTTCTGGCTCCTCCCCTTGGAGCAGTGCCCCCAGATAAAGCTGCTTGCCCTAGGGGCACCGCTCTGTGCTGACTCCCAAGCCACTGCTCTATGCGCCCATAAGACACAGAGCTGTGGCTTGACCCTGCCCTCCCTCTCTCTCTCTCTCTCTCCTCATTGGCTCACTGGTTGTGATTGACAGCAATGGGAGCCAATGGGCTCCTACTGCTGTCTCAGCCAATGAGGAGGGAGAGTCCCTGAACAGCCAGGGCTTTCGTGAACATCGCTAGATTAGAGGGAGTTCAGGTAAGGATTGGGGGGGGGGGGCGGCGCTGCACACAGAGGGTTTTTTACTAGTGATCGACCGATATTGGTTTTTCGTTTGCCGATACTGATACCAATATGTTGGCCAATGCATATCAGTATTAGCCGATATGGGCCGATATTTTTGTACATTTAAAAAAAATGTTTTCCCCTTCTTTACAGGTACTCTTGTGGAGGGATCCCAAACCCCTCCTCTGCACTTAAAAGCATTCAAAACGCCAAGTTTGGCTCTTTTGAATGCTGTCATTTTTTGAATCTGGCGCCAGTACACGGAAGTGACGTCATAACATAACTTCCTTGTTTTTGCATGGAGACCCGATCAGAGCCAAATGCGGCTTTAATCAGGTCTTTGGTGGCCGTGCAGGCTGGTTGAAGCCGTGGAAGGTGGCGGGAGGGGGGGAGGCCTCCTGCCGCTCCTTGTAATGACAGCCGAGCGGCTTTTCAGCCACATCGATTGTCATTGCAAAACAGCCGACCGTCGGCTATGGACGCTGGTACCGGGGTGATGCCTCTAGCTGAAGCCATCACTCCGGTACAAGCACTTTCCTGAAATATCGGCAATATCGGTAACCTCCGGGGCCGATTCCGATATATCGGGGAAAGTGCATATCTGCCCTCGATATATCGGCTTTGCCGATAATTGGTCGATCGCTATTTTTTAACCTTCATGCATAGAATGCATGAAGGTAAAAAACCTTCCGCCTTTAGCAACACTTTAACCTACTATGCAAACAATCATATTTGTATTTAATAACAGTGCACTTAGTATTTGCCAAAAGTTATTAGTAACATAAACTTTCATGTTCAGAGAATTTTGTGAGCCTATTACCTTTACAGTGTTACGATCACTGATGAGAATTTGCTCTTCATTAATGTAGAAGTATACAGGTGATATAACAGTCAAATTTGGAGAAGACCATTTGTCGAAGTTTATGATTAGCTGGAATGAGATATCAGGCAGCTTTTGACAAATTGTTGATAATACAAATGCACAGTTTGCAGGAAAGCGAAGAAATGCCCCATCAAATGTCCTGAAGACACCTCCTCCTGCTGCAATGCAGTAGGAACTCTTCTTGCTGAAACAGCCTCGCACTCCATTTCTTAATGCACATTCTTCATCTGACTTGCAGTGCCTGGGATCACACTGGATGAGATTCCTGCCAAAGCATCGACATCGCCTGGTGCAGTCACTGTTCCAGAAGAGCTGCTTTGGCTACCAGGATAAAGAAGAAATTTGTTATATCCTGAACCATCAATAAACAGCTTTACAGATGTCTTCCAAAACCATTGAACTTATTTTGTTTTGAATGTCCTAAGAGACTTAAACGCTGAGAAAAGAAATTAGAACAAAAGCAGGGTTGCTAACAACGGTGACAAATTAGATCCCTTTTTTAATGTTTCCATAGACACAAAAGCTTGACTGGCTGCTATTGGAAACAACCATTTTTCCATTTTTTTTTTTCAATTTCAGAAAATAAAATTTGCTTGCCCTTGCATTCAATTTTGATTAGTGTAGACAAAATAATTGAGGGTGCTGATATCAGTTTGTGCCTTAATATGCCAAGAGAAATGGATAAAAGGAATAGCACAGTTGCAGACTAACAACCATAGAATGGTTGACCCAGCTCAAGCAGTGGAAACCACTTGGAGGGGGGATCTACATTACAGCAAACTGGTTTGCTCATCCATAGTAATTATTTAGTTGTGTCATATCTAACAGGTTTACCTTAAAATATTTTTTTACATTTTACAATATTATCAACAACATGTTTTATTAACATCAGTTTGTTTTTTTTAAGGTTCAGTCTACCCAAAAGATATTTCAGTTGTAATCAAAGTCTATTAGGTTGAATATTCAACTAGCCTATTGTCTGTTTGGGCTCCAGCAATGAGATTTAAATTCCACAATTTGAGGTTTTGATGAAGTTTTGGATTATCTTGTTGTATTTATGATATTAAATTAACCAAAAATGCAGAGAATCGAAGAACAAAAATGGGAATTTAAAGGTGCCAAAAACAATTACTTCACACAGTATATAAAATTGAATAAATTACAATTTTTTTTTCATGACTTCTTAAAATATATTTAAAAAAACTATCACAAAAGTTTCTGTGGATCTGACCAGCAGTTTCAGGTCTGCATGTTTCACCATATAGGCTTCCTCACGAGTCTTATGAATGCTGAATATTGCTGATACCAGATGCTCATGAAGAAAAAATGTGCTGAATCAATTGTACCTCACACAACTGGAGGACCCAACCCTTGATGTATTTGTGACCATGGGAGGGATATAAACATTATATCTTTTTTAGATTTGAGTGTGATATCAGTTCAAGTATGCTGGGGAATTTTTTTTGTAGGATTTCCGAAGGCACTCTGGGAGCAAAGGAGCCAATCAACAGGAGGAGAAGAAGAGGGACATCTCATCATTGCTAGTCCAAGAGGGGGTCATCATATCTTCTATCAGAATCTTGCTAAAATTCCCACCCTGTTTCAATGACACCAGTATCTACTCCCTTGAACATGACAAAAGAAAGACAGAGACGTCTCAACAAGAACCCTAATACAACCTAGTCCAGTTTATGGGAGGTAAAGCAGAAAACAATCTGCCATCTCCCCCAGGCCATCCTAAGTGCAATGTCTCCACCAAATAGTATCAACCCCCATTAAGGAATCTCACCCAACCAAAAATGCAACAGACAGAGCCCTTTGTAAATCACCATGGCAGGTGTACAGACCCAGAAACCCAAGCTCAGATAACTTACCTGCTGAGTGCCTGTAAGCACTTGCATTAGCCATATATAGCACTTTCACAACCTATACAAACGCACCCTAATAATTCTCATTTTCTATATATAAATGTTTGGGGAGTGCAATAAATTTCTCTATGGCTTTATGCCACCACCGTACCAAACCTATTAACATTTTAAGCATCTTGCAATTCAGCAAATATTGTCAATATAAGCAAAATCTGTAATACAAATAACTGAAACTACCAATTTAATGGCATCATCCCGGTAAATATGCAAATGGTAGTTTAAATTAGCATCATCACCAGGGAAAGTGATTTCTTTGGGAATTCACTGTTTTCCCAAAGAAGCAATGCAAATAAGAAACAGCTCAAATTTACTTAAGCAGTTATTCTGGGAGAATATATGGGAGAAACATGCTAAAATAAACAAAGTTTAAAGCTTTGCATTTCCACTGCTGATAAACACATTGCATGCAATAAATCGGAGTGCAAATACTTTTTCTCTGGCACCAACTTCACAGCATACATGTGGCAGTAGCACTGCCTACTTTCGCCCTAAGGACCAGTGAAAAGCTATAAAGTTTTGATGTCCACACAACAGCACTCTTCCTTTTTTTGTCCTTGTGCAACTCCATCCCAGAAGGAGTGGTCCATACGGGTTTTGCCTCTCCTGTAGCACAGTCCCTGTACTTAGGTCCTAAATGTTCCAGTAAAGCAGGGAACCCCTTTGTGCCAGTAATGAGGTCTGGGTACCTCCAAACCTATGTCAGGAACACCGGGATACCCTTATTCTGATAAAATTTGCCAGGTTGCAACATTATTAGTACAAGGATAGCACACTACAGAACCTTTAAATGTTTAATTAACATATTAACTAGTGTTAAAACAGAACCTGTAAAAACATAAGTAATTCGAATTGTAAGGCAGACATCCACCCAGGCTAACAGTGTTAGGTCAGGTTTATTGTCCTATCATAAAATTGTTTAGCCTACAGAAAACAGGATACACATTTCTGGCTGAAAATCTCTTTCTGTAGAGTAAAATAACATGTGTTTCATGACTCCTGAGCTGCTTACAATAAAGTGGCATTAAACCCACAACATTGTGACAAACTGACAAAATGTCAATTTTACATGGTTTGTATTACATGCTGTTCAAACTCACCCGGTCACTATGAGATTAATTTTCTGTATTCTGTGAAAAAAAAAAACTGGTTGATCCTGCTGTTAACTGTGCCTTCCTCCTGTGTCTCCACTGTAGCCTGAGATTGTGTAGACCATCCAATGCCACATCTACTGGGCAGTTTTAGTTCCTTTGTAAGATGTTAGTTTTCTCCTTTTTCTTATCTGTGCAGCCCACATGACAATAGAGTCACACATATGGGCATATACACTCGGATTAATGACAGCCCACTCACTCCCTCCTCCCCCTTGCCACCAAACTGCTAAATACAATGGGGCAGAATATTTTTTATTTATGTATTTTGCCTTCGTATTTTGAAGTCTGTTTTTTTAACATGTGACCAGCAGCAGAGCACTAGAAGCTTCTCCCACTGATGTTTCCCTGCAAATAGGTTTGGATAGAGCTGGGTCATGACAGCTGTATTTTGATAATGAAAACTGATACTTAGATTTTTTTAAAATATAAATAAATATAGTGCCATCATCCATATAAATAAAGAGAAAGGATAATGTAAATTAAACTGGGTATTTTTAGTCTCTGAAGACGTCACTTTTTATGACGAAACGCGTACGATTGGAATGCGCGCGGTGACGTCACTAGACGTGATTGAAATGCATGCCGGAATCTTGTTACAATTCTGTCTGTAGCCCTTGGTTTCCGCCACAGTAGAGGTGCACCGGACGGAACATATTAATGTTTGGAGTTTTTACCTTGTAAATACAAATTTAGCCACTTTTAGCCCAAGATTGGGCAATAAACTCTATACGGAATTCACTATGTGGAGTCCGGTCTCCCTTTTTGTTGTTACATAGCAAATGAGCCATCCATCCACGGAAGAAGGAAGCAGCAGGATCGCTCTCTTGGTGAAATACACTACTTGGTCACGGTGATCATACAAGCCTGGTTTGATCTCATTGCTATAAAGCAAGTAAGATCAGCTACTTTCGGTGAGTGAGCAATCCACCTATCTCACTGACACTTGGGGTGTCTTTCATCTATTTATCCACTAGGAAGAATTTTGGTGGACGGCCCATATATTTCCCAACTTCTGAATTTCACAGAGCACTTTATATGTTTAGGCACTTTATTTAATTATCACTGACTATATGAAGCACCTCATATTTATATTTATTTGTGTATGCACTTTATACAACTTACAGTATCTCACAAAAGTGAGTACACCCCTCACATTTTTGTAAATATGTTATTATATCTTTTCATGTGACAACACTGAAGAAATGACACTTTGCTACAATGTAAAGTAGTGAGTGTACAGCTTGTATAACAGTGTAAATTTGCTGTCTCCTCAAAATAACTCAACACACAGCCATTATTATACAAGGGTGGGGGGTACTGCGCTTCTGGGTTAATTGTGCGTGAACTGTGCTCAATATAAAATGCCTGTCACTGTAAATGGGGTGGACTAAAACATGTATAGGCGGTTAACACAAATAGGTACTATATACATTAAGTGAAAAATAGTCTGTACTCCAAATCCATATAAACAAATAATATCAAAGTGCTAAAATACTGACAAGGCAATCTGGAAAAAATAAATAAATAAATAAGAGAATATAAAAAACACCTCTTATAGTGCTGACAATGCAATAAGTGACAGGTAAAGTGCTTAGGTGCATACACTGATGTGTAAAATAAAATATAAACAAATTAGAGTGTCCTCTGTGCTCCACAGTAATGCAACAATATGGGTGAAAGACTGTCCCTAATCCCTCTTCAGCCCACCCGCAGCAGCCCAGACATCAGGCCCTAGTGGGACACGGAACAGGATTGGAGAGGAGCCCCCTGGATAATATTTAAGGCCTTTATCTTTAGACCTTGAGGTGAGCGGCTAGCACACTTAGAGGGGTTTAGGAGAAGCACCCCACCACCTTAAGCACGGTGTTAGGTGAAGGAGTATCACCTGCGGAATCCCCCCACTTGAACACTTATATATTTTTTTTGGACTGTCTTTCACCCATATTGTTGCATTACTGTGGAGCACAGAGGACACTCTAATTAGTTTATATTTTATTTTACACATCAGTGTATGCACCTAAGCACTTTACCTGTCACTTATTGCATTGTCAGCACTATAAGCGGTGTTTATATTCTCTTATTTATTTATTTTTTCCAGATTGCCTTGTCAGTATTTTAGCACTTTGATATTATTTGTTTATATGGATTTGGAGTACAGACTATTTTTCACTTAATGTATATAGTACCTATTTGTGTTAACCGCCTATACATGTTTTAGTCCACCCCATTTACAGTGACAGGCATTTTATATTGAGCACAGTTCACGCACAATTAACCCAGAAGCGCAGTACCCCCCACCCTTGTATGATTCTGACACTGTATGGTTACCAGTTCTGGTACTAGCAGCATCTGGGATTAACACTTTACCCCTTTGAGTAGCACACTCCCCAGACAGCGCAGGACTCACCACACATATTCCCTTTACACAGCCATTATTGTCTAAATCGCTGGCAATGAAAAAGTACACCCCTAAGTGAAATGTCCAAATTGGGCCCAAGGTGTCAATATTTTGTGTGGCCTCTATTATTTTTCAGCACTGCCTTAACCTTCTTGGGCATGGAGTTCACCAAAACTTTGCAGGTTGCCTCTGGAGTTCTCAGTGACATAACGGAGCTGGTGGATGTTAGAGACCTTGCGCTCCTCCACCTTCCATTTGAGAATGCCCCACAGATGTTCAATAGGGTTTAGGTCTGGAAACATGCTTGGCCAGTCCATCGCCTTTACCCAAAGCTTCTTTAGCAAGGCAGTGGTCGTCTTGGAGGTGTGTTTGGGGGTTGTTATCATGTTGGAATACTGCCCTGCAACCCAGTCTCTGAAGGGAGGGAATCATGCTCTGCTTCAGCATGTCACAGTACATGTTGGCATTCATGGTTCCCTCAATGAACTGTAGCTTCCCAGTTCCAGCAGCGCTCATGCAGCCCCAGACCATGACACTCCCACCATCATGCTTTACTGTAGGCAAGACACACTTGTCTTTATACTCCTCACCTGGTTGCCACCACACACGCTTGACACCATCTGAACCAAATAAGTTTATCTTGGTCTCATAAGACCACAATTTGATGCAGTATGCAGAGTATGGTCTGAGCACTGACAGCCTGACCTTCCACCCCTATAACCTCTGCAGAAATGCTGGCAGCACTCATACATCTATTTCCCAAAGACAACCTCTGGATATGACGCTGAGCATGTGCACTCAACTCCCTTGGTCGACCATGACGAGGCCTGTTCTGAGTGGAACCTGTCCTGTTAAACCATTGTATGGTCTTAGCCACTGTGCTGCAGCTCAGTTTCAGGGTCTTGGCAATCTTCTTATAGCCTTGGCCTTCTTTATGTAGAGCAACAATTCTTTTTTTCAGATCCTCAGGGACTTTTTGCCATGAGTTGCCATGTTGAACTTCCAGTAACCAGTATGAAAGAGTGAGAGCGATAACACCAAATTTAACACACCTGCTCCCCATTCACACCTGAGACCTTGTAACACGAGTCACATGACAATGGGGAGGGAAAATGGCTAATTGGGCCCAATTTGGACATTTCACTTAGGGGTGTACTCACTTATGTTGCCAGCAGTTTAGACATTAATGGCCGTGTGTTGAGTTATTTAAGGGGACAGCAAATTTACACTGTTATACAAGCTGTACATTCACTACTTTACATTGTGGCAAAGGGTCATTACTTCAGTGTCACATGAAAAGATATAATAAATAATTTACAAAGATGTGAGGGGTGTACTCACTTTTGTGAGATACTGTATATGAACTTTTTGGGTCTTTATCTTTGCACTAATTTTATTTTACTTAATTAAATGTACACTGGCTATACGTTTTATATGAATTATTATTTTGATTGATTACATTTAACTATATTTATTGTTGCAAGTGCTGTGGGAAGTGTGCAATAGGCATGCTAATTTTATCATACATGTTTAGTTTAAATTTAAGAATAAAAACATATTTACATGTATCAACTATTGACCAGATTTTTAAGACCAAATGCACCTATATTAGAAATGTTGATCGGATTTTTATTCAATACAATCTAGAAGCAAAGACATAGACCATTTCCAGAAAATGGTAGAGAAGGAGTTAACAATATTAGTCTCACGTATTGCTACCGGTGGGTGCATCCCAAATGACAATCCAGTCCTAGTGAAAGACAGACTCCTAAACAATTGAGCAAGGACCGATCTATCGCTATTAAGAACTTGGATAAAGGTGGCTTGGTTGTTGTTCAAGATGCAGACGTGTATAAGCAGGAGGTAAAAAAGAGTGGAGATATCTGCGCTCGGACAGCTGAACAAAAATGTATGAACAGTATAACCATATAAATATACAGTATAAAAATATATAAATATGAAATAGGTTAATGAAGGCAGCCAACTAAAAAGTGGATTACAAACTTGATAAGCATATGAAAGGAGTGTAGCAGCGCCAAACAATCAATAAATAGCAGGTAAAATATCAGATAAAAATGTCCATAAAAAGTCCAATAAGTCCCATAAATTGGAAAGGGAAAGATAAAGGTAAGGTCCCAGATCCTGGTTGTGCAGATGAAACAGAGCCAACACCCAATCGTGATGAGCACACTATGCGCTTACCAGATACTGCTAAAAACAGGGCGGTGTATATATTCAAGTAGATATGCCAGGAAGTGATAGACCACCGAGACTGTTTCAGAGGATCCCAACTCCAATAAACTTTTCACTTATTGAAGAATTTCTCCACTGGTGCCCTGGTTGATTTCAGTTGGTTTCCAGACTGGAACTATATCCCCAATAAAAGGTGGCAATATCTGAAGCTTCTTTGTAGGGAACATTGAGGCCGGGTGTAGATTGCTGGTTCTGTATCAGTATCTGGTAAGCGCATAGTGTGCTCATAACGATTGGGTGTTGGCTCTGTTTCATCTGCAAAACCAGGATCTGGGACCTTACCTTTATCTTTCCCTTTCCAATTTATGGGACTTATTGGACTTTTTATGGACATTTTTATCTGATATTTTAACTGCTATTTATTGATTGTTTGGCGCTACTACACTCCTTTCATATGTGTATAAGCAGGAAGCTTTTAGACAACTCTCTGACAGCACCACATATATAAGGCTTAGAAAGGATCCCACCAACGAATACAAACGTACACTAACTACTCTGGTCCAGAAAAGTATCAGGCTGGGAGTGCTATCTAAACAGGGGGGTGAATTATTAATCCGTGATGCACCTGTTATCCCAGTCTTTTACCATTTGCCTAAAACCCAAAAGGGGTTAAATCCCCTTGTGGGCAGACTGATAGTGGCAGGCATCGGGGCTTTGAATGAAAGAATGGGACAGTGGATTGGCTTTCAGCTACAGCCTTTGGTCACGAAGCTCTGCAGTTATTTATGTGATACTAAGCATCTCCTACATTTATGCCAGGATTTGAGTGGATGGAGGGAGATATGTGGATTATATGTGATGTGTCAAGGCCGTAGGCAAGCACGTTGGTTTTTATTCTTTTCCAGGTTACATTTTTTAATCTTGTATTAACCTGAGTCAAGGAATGGAAAAGCTGATGCCTTATCAAGAATGTAGTCTGAGCCTCTCCAGGAAGGCAAATCTGAATGTACAATCCTATCTCAGAAGTGATGTGACCTTTATATCAGGTGCTCACAGTAAGACACCCTGATCTTCTTTAGGTTTACTGAAACCACTCCTTGTTCCATCAAGACCATGAAGGTCAATTTCTATGGACTTCATGGTCGATCTTCCTCCCTTGAAAGAGATGACCACTATTTTGGTAGTCATCGACCGTCTCACTACATCACTAGTTGAGAAAATTCTTGATTTTAGGATCTTTAGCAACAAATTACATTATCTGGTTCAATGGGAAGGATATGGGCAAAATTAAAAATTTTGGGAACCTAAGGAGAATATTCATGCCTTTAGATTATTAAGAGAATTCCACCAGAGGTTCCCTCGCAAACCTGGCCCTTAGAGGAGCAAAGTACTATCAGGATCTGAGTCTGAACCTGCAACTTCTGCTGTTACTGGCAATGTCTCTTCTGGTTGAGCCATTTGGGATGTTGGACAGCTCCCTGGAAAATTCCTTGAATGATCTAGCCTTGAACATTGTTTCTCTTGAACCTTGAGCCCTTTGCTTTTCCTATGAAGGTCCTATTATAGCAATGCCTTTGCATTTCCTGTTTGCCAGATTAGTGTTCTCTTTCCAGCCAATATCTGACTTTTGTCAATCCTGCTGTCGTCTGTAGCTCCACTACCACTCATTACCAACCTTGTTCTTTGACTATACTTCTGCTTGATCCCAACCTGTGACCACTTGTTACTGACTTTTGGCTTGTTTACTAACTACACTTCTGCTTGATGCCTACCTGCTATATTCACTACTGGACCCCAGCTTGCTCACCTCCTGATGGGGTGATCCTGAGGATCGCCACCTGGTACTAATATGCAGCAAAACCCATCTCCACCATTAGGAGCTCTGGAGAACACCGGTTAGCGCTTAGACTCCACACCTCAGAGTCATCTGCCAGGGTTACCTGCTATTGTACGTATCCAGCTGAGCCTGATCCCTGACTGTGACATTCATTCAAAAATGCTAATAGGCCCAGCAGTCATCAGTACAGCTGATTTTGTCAGGATGGCTGGAGCTGCCCCACTTCTTTAAATAATAGGATTTTTATTAAAACTACCACCCTAGTTGTTGGTTGTTGGCCCACAACATGTATGCTACCACATGTTGGGCCCAGGAAAAGGGAAAATGGTATCATACTTACCTCATAATATTCCTTTCTTGGTGCCAATCCATGGTAGCAAACCAAACCTACCTTTACTCATTATGCTTTATAGGTGTACATTGGTCCTGGGGGCTAAAGTGGGGAGAGCTACTACAACATGTATGCTGCTATGGATTGTCACCAGGAAATAAAAATTAAAAGGTGTGTATTATACAAATTATAATTTTTGCACTTCTTTGGAATCGTTATGAGATCTCACAGCACCATCTTCTGTGTGTCAGTGAGAGGCTTGCCGCAGCTGGTGAAAGGGAGTTTTCTCCTCCTTTTACAATGTATAGCTCACTGGAAGATGGCAGGTGACATAACGGCTCAGTGGATTCAGCCCCATTGTTGAGCCTCCTACTCAAGTAAAGACGTGAAAAAAAAAAAAAGATAACTACACTGTGATTTATTGCAAAGAGTCTGCAGCATGTTTGTGAGCAGTGGGAAGGCAGGGCTTTAAACTTTCATAATTTTAACCTTTACATCTACTTTAATTTTACTGTATCACCGAACAAAGAGAAGCTGAGACATTGCTGAGCATTTGCAAAATGAGCCAAATTATTCTAAATACTATCTCTGTACAGATTGCTGGTAAGCACTCAATGTACTGTATATCAGAAGCATGTACTGATCTCTGAATTTTGCATTTGTGTGCACTGGTGCCTGCATTATTAATTCCAACAAATCTTCCCACCTCACAACTCAATTCACCTTCCACATCTCTACAATGTACTTACAAGTGCTGCTTGCTTTGCCTGTTCCCAACTGCGTACTCCTGCATTTAGCGGCTCCTGGGCACAGTGTGACGATCATGTGTCACCACAGAGACAGTTGCTCTTTATGGTGAATGGATCAATAATCACTGATACTGTTGACCACTGGAGGCATCTAAAATACAGTAAAAATATATTCATTTATAAGTGCATCCAGCAGTCAGCAAGAGTCAGTATAAACAATAGAGAATTGAGCCAATTCACTCAGTGTAGCTAACTGTGAACTTTTGGTGGTTATTGGCAAAGAGTCTGCATCATTTTCATTTTCCTGAACTTCCTCTATGCTACCTTGCACCCTCCTGCTTTCATTAGCTATCTGGAGGTACACAATCCCCATATAAAAGAATTGCAGGAGCACAGTAGTCACCATGATTTGAATGGGTCCTATTAGAGCTTATCAGACAAAGGGCATGAAAGACTGTTATGCCATAACCGTATCATCCATAAGAGTGACTAACAGTGGTTTTGCTAAATGACTGTTCTCACTCCTAGCATTCTATTCTAACTCCCAAAATAAATTCTAAAAAACCCCAAAAAATAGACACCAGATTGTTTTAACACTACTGTATGGGGAGATATTTACCTATAACAACCATACAGAACAGGAGAGTGAATATTAAACCAGAAGTTGTCCTTATACTTACTTCTTGTCAGTAACTTAGAAAGATTTGAACCCAGATGGTCAGTATGACAACCAGGTCCCCATCATTTAAGAGGTAGAGGCCAGCAATGGCAAAAAATTGCATATTTTCCGGGGTAAAGCGTTATTATCCTGGCATACTGTATGTCTTTCACTTTAGGTGATAGGGGCAAATAATATTTCCCTGTCATTATTAGTCATGAAGCAAACTGCTTCAGCTTGCAAATCAGATACTTGAATTTCTGTGTACAGCCATGGCCAAAAGTTTTGAGTATGACACAAATATTAATTTTCACAAAGTCTGCTGCTTCAGTGTTTTTAGATCTTTTTGTCAGATGTTACTATTGTATACTGAAGTATAATAACAAGCATTTCATAAGTGCCAAAGGCTTTTTTGACAATTACATTAAGTTTATGAAAACAGTCAATATTTGTAGTGTTGACCCTTCTTTTTCAAAACCTCTGCAATTCGCCTTGGCATGCTGTTACTCAACTTCGGGCCACATCCTGACTGATGGCAGCCCATTCTTGCATAATCAGGAGTTTGGAGTTTGATATAATTTGTTGGGGAATTTTTACGTTAACCTGCCAGGGGATTGACCACAAGTTCTTAATGGGATTAAGGTCTGGGGAGTTTCCTGGTCATGGAAACAAAATGTTGATGTTTTGTTCCCCACGCCACTTAGTTATCAATTTTGCTTTATGACAAGGTGCTCCATCATGCTGAAAAAGGCATTGTTCATCACCATTGGTTCATCTTGGATGGTTGGGAGTAGTTGCGCTCTGTGGATGTTTTTGTAACATTCTTTTTTCATAGCTGTGTTCATAGGCTAAGTTGTGAGTGAGCCCACTCCCTTGGCTGAGAAGCAACCCCACACATGAATAGTCTGAGGATGCTTTACTGTTGGCATGACACAGGACTAATGGTAGCGCTCATCTTTGCTTCTCTGGACAAGGTTTTTCCAGATGCCCCAAACAATCAGAAAGGGGATTCATCAGAGAAAATGACTTTACCCCAGTCCTCAGCAGTCCAATCCCTGTACCTTTTGCAGAATATCAGTCTGTCCCTGATGTTTTTCCTGGAGAGACGTCTTGCTGCCCTTCTTGACACCAGGCTATCCTCCAAAGGTCTTCACCTCACTGTGCATGCAGATGCACTCACGCCTGCCTGCTGCCATTCCTGAGCTAGTTCTGCACTGGTGGTGCCCTGATCCGGAACTTGAATCAAATGTAGGAGGTGGTCCTGGCGTTTACTTGACTTTCTTGGGCGTCCTAAAGACTTCTTCACAAATGCAGTGGAAATGTTTTTTATGAAATTACTGTAAGTTCATTTTCATGTCAAAGAGGGACTTTGCACGTGATTGTAATTCATATGATCACTCTTCATATCATTCTGGAGTATAAGTAAATTGGCATAAAAACTGAGGGGAGTAGACTTTGTGAAAATGTATATTTGTGTCATTCTCAAAGCTTGTGACCACAGCTGTACATTGTCAGTTAAATTGTAAAAAAAAAAAAAAATACTACTTTATTTTGATCTCAGCAGAACACAATTTCCCCCCATAATATTTTCGGGACAACTTTCTTTCTAGCTTTGTGTTCAGATTAAACAAAGGCAGACACATATGAGAACTCACATTTGATATGTTTTTACTTCTCTTCAAAACTATTCCACAATGTGCCCAGGAACTGCTAAGCCACGGCGTGCAGTCGGAGTGACATTCTATGTTTCTGAGCTCTAAGAATATTTTTTTGCTTCTACTGCCTGCTTGGAAGAAAACGTACATATCTATGCTTTCCGTAGATAAATTAGATATGTTTTTTAAGGACTACAAATAAATAGACACTTAGATAGATAAGAACTAAAGATTATTGTTAGGACTCTAAAACATTTTTTTTAAGCTTACTGATTTACCCCAGACAACAGAAGTTTTCAGCATGTTCTCATACTCTCATTGAGAAGGGTGTGTGAACAAATTTAAAGCATAATCACTTTGACGTTTCAGGATGAAGTATGAAGAGAAAAATGATATTTCAGCAAGGTAAGCACAAAACTGCAAAAGCCTTTAATAATGCATGGAGGACACAAACAACCATGGCCATATTGCTTACAAGCAAGTACATTTTTAACGTTTTTGCTACAGTGTCATGGAATAGCAGACCCTACATAGGCAAATGGGCTCACAAAAAAAAGTACATGCTGTGTAAGGAGGAAAGCACCTAAAAAAGAAAGAAATTAAATATATTATTAATATTATTGGCTGAAATATTAAATAAAAGCCAACACATTTGGGGGCTCAAATGGGCTCTCTTTTATCAGGGCTTCAGATTACTCAGAGAACAGAAAGAACTGATAGTGGACATTGGGAATTCAAATAGTTCTGAAAACAATATTTTTTTCACTTTCAAAACAATCTGCTCCATATGCCAGTTTTAACAAATTTCACAAGTCTAAGTTTTTTTTTTTTTTTTTCTCCAAGTAATTTTAATTCTTGATGAATGTTTAAACCCCCAAACACATTGAGTTTAATTGAAAGTAACCCCCCAAGAAAATCGAATTTCTTGACTTTAAAGCGGAGTTCCACCCGAAATTTATACTTACCTCCATCTTCTCGCTCCCGGTCACCTGAAAAACAAATGGATAATCGCAATTTTTTTTTTTTTTTCACTTACCTTTTAGAGAAAATATACTCACCTTACTTCCTTCTTCCTCCCCTCGGCGGCCACGGCGATTCGTCACTTCCTGGCTTTTGCAATGATTCCTGGGAGCTGAACGTCATCGCTCCCAGGAATCATTGCGCCTGCACCGGCCCCGACGTCAGTTCCGGGGCGCGCGCGTCATCCCCTTCTAAACAGCTTCTGGGCATGCCCAGAAGCTGTGGAGGGATGACGCGCGCGACCCGGAAGTGACGTCGGGACCGGTGCAGTGCATCGTGGGACCGAAGAAGGAGGAAGAGGACCGAAGAGGACGCGGAAGAGGATCGTGCTGGCTTCAAGCTGCCCACACCTGAGATGGCAGCGCTGGAGAAGACAATTTCAAGGTAAGTA